>NW_008709781.1:281751-386710 GCF_000327385.1 Lottia gigantea | reverse complement strand
CGTTGCATAAAACTTTAACCAGTGATTGTTGTTCCATAAAGCTGTGTCTATATATCGTTCTCTCTAGTGCTAAATGCCATTCAAAGACTTTATCTATACTGTATTTTCTATTCGTCTATAAATTGCATCCTTGCTCCTCAGGACTGTTAGTTGCTTACAGAGAGTTTTGATCTGGTTCTTTGTCCACTTCTAAATACGAAGTATGTGATTAAGAGTACATGTTCATATTCGGTGATTAAATAGCTAGCTACCCTTTTATTTATTTTTTCTGTGGGACTTTTAAGATTTATCGTCTGCTACCTTACAAACATAACTATGTTACTTGGCAGGTAAGAGACTGAAAGATGGTGACTATTATTACCTGTCTGGTAAATTAATATATACTGCACAGTAAGGACATGATAAACATGAGAACATGATAAAATAGCTGGAGGGTGATGTATTTCGACAGTATATGTATTCACTACATGGTTGAAAAGAAATGTGTAAATATGTGACATTTGGGGAAAAGACTGGACAATTGTGATTGCATTATCAGCCAGGTAAATCTACTGGACAATGGCGACTTATTTACAGGTGAGAGTTACCTGAATCACTGGCGACACCTATAATACCGGAAATGCAATTTGCATATAATATAAATTTTTGGAATTATTGAAATTAAATGAGTGAATTTGATATTTTTAAAATTATTTTTAAGTAGCCAAGATGGCAGGTATGTTGTTGATGTCTTTGATGGCGTTTTCAATTACAAAACAACTTGAATGAGTTCTTGAAAGTTATGTTGTTTTGATTCTTTTTCCGATATTTGAAATATTACTACTAGTACAATGCAATAGGGTGAGGTTGATTTCATAGGTTGCAGTCATTTTGCAAATCATTCCCCCTTTGAAAAGACCGTTTCTTTAAGAATGGCTACTTTTTTTTCAATATATTTGAATCAAGATCTTGAAGTACTTTAAGATGCAAAAAATACTTATATATTATAAAAAGATCATAGTGGAATGAGGACAACTTGGACCAAATCAAACTCACACCAAAGCAAACTTGGACCACTTTTTAAAAAAAAAACATTTCATAACAAACTCGGACCACTTTTCAAACACATTCGAATCACTTTCACAACACACTAGGACCACTTTTCACAACACTCCCCTTTTTTGAGACTCAGAACAATGTCCGAGTTCAAAAAATTGGTCTGAGTTTGCAAAGTCATTGGTCTGAGTTTCTTAAAAAGTGGTCTCAGTCTGTTCGAAAAGTGGTCCGAGTTTGCATAGTCAGTGTTATGAAAAGTGGACGGAGTATGATGGAATGTGTTTTAATTTTGATCTTTTAATTGTAGGATTCTATGATTGTATTGGAAAGACACCGTTTGCCTCCCTGACAGCAACAATAATATGTGTGATAGGTGTGGCAGTGTTTTGTGGATCACTGTACAGAGGATTAAGTTTGATAATAGAAGGTGTTCTCAATGATCTCTTCGGCTTCAATGTCAGCTGGTAGGTATAGTCCTCTCTTTGACAAATAAGTGATTAATTATGGTGCTACACAAACTGAGAAAGAGACAGTTCAACCAAAGCAATAGATGGACTAATTTTGTGAAACTGTTGTGCCACATTGAGAGTAAGGGCCAATAGTAGAGAGCAATGTGGCATTTGATTCCCTGATTGGTATTAATTTTGCTAAAATTATACGTCTTGATTTAGATTTCAGGGCAATAGCAACTAACAATTTTAGCAAAAGACGGATAGGTCCTATTTTTGTATGAATTCTGTGCAATACTGAGTCAAATCTGTAGTAAGATCGAAATGAAATCATATGACCATTCAATTTTAGGTTAGAGGTCATCCAAGTAGTGTTCATCATATTAGCTGTAGCAATGGCTGTATTTGGTATCATTCTCCTGGTATTTGGTTATTTAGCAACTGGTGCCACCAGAGAAAACCTCTATTCTGGAAATAAATGCATAATGGGAGGAAGAATATCTGCGGCCTTTGTAAGATCCCTTTTACACTACTTAGTTGCTATAAAACTATCACTACCCTTTGTTAAATATATACCTGATGATAATTAAGTTAAAAGCAATTTGTTTCAGGCCATCACAATTCGAAATTGTTATATTTTTGTTGGAGGATGATCAAGTTAATGAGAAAATCATTGTAGTCTAAGTTCTGAAATTCTCAGATATAATTGTTATTTCCCTTTAGTCTCCCAACTTGAGGCCTGCAATGCATAATTTGTATTCGGTTTTTTTTATTGCAAATAACAAAGAATAAGTGTAGGAAATGTAGAAGTCTTCATGTACTGAAGGTTACCATTATTGAAAACCTGTATGGTGTTAATATTCTAAGCTTCGTTCGAAAAGTTTTCATTCTCTAATCTTATTTATGTTTTTTTGTTGATGTATCTTGATTATTTACCGTGTACATCTCTTGTAGTTTATGGTAATATCATATGTATTAAGTTTAGCCTGGATAGCTATATTATCAGTAGTTGTTGTACCTATTATAATCTATGCTGCCATTAGTCAGATATGTAGCATGGAGGTCTATAGTCGTACCTCTTCCAGTTTTCACTATTGTTTTAATTTAACACAATTTGGTAAGTGATTACACTATTTCTGAATAGTTTCAATATATGATTGACTAGTAACATTATTAGATCTAAATTAAAAATAATAACAGTTAATTCAGGTTGATGAATTTGGCAAAATTATTTTGAAGATGTGACAAACAATGAAACTTTCTTTATTCAGAAGAAATTTTGTTATGTGAAATATATAACACATTTTAGCACTCTTCTTTACTTGCATTTTTATAAATATTATGGGTTCATGTGTGCGATAATGAGTAATTCTTTTTGTCTTTTGACATTATTTACAAATTATCTCATTCTATTTATTCCAGGTGTATATCGTAATGAAAGTTATGGTATGGGAGTTCAACCACCTGGTAAAGAATATCTATGTGAACACTATGAAGTTCGTAGAATGTGTGATAAGGTATGTAGTCAACAATAGATTGGTGTATCCCATAGAAAACAAAATTTCCATGGCTTAATATTTTAGAACAGGTTTTTTTTCTCAAAAGTTTGTTTCGACATACGAACATTTTTTAATGACCAACCTTTCGTTATGAGGTCATGGCCTTGACTATACTTCTTGCCTAATTTGTACCTATTTATAGGTGAGAACACCTTAATACATAAAACATGAAATGAGACATCAGGCATGAGCAGGGGCAAACTGAACACTCTTCTCTGCCATAGGAATGACACAATACCACAATTATTATTGTCACACCACAATGAATGATTACAAATTTTATTTAAAATATTTTAGTCAAAAATTGTTCTTAATGTTGTTTGAAAACAAAGCCAGTCTGACATCTAATTTACATTCAAGCAATTCTGACATGAATATTATTCTGGCTTTGTCACGGTTAAGATTTATTCGAGGGAATGGAATTTTTATGACCGAATATCCTGTTTCAATATGGAGATTGTTATGACAGGTATCAAGGTCTTAAATTGAATTTAATTATGGAAAATTTTAGAGGTCAAATGAATAAACTATTAAAATATTATTATTTTGTAATATATCACTCAACATGATATAGTTTGAAATATTATCAAAACTTGTATTAGTTGTGTGTGGGGGAAACTTTTTTTCACTCGACAAGGTAAACGAGTGCTTTTAAACCATTACTGAACAATATAGTCTAAATGACCCCTAAATGTCGTTTAAGGATTACATAAGAAAAGTAAATTACTTATAGGTCCTAATCAATTTTTAAGGACAGTTGCAGGTATTCTTGCCACCTTATTAGGGGATGTTTCAAAGAATTCCCTTTGTAGAAACATTTGTAATTACTGAGAAACTGGAATTTTAGGACATGATCTCAGATTTAAAGACTTTCTTATTGGGTGGAATGGTGACAAATAATATGGTTTGACTACATCTATCATTTAGTATCTTTAAGTATCTTAAGCCCAATGCAGACGAGGAACATTTCTGTCGACGAACAAAAACATCGAACAAATATATTTGTTTTCTGTTATCCGCAGACGACAAACATAATTCCGCAGACGACGAACATTTAGCTCGAACAATAGGCCTACGCCAGTGGCACGGAAAATCACATGACCTCAAAATGGCGACGTCCAGAAGAAAATGTAAAATTGCGTTAGCTATTTTATTAATTGTAAAAAGACGCCAACGTAGATATAGGAGCATTTGGGTCCGTACCTGGATTCAACGTCGTAAAGAGCAGGGTGTGTTCGGCAACCTTGTACAGGAGCTGTCGGGTGACGATCCAGCAATGTATCGGCGATATTTCCGGGTTGACAAAGATAAAGATGAGTTCAACACAATATTGAGGCAGATTGCGACCACATATGTACTAAAATCTCCTCCATCTCCACAGTCCAAAATTTTGTGTTGGTGGATTCACTTCGCCATTTTGAGTGTCATGTGGTCTGGCTTCGATCACTGATTGGTCTTTGAATGTTCGGCGCTAATGTTCGTCGTTAACGCAGACGGCGAACAATTTTAAAAAAAATCAAACATGTTTGATTTAACGAACAATTCTCACGAACATTTTTGTTCGTGTTTCTGTAATCCGCAGACGGTGAAAAAAATGATCGAAACAAAATTTTTACGATTGTTCGCTTAAAATTTTCGTCTGCGTTGGGCTTTAGTCACCTCATGCCTCTTAAAAGACCAAATTAAGAATTTTAAGAATTAAAAATAACATCTGACATCATTGGAATTTTGATTTGGCACTTGATAGAAGCTGGTCAACTGTACATATGTTCTGAATGTCAAAGTTAATATCTCTCACTGACCTCTGACAATCTAGAATAGATATATTTAAATCTGAAACTTTGGAATTTCATTGTATTGCATGTAAGTAAGCAAGAAGAACTTTTTCTGACACATGATAGTGCACATTGAAAAACTGCACATGCTTTTGTGTTATTTGTGCATTTACTATATCATAAAGTCACCAAAACTTAGCAATCAGAACAAATTAATTTCTAACTGTGGCAAATTTTTAACAAAATTTAAAAACTTATTATTCATGCAAAGCAGTAAATATGTTTTGTTCATATTCCTTATAATTATTTGTATTGATAAAGCCAATCGTATTGTTGTTGAGTTTTGTGATGTCTTAATAATGTTAAAGGTTTAGTGTTATTTCCATGCTAATATTACATAGTATTATCATAGTTATCATAATGACATAATTTACTTATTAAAACTTAGAGATTTTATTTCATATTTTATGCTCATACATATATACATACAAACACTCCCTTGTTAAATATTTTCCCTTGAACTCCCTTAAATTTATCAGATAAAGCAAGGTGATCTACATCTTTTGTTTTGAATTATAAAATCATTAATCATTTCTCACTATTGCATCATAAAGATATGATATATCATGTTTTGAAATCTTCAATGGCCTTAACTTTTCTGCTCTCTTTATCTGTTAATCTCAATATAATATTTCCTAAAATAAAAAATATGACTGTGATTAGAATTTTAATGAAGATTCAAGGAGACAATGAAGTTTCTAGAATGAAAAAGAATTTCTAATTCCACTTCAGTCTTTTACTGACTTTTTTCTTTATGATTTATGGTTTTTACCCCAATTGTATTCTGTTTTTTTTTCTGCAGGTATTAGAAGCTGGCCCACTATTTTGTGTGGCTTATTGTGGTGCTCTATGTATAGTATTAGGACTGGTAAGAATTGACTATTTGATATGATGATAATACTTCATTTCACAAGAAAACCCTCCTCGAATCTACCTAACAATCTATATCTAACTTCTAATCTGTGAGCTAAGATTGGACAAAAAAACAAGCCCCTGCATCTTCCTTAGGTGATTTTCAACACACTATCATCGTTCTGAGAAAGTTCTCCTTTAAAAGGACAGTTTCGCCATTTTGGTATTGAATATATGTAAACAAGTACTAGAAATCACTATAGTCACAAGTTCAAATACAGATAATTCTGGACTCACATGGATTTGAAGACTCAAATTTAGAAGGTAAACTGTAAACACAATTACTGATTAGCTTAACGATTGGTTAAATGAATTGCAAATCTGTCCCTTTAAATAAGCTTCTATTGAATTCAGAGAGTTGCTGAGAGAAATTGACACAAAGTGAAACATCTATTTCTAAATTTGAATCTGAATGATTTGGCTTATATAAATTGAAAGTTTGAAATAGAGCATACAGTTAATATGGCTAGCTTATTAAACTTTTGATTAAAAAATTCATTGCATAGTTAATTAAAAGTGAATTAATTATTGATAGAATTGAATAGATTCTTGTGTTGATATGGAATTTATGAGACTGTGTTTTACTGAACTCTCTATATTGACTATGATATACATATTCATTGCTGTTATATAGACTTGAATCTGATGGCTATCAATAACTTAGAGCATACTGTTTTCTTTTGAAGTAGAATAAATGGTTATTAAAATATATCTTTAAGTAAGAACTCTATTGAGTTCATAACCATTTAAAATGCCTTAAAATAAATTGCTTAAAGGGGCAGATGCGCCATCTTATGACCAATCATACCTTAGCCTCAAAAACAGTAATAGTGTTCACAGCTCTCAGTCGAAATATGAGCCTTGAAATCAATGTGTGTTCAGAATTATTGGCATTTGCAAGTTAAAAAGATGAGTTGTCTTTTCTGGAGATACTTCTGGAGAAAATAAATTCCTAGTTTGAGATATTTTTGAAGAAATTATGTAATTTTTGTACATTTAGTACTTCTGAAGACTATCAAGACTCTAACCAACCCCCCAGAATGGCACATCTGTCCTTTAAGGTTCCCTTAATTACCTGCTTGACTATGCCTATACAAAGAGGGTTATATTTATCATGGCTGTCCAAAAATGAGATGACAGCAGAAATATGATACAATTTTTAAATTTTTCAGATAATATTTATGGTGACACTAGCAGCAAACTATACCAGAATAAAGATATCTAAAGAATTAACTCAATATCGAGATGCTGTTGAAATGGAAGAATTAGATATTAATAGTTTAACAGATAGAAAAACACCACTACCTATTTAACATTATCATAATCATTCATTGTAAATCATTACCTGTTTATACAGTCATGGACTACCCACTCTCTGGCATCCTATTGAATAGAATTTTTTCAATTCTCTTATATAATATCTCAACAAATGGCTGTATGAAATCGTGCTGGATGATTCACCTTTCTCAATTAGGCTCAGTAAGAGTAATCAGCCTTTCAGGGATAATTCACTGGGTTTTTCTAGTGGTTTTGCATATTTTATTCTGTTAAGCCAAATAAGTTGGGCTGACCTAGACCGTATATTTAGACCCTTATATGAAATTAAGTAAGTTTCATATAGACTTTAGTCAGAGTCATTATTTTGTCATATATATTGATGCAAAAGCATATCATGAACCACCATTTACATTTTCAACATTTAACCATTCATGATATTTTGATAACAGAATTTGTAAAGGTAACCATTCCACAGCCAGCTTCTGTTCTTACTGATCAGTGCATTTGATTGGTTTAATTTCAGAACGCATCTTTCTTTTAAATGCTGTCAGCTCAAAGTATGAGTGAATAACCTACAGAAAAAAATATGAATCATTTTCTTTTTTTTAGTAAAAGAATATATAAAAACAGACAAAACATTTTGTATAAAATTTGTCATTGTTATTATATCTCATATCTCCAGTGTTATTGGAATTGTCAAGTATCTTGTAGACCATATCAAGTCGTGCTTTTCTCGTATTTCATATGTCATCATCCATCATTCCTTTCATTAGCAGATAGATTTCTAGGCTGAATCGAAACACATTACAGTCATTATGAGGCAAATTTTTATTTTCTGGTGGATAACTCTTGTTTTTCTATTTTCCTCAAATGAATTTTTCTTGAGTTTTGGAAACAAATATAAGAAATACTAGAATTAGTTTTCTTTGATGCTAAGGTTGGTAATTGAACACACACCTTATATTTTATGTAATTTGTGTGTTTTATTACTGTATTCATGTGTTGGAAACACAAGCATATTTAGATTCATTTACCTGCCATGATCACAAATTCCCTTATAATTGTACATAATCTAACATGCTCAATATTTTTTTATTAGAATGGAGGATGTTTTTAATATGCAATTTTGGTGCCTCTTGATTTTGTAATAAATTCTTTTTAAATGTGTATATAATGGAATGAAACATATGAAAATATCGTTTCAGATGATCTCTATTTTATAGTATTTTAATAATACTGAGTGCACTCTCATTTTACATTTTTTATATTTTGAACAGCTGTCACCTACTGAGAGCCACTACTGCTTAATATAACCTGAAAGTGAATAGAGACAAAATTTACATCTAATTTTTCAGTTACAGATGCACTGAAATAATATTGTACAAGTTTAGTATGACACATGATGAAAACATATCAATCATATTGATAAACAGTGTGTGAATTTATCATTTTATGATTATGCTGACAAGATATATCCAACTTTACTCTTTCTGTCCCATAAACCTAAATATTGGTGATCGTTTTACATTTTTAACATTTATTATCTAAATTGTTATTCTAACCTGTTTTGTTATGTAATATAACCTACCACTTTGTTATGTTATTTTCATTGGGTAACTAAAATATTGATATTTTAATTTTTGTGGCCTGTTATTCATTATATCAAACAGACTGTAGTCAAACAGATGTCTGTTATTTAACCATTTGATACACATGGTTATTCAGGCTTTAGTAAATTTTAACAATTTGTTAAATGTCCTATGATTATTATTGTATAACATTCTGTATATTTTGAAATTTAATAGTATTTATTATACAAGTAGTTATATATTTTTTTGGATCCATAAACAATGTTTGTTATCTTACATGTCAGTTTGAGATAGCTCAAAGGTTGTTATTTGTTTTCATATGACTCTAAACTGTTTGCACTGGTTTTATACTATTGATAAGTATTATTTTCAAAACAACACCCAATGCTTTGTATTTTAACCATCTAAAGTACCTATTTTGAGTAGTTTATGTTTATTTGATCAGCTATTACAAGGAATTCGATAAAAAAATCAAAGTTCACATCATTGCTTAAGAGTATATCATGTCTTTCTATTCCATTTCTTTCTATGTCATCCTTCGTTTACAAAACTAGCATTGATTATAAATCATAATTATGTATATAAATACTTTTGCTCAGTATCATCTGTGTAAAATATCATGAAACATTCCAATCTTTGTTCCTCCATGTTACTACTTGTCTTGTAGTGTAGCTAGAATTGTAAATTAATCTCTTTATATAGATTCCCATTAAAACTACATTAGAAGTTTTCTTTAATTTATATTGCTTATAATCAAAATAAAAGTTTCGATCTAATTGTTTGGTTCTTGATTTAAAGAATATCAAAGTAAAATTTTAAAGTATGTATATTTACTGTATTGTACAAATCCCTGTAGTTGCTGATATATATTTGCTATTTGTATTTATAAATTCTGTCAAGACATTACTTAATGTATTTTTAATGCAAAAAATAACTGTTATTTATTCCATTCTTCAGTCATTTCATTTTTTATCATTGTATATTATTCATCTTATTAATTGTTTATTTCTGCTTTTTTCAATACAAATATACAATTCTAATTGTGTTTTTTATTTTGCTTTATATTTATGTAACCAGAACAAAAAGAAACATTTAATAGATGTAAATGGAAAATAAATCCAAACATTTGTACGCACGCAATATTAATATGGTCATAGAGGTTTATGTTCTTGTTGGTGTAAATTATCATTCAAGTGGAAATATGTCACAGGCATTTTCATCACTTTATTGAAAGATGTGAACCTCAAATACAATACTCTGAATGAGAGACCGGATAGCTGCCTCTTCTAAATCAAAGATGAAGACGACAAACCCCATAATTAACAACCCCTTTCTCCCGAAACACGGAACAAATTGTTTTTAATCCACGAAAAGTCGTAGATGCCGACAGTTCTCCCATGTTCTTGTTTCTTGGAGGAATTGGAAAAGGAATATTCCTGCCGGTCGAAATCTGCCACCATCTTATCTAGAGCAGTTTGTAACTTGTCGATAAGACCTTACATGATCACTCCGACTGTGACTATTTGTTACGTGGAAACGGTCAAAGGGATAACCTAGTTTGCCTTGCAACGAACTGATGTCATCTGATTGTTGTAGTAAAAATGGAACTTTGATGCAGACTCAGAAGTAACAGATACATAAAACGGGTGATAAAAGTAAATGCTGTCCTCTAAAATCTGAAAAGGTATGTCGGGGCTCTCGTTTGACACACTTCCCCCCGGATTGCAAGCAAGAGGTAGCAGCATCGCTGAATATCCACAATTTATTGTGCAAGGTAGCAGCGCCAAACATACATCAATGCTTTTTTCCATCTTTTCTCAAACAATGGAGCCGCTAGCCAAGGTTACAAAATAGGGGTCAGGCTAGCCTAATGGAGGTACAACTGTCAAGGTTTAAAATGGATTCCAATTGCAACCCTACCATGGATGGGCTTGGGGGTTCTCCCCAAAGCAAAATAGGGGTTGATTTGGTGCATTCTGACTAGGGCATAAACGTAGGCCGTAGTAGAAGTCTTATTTTGATAATCGCTTCAGCTACCCACAAACAATTTTTCAGGTAGCTGAAGCGATTAAATAAGACATTTTGGATCGTCGCCGAATCATAGCTATGGTCTTGTTGTAATCAGGTGACAATAAGGACTTAAATACCCCATGTTTATAAAAATAGGACTGTATATAATTTAAACAGATATATATATGTAGATTATGAAACAAATGCCAAGATAAGCATGTGAAGGAAATTTTCCAGATTAATTATGTGACCTGTAGAAGGTCAGCGAGCCATTAGAAAATAATGAATTGTTTTTCTAGATAAACTATATATTATTGATTCAAAGTGTCGGTCCTGTAGAGTGGAATGTATTATTTATATAACAACTCGACCGTGGACATTTTAATTCTTGATAGCTGTTGACTCATCTTTTCTTTTTGTGCCCTATTCGTCATTCCTTTCTGATGTATCCAAGAAGCTTAGAATTAACTCAACCCTGATGAAAACATTACAATTTTTTTTAACCCTGTCCTGAAGGGAAGGGAAAACATTTGGCTTAAAAATTGGAAAATAAACACATTTTTATTGGCAGAAATGAGATGCAAGATATGTCTGCTTTGGACTAATTTAAGAGAGTGGAATCTCGGAATCCTAGTTCAATGATCAAACAATTTCATTGCGCAATTTCATCCTTAAGGGTCTGTGGTTGTTTGAAACTCATGACAGACTACTGGGCGAAACCGTTTAAAAAAGTTAACGATAATGTTTTTTGGCTTGAATAACGTCACAAATGAAATGTGATTTAAAAGAAAATTTCCGTGAAATTATTGAATCTAACGTATCCGAGTATAATTAATGTAGTGCTCATTCCAGAAATTCCGCAAAATTCCTCTAATAAAACAGATTTTAGGCAGAGTGACCAACTTTCGGCTCCCCTTTTCAAATTCAAATTCCGAGAATCTATTTTATATCAGATTCCACTTAGGACTCTGCGTTTAAATCGCATCCAAACGGTTTCCGACAAAATGATCATCGCGTTAATGATTATCAATGGCTCAATGTTGTTTAATTGATTGTTGTTAAAAAACTGACCTTAAATAAGGTCGTCGTATGGTCAAGCTCATTCACAGTGGCTAAAGTAAATATCAAGAGGCCGGTTATTACCCTGTGTGTATGTTCGTTCACCTGTTTTCTAGACTATTCGACAAGATAATCAAGCAGACAGTAAGGTACGGCTACCTTCGTTCTGCGTTTTATGGTTTGTTCTCTGCCAACAGACTGTAATCTGGTTTATTCGATGGTACGAGGATTATATGCGTAAAAAATATAACGTGATTATTTTGTAAGACACACCGAAGATATATCGACACGAGTGTTCCAGATTAGCAGCAAGGAAATGGCAAAAAAATATATATATTTTTTCTTTACATAATACGTAAATTTCGGCTCTATAGCTACAAGTTAGCTGAGGGATGGCTTTTCAGTTCTCAGCGAAACATAGTTCGTATTCTTTCCACCTGGAAAAATAAACACCTACAGCTTTTTGATCTTCATTTTTCAAATCAACAATAAAGCTTAACAAGAAATACAATCCCTCGTACAGGCATCACCGGTGAGTCGTCAGTTTGTACAAAAATCAAGTTTTGAACTCAAGAGAATGTGTTTATATGGGGTCACATTTAGGTTCTGAAAAATTTGGTAAAAGTAAGATTTGTAAAGTCACGTAGAAGAACGTGCCCAAGAAAGGTGAATGAAAGAAAACTGGTTATCATTATTATCATTAAGAAGTTTTGATATATTGTAAGGCTTGGTAGGCTACATTTGGTACGGTGGTGCATGCTTTGTAATTAAAGCTTGCCCGTCGGGTGTACTATAGTGTCGAACTGTCCTTCTTTTACATTTCCATGTGTTAGCCTGTAACATGCGCCACCATTTTTACCATTTCTCTGCTTACTAGATTCACCCAATCTACAGTTTCAGTAGGTTGGCACCGGTACTATTTATGACACGCAAAATATTTAAACGAAAACACAATTAGCTGATATTATATTAATATCCAATTAAAATAATAAACATTCCTTGATTAACAACATATTTCTGATTGAAAAAGATTACTGTAGACAAAAAGTGAAAAAATGAAGATTTATTAATGATTACATACCGTTGCTGATAGCTTTTCTTAAAAGACAATAACATTATTTTACGTAATAATAACCCATATTACTGCAAGTGAAATACTCTTTTGTTAACAAAAAGTCTGTTGCCCTGACTTGATAGGCCTATTGGTAGAACTATGAAAAAATTAGACACTCTCGGAAGGTTCCGCAAAGCTCAACCTTCCTTGGCCCCTCAACCCTCGGTCGTTAAATCATTGCCACAGTCGGGCACACAAGTTGACAGTTTATGGTCTGGGTGATATTATTCTAGAAATAACCGGTTGATAGAAATTATGCAGTAGGCCTACTACATTAAAGTAGTCTATAATCAATAATCTTTACCACTGAAAGTTGACTAGCTACTTTTAACAAATTCATTTATTATACCGATTCTACTTGACTATTGATGCCAGGGAATCATGTTTCCACAAATTTTGCCTATTGTAGGCCTAATCCTTATTCAGACGATTATATTGTTTTATATTAAAATTACCTCCCTTGCTCTTCGAACTAAGATCCATGTATTTGTCACTGTTGTTACAGAAGAAATGTCTTTGTCCCATACAGAAATTCTAGGTCAAATTCTTTATGGTAGGCCCATTAGATCATTGACACTTGGAAGAAGGCATCGGAACACAAGCTTGGAGCTTTAAGTCTTCTACAAATTGACGAATCACCAGTTTTGTGTAGTTGATTTCCCCACGAACCTAACTTTTTCCTATTAACCCATTAAAAATTGAATTTGTATTATAGATTATCTCCCTTGATGTTAAAATAAAATTGTAGGCATGCAGGTTGTCTCCCTTGGACTTTGACTTTTCTTGATTGCACAAAGAGGTAGTTTTCTACTTCGTTCATTTTGAAATGTGACTCTCAAAGTATCGATACGTTTTGTATTGCTTCTTTTTTAATTAAAAAGGAAACCCGGAACAAGAAAACACGGCTCTCTTTTAGGTCTATACAAATTGTGTTGTCTATTGATTTCGTTTGACAAAATACGAACGTGTTTATTTTCTTAACTGAAAATTATCAATAGGCTTAACAAAGTCATGCCATAGCCATAGCCTATAGGCCTAAATAAGCTTTTCTCTCGGAGCTCTGATTAGATGTATTTGCTGGCGTAAAATCCAATCAATCGAAAATTTTCTTGTGGCCTAACCCTTTTTGTTGAAGAAGCTAAACTACATAAGGCTTTTGCCTTAGTACTAGTAGGGCCTATAGCTTAAATGCCTAGACTTGTCCATCCGTTTTTTGTCCTTGTCATACAGGATTGGTCATTACTTTAGGCACTTAAGCTGTCGTCAGTGTCGGGACAATGTGTTTATGACAACTAAAAGTCCAGATCACATTTCAAAGTAGACTTAGCTTAGACATGTTTAGCCTAAGTTAGATGAAGGCCTAGCCTAAACGGTTAATAAAAGCATGTGGTAGGCCTTTTGTCGGTGATGGGAATGGTGCTATTGAGTATGGTTTGATGGATTCTACGTGTGTTATGTAAATAGCTGACGCCTAGACCCTAAGCTTGCTTATTAATGAATCATTTGCCTTAGTACACACTACTGCTTGCTAGGACGCGTCTCATAATTGTATTGGAACAGTCTAAAATTGTGCTATTAATTGTTTTAAAATAAACGTTGAATGACGGTTTTGTCTGGTAGGCCTTATTATGTAGGGTTTTATATAATAAAATATATTCAAAGAAATTAGGCTATCTAGTAGAGTAGAATGAAAATGTGGTAAAAGGGTGGTTGGGGAGGGGAGCAGGGTACATTCTAATTTTCTGTATTCGACGAGAGCTCAAATCTTAGTATACAAACACACGTGGATGCCGAATGTTACAGACAACTATTTGAGCTTGACACGATGAAGTTTCCCTTGATTTGAATGCATAGCCTAATGTTTAAAATCAATGTTAACATAGGGTAAGCTTTTTTCTCTTTCTATAGTATATAATTAATTTTGTATATTACAAACTTTTTAATAATAGCATAGATTTATAAAGGTTTGAACAACGTTTTTATAATCTTTTTTTGATTTTTTTTATATGATTTACATTAGATCATTTTCTGCATCGAAAAATTCTATTTGAAATAAATTGAAAGACATGAGTAATAATAAGATTAAAAGTTTTTAAAGAGATGTTCGATTCTTAAGGATTAGATTGCTTTAAAGTGTTCATTGTCAGTCAAAATAACTTTTACTCTGTTTCAAAGCACCAGGTCAATGAATTGGCTCCATTTTCCTTCTGCCCCCTAAAAGAGCCAAAATTCTAAACCAGCTATGCTAATAACAAATTTTCATCCGAAAACTAATCATTTGCCAAATATGGAATAAAGTTTTTTTCATATTGATTTACCAGCTGATATAGAACAGTATGTACACAAGTTATCCGAATATAATAAAGCCGAAATATTTCCAAAAACATCAACTTTTCTTTAAAAATCCCCTTTGTATTTGATAATAATTACTTATATCAGTCTATTGTGGCAAGAGGAAAAACCCCATTGGTCGAGAAAAATGGAATCGTCCTAGCCGTGTAGGTTCGCTAAATTCACCTCGCATGCCGTGTCGATTCATTTCAATAAATGGTCGTGCTGGTAACAGCACTGTTGTCTATTTTTAAAACATCTGGCTTTCCAAATCAAAATTTTAAAAAAGCAGTAAACTTTTAAAGAAAATTAAAGAAATCTTCTTTAAGAATTTTTTGAAAGGTAAGCGAAATTTCTTTTTAACGTGAATTTTATAAAAGTTATAAATGAGAAATAGTGTAAATTGGATTTAAGTATTGTTAAGAATGATTCCTAAATGTGGTATTTACATTCTACATTTGAATTGAATTTAAATATCTCAAAATATGTACATTTTATCGATACAAGTTGGCCAATTTCCTTGTATATTGTGTGTATGCCTCGGCGCGCGCTCATTAGCTACATGAATAGTACGTGGATTGAATGGAATTTTCCCCTCATATTCTCCAGTTTTATGAATGAAACTTGCCATTAGTGGGGGTTTTTTGGTTTAGATTTGAAAGTTAGACCCAACACAGTGGTCATTATCGGTATATACAATTCTTAGACCAAATAATCCCGTTTTATATTGGTTTAGCTGGTTGATATCCATTAACTCTAATGGCAATTTATGAATTTGCGCACGTGAAGTAAAGGTGAAGGTCGTTCATGAACGTTATTTCCGTGCTCAGCAGAATTCATGTCGCTGAATCACAGAAATCGATAAATTGATATTCGCCTGTGGTGAAAAAAAAAACAATACGCAGCTAAGGCGTTTTGCAAATTTTTAAATATTATTTGACTGTATGAACAATTTTTAAAAAGTTAATTGGTATCTTTTGAAAGTCATATTAATAATAGGTTGATTCAAAACTACTGGGATTGGCCTCCCAATAACCCATTAATTTTCAGAAAGGTAGACGCTTCATTGAATCTGCTTAGACTACCCCGGATATTTATAGCGTAAAGCTCTAAAACCGTGCATGTCTGACTGTTATGAGTTTATTGGGGATTCAATCTACTGTTGATTTTGGATGAGATTTTTAGATGATAACATAATATGATGTGAAACTGTAGGGCAGAAATTTCGTATATATGTATCATACCGGAATATTGTAGTATAAAATACGTAATTGTAATTTTTTAAGACTGTCAATTTTAAGTAATGAATTAAAATACATCTCCCACCATGGGTGGTAAAATGTTACAAGTCCAATTTTATGATAGTTTAATTTAGTTAGTGCAGAGGGTTGGAATGAACTTTCTTTAGAGGAATACATTCAATATTTGTTGAAATTTAACCTCTTTAACCTTGAGCTCTTAGTCTTAGGATGTTCACTCTATCAGCCAACCCAACTGAAAACTGATAAAAAGACAAATTTCAAGAGGTTTGGCCAAGGACCACCTGGTAGACATAACCACGGGGAGACTAAGATGTCTTCGATAAAAATGGTTTGTTATTCCTTTTTTTATGTCCTCTTTAATGGATGCTGATGGTTGCAAACCCTTTTTAAAACAAGTGGGGTTATAATTATGTTAAATTGTACAAGCTGTTGTACACCCACAAGATTACCTCAAGGACACAGGCCAGGTTTGTCTGCCGAATTCTTTCTATTGTATTGGTCTTTATTGGTTATTTATAGTGGGAAGGTGAAGGTATTTCTACCTGTGAGATTAATGGTCATTATTTAACAGTGTTGTCAAAACAATTTTTGTATATAAGCCAAACACTGTGGCTTATTTATGCTTCAGTAGATCTATGAATTGATCTTTAGGTCAGTGGAAATTTCCATCATTGATTGGCAGTATTGAACTGTAGTTGGGGATCTTTAATGTATGCATTGTAAGTTGATACACTGGTAGATCAGTCCAGAAACTTCATAGTTGGACTAAGTTGATCTTTCAATTGAATTGGTTATACTAGTGTAAAAGGTAATAAAACACTTCAAAAACTTTATTTGATTATAGACTCACAGCAAATTTTGGGATTTTTTTTGACAAAATTGGCTTTAATTAAAAACATACCCTTGTCATAGATATAAAATCCAGGATTTTTCTGTCAGACCTTAGACTTGATGGAACATTTACCAGCATTTTCTTCCAGGATTATCTAAAATCATTCTATATTACTAAATGGTATAATCATCATTTTTTTCTCTCTTGATAACCCTGTCTGAATGAGCATAATTTATATATCATGTGCTTGAATATATATTGTATGCTTGAATATATATTGTATGCTTGAATATATATGTGTGTGCTTGAATATATATTGTGTGCTTGAATATATATTGTATGCTTGAATATATATTGTGTGCTTGAATATATATTTTATTCTTCAAGCCTTCAATATATATTATATGCTTCACAAATTAAACATGAATTATTTTCCAACCTTGTACTTAATATTTCTCTTGATGTACACTCCTTTTTACTATCTTATCTTGAATAAAAAAAAAATGTAATTGTTATGTTTCCGGTTTAAAGTATAATTTATTGTATGATACAAATGATTTTGAGGGCTCTTGACATGATAAAAATATAAAAGCAGAGGAAACAATTATTTCTCAACATTTACCCATGAAATACAATATATTTATGTTATTACACAGTATTTTAACATTCACACCAGGAAAGTTATCTTTAAACAATTATTATGAAAAAAAGAAGGTTAACTTTTCATGATTATCATTTGAATTTTCAGTTTAAGCTAAGATTCCATTTACGCGTCATATACGCAACATATATGGAACTTGCGGATC
Source organism: Lottia gigantea (assembly GCF_000327385.1). Taxonomy (NCBI): domain Eukaryota; kingdom Metazoa; phylum Mollusca; class Gastropoda; family Lottiidae; genus Lottia; species Lottia gigantea. Next base: position 368,639 of record NW_008709781.1, on the reverse strand, counting down.
CGTCATGCGTCAAAGATGATTCCACATGTGCGTTAAACGTATACGTTATCTTTCTTTTGACGCACAGACTTCTAGACAGATTGATGCCTTGGTCCTTAAAAAAGACAGGGAATCCCCACAAAATATGTCACATTTGGGAGATCTCCGCATGATTTTTTTTTGACGCATGACGGATACCACTTGGTTGGATAACGCTTCCGCATATATGGAATCGCACCCTCTTAAACCAACCATTTCGATTTTTAACGCATGACGGATCCGCATGATCCATATATGGAATCTTGGCGTAATGATGTGAGACCATTGCATTTTGAAATCAAACAAATTGAAGTATTGTTTCTACAATTTTCATCTGACTGAAATTGTCCCTTAATGTATTTGCTTCTGTTATTAATCCAAAGTAAGTTTTATTGTGAATTTATTTTGCAGAAAATGGATGCTCTGAGTGTTAGTACATCCAGTAATTCTGACAGTGTTGATGATTTGAAGAAACCAAAAAATAATACCGAAATGAAGCAGAGAGAAAATTGGGGAGGAAAGATGGATTTCATCCTGACCTGTATTGGTTATGCTGTTGGGTTAGGAAATATTTGGAGGTTTCCATATCTATGCTACAAATCTGGTGGAGGTAGGTTTTATTTTATTCACAAATTCCTATGTTTTGATGTATTACTGATACATCAGCAAAAAATCACACTCATGCCATGCTAAATAAAAAGCGGTTTTGGTAAATTTACTACAGTATGTCCTAATTATTAAAAGTACAAATTTCCTTGTAAATAGTTTTACAATGTAAACAAAAATGGAAGTTAGACAACCTGCAGAGACTAGAACTTGATGACACTTGATATTTACAGAAATAAAGCCAGACATAATGCATCCCCTTGCTGTCTACCTCTCACATGGTAACATTTACACAATCTTGTATAAGAGCACAAGGGTTATGGGCAGGGATAATTATATTTGGCAGTCGTTCAAAATGTGATGTTGTACATGTTTAAGATATATATTAAACTTTTGTTAGTATGTTTCAAATATTTATCTTGTTTGTTTTTTTCTAGAAAACTCATTACTTACATATTTTCAAATTTCAAGTTCAAATTTCAGGTCATTTCATTACAAATGTCATGGTTAAATTTTTATATTTGAATTAAATAGTTTTATTTATTTCAATCAAATATTATTTGAGTTGCAATTCAGAGGTGTCTGCAAACCTTAAGACATAGAGAATTTCAGAATTACATTGAGCTTTATCTTATTCATACTTCATATATGAATATTGCTAAAAGCCTATAGTTGATGCATTTTTGTGAGGACAGTGGCAGTAGCATACATCTGAAGGCTTGTGCATTGTACCTAAGAATTCATTCCATATTTGGTTTTCTGTAATATGATATACATTGAAAATTGAAGCCATTGAAATAATATAACTAGTGACTAACTGTTACCATCTGCTACCTGATATTATTTAAGATAAATATATGTTAACCAATAGGAATTGGACAGCCTAGAATTGTGTCACATAAGGTAGAGATTAAGTTGGGTCATGTAAAATTTGGTAAGGGCTCCTGCTAAAATTTTGATGAATTTTTTCTTACAAAAAAGTTGTATAGGGTCACAGCGTTTTCTGTTTTTCAAATCTTATTCGGTCACCATGTTTAGCTTAGTAGTTTATGACTTATCTATTTATGTTTAACTTGTTATTTTGACTTATTTTCATCCAAACAAAAGTAGGTTAATTCAAGGATATAGTGTCAGGTCACTGTGTATTGTTTGTTTACAATGTGTGATTACCACCATATCTGCATTAGCCATTAACCTCTTGATAAATTTTCAAGTGTTGAAAGTGATTTTTAACTTGCATCAAGTATCGCAGTTGTTTAGACATAAAAATGGTGACAAATTATCCCAGTCTCAACTTTCACACAAACTTGTGAGCACGTGCCCCTGTTGAAAAGAAACACTAAAAATATTTCTGCAGTTGTGCAAATGTTTGATTCAGAAGTATTTTTGTTGGGAGAGTATTGGTATGTTAATGACCGATGTAATGTTGTTGTTTGTTCAACTGGTTAAATCTGGTTTGTTATCTACTGTGTCTGCTATTTCTGGTTTTCCTATTGTTGGTCTGTAATTATTAAGGTAACAAACATAAAGGTACCATCAGCTTAGAGACAAATTGGCAATGATGGTTTGGTTCATTAGTTGAATTCTTGGTTAATCCCATGGTATTCTGTGTTTATTAAATCTGTATGATTACTAATGAGAATTTGGCTGATTTAGGTGATATCAGATAGATAAAACATTGTTATTAATTACTAGTATACTGTCTGCCAAATTCAGGTGTTATTTCTTCCATGACTTCACTTGATATTTATTATTCAAATTAAAAATCTCATGTTTTATAGTATGTAGTGCTTGCCATGGCCCTCCTACAAAGATTCAACTGTTCTAGTCAAAATAAATCTTAGAGGAGCTGAAAACATTCCAATTGTGTAAATGTCAATACTTTTTTCTCTACTGCTAAGTTTGAAAGTTCAGCTTGTCTTTTCAAATTATTTAAAACCACTTGAGAATTCTAAATGTAAAAACAGCATTACTTTACTTGTTTTCTCTAAAGTACATTTAAACCAAAAGAACATGCTAGAAATTATTCAATTCAATACCAAGAGAAGACTATTGTAGGGCTATAACTGTATAACGCCTTTTGCTTTAATTTCCTTATTTTTGTGTTATTTCACAGTTTCAGTTTCTATTATGTATTCTTAACACCTATAATTTATATTTGTGTTAACTAAAACACAAGTTTCAATTGTGAAAATACTTATTACAAAATTAATTTCTTTGAATTATTAAATGAAACGATTTGAAAAAATTAGGAGGGGGTGCTCACTGTGGTGTGTAGTCATTCAATGTCCTTACAATATTGTAATTGGAGCCAAACCATTGTTGAATATCTTTATTCTTGTTAAAAATTGTTAGAAATATAATCTTCAAGCTATAACCATTACTGGACATTTTACAGTGTTTATTGCTAGACTGTTGATACAGTAGAATATAGAGAAGGAGAGATAACACAAGGTACAGATTTGGGCGTAACTGAATATGATTCACTTATTTTCTACTGCATCAATAATACAGCATTGTACACTACAACTTACACTACATCTCATCCATCTCCACCTTAAATTTAATAGATTTAAAAAATGGAACACCAGATTTCAAGTGCAGGCATAGGGTTTTGATCTTTCATTCACCGATATAATAAGGTGAATTTGACATGTGTTAAAGTTTCATTAAAAATTTTTTTTGAAATATTACATATCTTATCTGAAAACAAACATTTTAGTTTGATATCTTGTACCCTCAGGTTTGCATTCTGGTATTATGTAATGTTTCAACCATCCATAATTAAAACAACATCTTTTCTGAAATCAAGAATTCTTCCATTATCATAGTGTTTTATCAACACTGCCTCTTTACTGCAGAGTAGAGAATGTGTTTCTAAGACTAAAAAATGTTTGCTGACAGGGACAGATACTAGCACCATGAAGTGATGCCAGTCCACCCTGTAGTGGTGTTCCTGGAATCTTCAATCTGGATTATAATTATTATCAGGTTATTGAGATATCCTATCAAGATGGTCATTAGATTAATTAACTACATTGATTAGTTTCATGATTCTGACAGACTTCAACTAAAAGAAAATGTAACATTCTGTAGTGATCATGAGTGATGACATGCAGAAATAAGAACAAAAAAAAAAGCTTTTTTTTTATCAAAAGAAGTACCAGAACAACAGCAGTTGAATACATTGTGCAGTCATATGGTCTGTTTCAAGATTAGAGTTGGGACTTTAAGGGATACTTTCAAATCTATTTGCAGCTGATAGAGCTTAATTTCAATTTTACACTTGAAGTCTGCAAATCTGCAAACTGAATAAGAAGTTTATATAATTTATGTATAAATATCTATAATGTAATTAATATATAGAAATGTGATCTTACTATATCTCTGTTACCCACCTGGGTAATTAGCCTAATTAGGATGTGTACATGTTCCTTTTATCTTTATTGGATTGAAAGAGAAAGATCTGTGAGAGATGGATTGTGCCAAGCTTTGAGCTTAACATGAAAGCTTTTAGAAATTGCATTTTTATAGGTTTCTCAAGGTTGAACTAGTATCTATTCCTAATGATATTTTCCAGCTCCTCAAACTAAACTAGAATTATTGATAATTAAAATTCATAACCAGTATGGACATTATTTTACCTTGTATGAAAATGAAAGATTAAAATAAGATATGTCAGTTGGGTAGAATATATGACAACATTTCTATAGAATTTGATAAGTTCTGAAAGAAACTTACAAGACACATAGAATAAAAGGTATTGTATTTATAATACAAGTTTAAGGAACCAATCCCTGGCAGCTAAAAACATATTTAACCTGATTTATAGAAGAAGTAGGTTAAGTAGAATTTTTATATAATGATAGGGCCAGGCTACTATATATACTAAATAGGTACTGTCTTACATTGTTTTCATTAGCATAAATTTTTATATGATAAATCATCAGTTATATATAGTGACCTTGATCTTTGAGTTAAAAAAAACCTGACCAATCACTATGCTGTGAAATTTTTATTAGTGCAAAGGTATTTTCAGAGTTGATGCAAGAATATGGATAGATACATAATGTCAAGGGCGTCTCAAAGTGACAGTGTTGTCTATATCCATGCATTGCACTATTGCACATTTAGTTGTTAATATTGTGCTGTCTTAAGGAATCAAGCCAACTTGATAAAAAATAGCATAATTCAGACGCACCTTTCAAATTGTGAAATCATAATCTGTCCCTTTAATTTATGTAAAGTAGGTAATCTGTTGTCCAGATGTCAAACTGACAATTCATCACCTCTCTCAGATGGTAAACAATGGTTAACAAAACAGTAATCTTCTGACTCAGATTATCCATAGAGGTCACCTTTAATAATAAAAGTCAATATTCTTAAAGTTGGAGAGTCTTCAACATTAAAACTTGATAGCTAATATCAATATCAAAGTCTTTGATTATGTTATCTTGAAATTTGGATTGCTATCCTTATCTCCTGATTACCGTGTTTATCCATCTTGAATTTCAAGGTGTGACAAAGGCCAGAATCCAGAGACAGAATAACCACAAAAGTTTGCAGTCACTAAGGATAAGGATATCCATGAACTTTTATCCATATATACTGACACCACAACACTGGATATTTTCTGAAACTTAGCTTAAAGGAAACATTTTGAAATGTAATTATGGTTTGAAGACAAAAAAATTTGATAACAACTAACTTTATGAAAACATTGACTATATATTGTAACATTTACAAAAATCAAAAAATTTCAGATTTTCTGAAATCTAGCTTTATGGAAACTGTTTGAAATAGTTATCGTAATTTTCACAATCTTGACCTGAGGGAGATTTAGTTAAGGCGTGACAAATAAACCAAATCTTGAAGATAAATCAGAGAAACTAGATATAATCTTAGTTATCTTGTTTTTATCAAGATTTTATTATTCAAATACACAACTAGTGTTTAATATATGATACTTGTAATCTGATTTTGAAGTGACAATGTTTACTAACAGGGGTTTTGATATGCGTGTAACTTGCCAGTCAAGTTCAATTTGAAACTAACTATCTGTCTGTGGATGCTTAAACAGATATTCATACCTTAGCATGGCAGTAAAACTATTTATCGAGAAAGTGTGATGTCTGTTGATTGCAGACCTATTTTTCAGTCAGGTTTTTACTAAGCTTAAAAATGTTTGTATTTGATTTAGATTTTTATGGAGATTCTTATAGAAATGACAAAAATTTTTCTGAGATATTTTTTAGAAATTCATGAACAAAAATTTGTAATGAATCTACATTTAGCTGGTAGAATGTCTGGCAATATATATCTGAAGGCAAGAGCCCTGGTTCATTGTAAATTTAATGCTAACACAATATTTACAGAGAGGGAGGGATATTTCAATAAAACATGGGATTTATGATTGAAATTATATACGATATTTTCTGAAGTTGGCCTTTATATCAATATTGTATGTTACATGTATTCAAGTGTTCAGAGATTCATATAACTACCTAGATATGATCAAATACTCTCAACTTGTATTACTTATATATATATATAACTTATATTACAGCTTATAAACTCATTATTAAGCTCATTGAATACCCATTTAATGCTCCAATTTGATTAAGAACATGTCTCAAGTTTTGTCTATGATGTGACAATGTCTTTTTAGATGTAAAACTCGTCACAAGACAAATTTTTATTCAGATTTTTTGCCGAAACGTACCCTGATGCTATATTAGCATGAAAGTATGTAGTTGACAAAGTAACTATGCCTTCTTGATATTTTCATTGAGGTGCTAATATAGCTTTTGTAACCATGCAAAGTGAGTGCCAATAATTAATATGCTAACATCTGTTATATTATGTTACTGCATACATTTATTAACAGATAAGTCATGTGATCTGTATGTAGATCTGTATAAACCTTTAATGGCAGAAGGCCTAAATTTATAAAAAAAACTATGGTTATGAAAGTTTTCTGATTCGCCTTCATTTCGTGTTTTGTCTGATTAGATCTGAAATTATAAACATTATCTGTCCTAAAAAAAATAATCATAGTAAATTGTAGATTTTTCACATTATTCAATGTCACTGTTATGATACTTGCCATGATCAACAAGGGAGTTGTTTAAAAAAAAAAAAAAAAATGATATTGTTCTTTTATCTTATGGAACAAAATATCTTCTTTATCTTTGACATCAGAGAATTTTGTCTGAGAATTTGCCTTTTTGTACTAGATCAGAGATAAATTGTTATTACGCAGTTTTCTGAAATTGAGATAGAATGTGTAATAATTGGAAATAATTATCTTATTAAAGAAATATTTTGTATAAGGGTACTGACTGTTTCTTGGCATTGGTTTGTTTGATAAACTAATAGACTTTTTTGCACCAAAATCTTGAAACCTTATTGATTTGTTTTGGTGCTAATAAGTCTGATATATACTATCACTAAATATAAGACACAAAAATTTACCTTTATTCTTTGTAACATTTTTTTGGCACTAGTTTTATTGAAAAATGCTCTTAGCATCATTTGTTCCCCTGTGTGTTATCTGTGTGTTATCTGTGCATTTTACGAGGAGAATGACCTTTTTATGTTTGATTGTAGAATATAATTCACAACATATTGGTTTCTTAATGCATTTCCTGTCTTTGATAAGGGGTTTGATTGTAAATTGCATATTACAATTACGTACTTACACAAGACTATTTCTTAATATTAGTACATATTGTTCAACCATGATAGACTTGCGATGTTAATGGAAAATTGGTTTCATATTGTATAAGATATTTATTGGCTCATAGCATGAACTGGTAGACAATTGTGATAGGTATGAAACACAATATGGTAATGAATTTGTTTTAGATTTATAAACAGAAGTTATTACTTGTCTTACATAGAAAAGATTGTTGTTGGAGGTCTACAAGATATATATTTAGATGTGAACTGAGAAATTATACCATAACATACAGTCACAGTGGTTTGCTGCTATTAATGTCACAGGCATCAAACATTATTCCATATGTTGTCTTGATACTCTGTCTCCCTTGTTGCAAATTTGTTAGCTGATGGATTTCAGGTTTTTGATGATGACTTAATATATTTCAATACAAGTTCTTTATTAGATTTAAATAAACTATGTGAGTGGGAAGAAAACAGAAGATAAAGAAAGTCTTCATATTTTGTTGAAGAAGGAAAAATATTTGATATGCAGAAATAGTTCATTATTGATACCAAGCATGCCAAGAGAAACAAATATTTTATGATAATATTATCTTCAAGTCTGCTATCAGTACATTACATTCTCATCTTACACCAGTCAGCTATAGAAAACACATTATACAATTATCCAGTCTCTTTGATTGAATTGAAAAGAACTATGGCAACTGTTTATGCTATGTGTAGAATTCATCCTTAGAACATGTTTACTTAGTAGAAACATTAGGAATGGGGATAGCTCTGGCCAAAACATAGTAGTTAAGCCACAAATTGTAAATCTAACTTCTCAGTGATTTGTTTGTATCAGAATTCAGCAACACCAATTACTGTTATGTGCAGAAAGAAAGTGGCGAAATTATTTTGATATAATGTATATCAGGTACTTGTGAGAACAATAAGAAAACAAAAACTATTTTCTGAAACAAATAGTTACATAGACATAGGAAACATATTTTGTTTATCTGTAACCAAAATCTGAAAAATGATAAAATGATAATTATGTTGTAAAAGGTTGAAGTCTGCCTTGGACTAAAATATCACTTAAATTTCTATTACATCTAACAATTAATTTTTGTGAAAAATGTCAGAAAAACTGGTATAGCTGGACAGGCTGTACTACTATAAAGTATAACAAATAGAATTATTTGATAGTCATTTGACTTGAACATGTAGGTCATTTGGGCTGCATAGCATTTAATTGGTTAGATCTTCGAAAGTTTATAAATAATAGCATCTAAATTTTTATGTATACAAAACATATGAAAGTACAGTGCGACTGCATTTTTGTTGCACATTGAAAACTGCGATCTTATTAGAGGAATAATTTCAATATACTCAAGGGCACAGAATATTTCATAATGTAATTTACATTGAATATGCTGATGTAACAATTGTGTACAAACCATACCTCTGATTTAAATTTGATAAATTTGATATTGTATAACTATCATAGCAACTGAAAAGTTCACATTAAAGTGTGTATTCTATGCCTACATTCAGATGTCTGTCATATTCAATGCCACCCACTGTCTAAAAAACATACCATTTGATAGTTAATTTCATATTTATTTGTGAACATACAATTAATATTAATAATGCATATAATTGATTCTATTGTGTATTGTGTACTCGCAATAAGTCTCACTGTACATTCAACTATTTCTATTCAAAATTCTGCAAACTGTGCAGCCTTAATGAATACACCCCCCTCTGGATTTTTTACTGGTTAGTGCAAAAGTGTCAGTGTACTTCTTGCATGAATAAATGTATAGTACTGATAAAAAGCCACTTGGGAATTATTCTTTATATGTGAATTTGTAATTAATTTGATGGTAAAGTTAATGTTCGTTAATCAAAACTGATTTTGATTTAAAACCAAATGATTTATCTTCATATAGCAATTTATCAATTGATACCAGATCAATTCTAACAGTATCTCTATCATTGTGGTCTGTTGTCACGGAGACCATACTTTTCTTTGTTTACATTAATCAATATTTATCAAATAACACATTTTACATCAGGTGACAAGAAAACAAAGAATTTCTAAAATATTTTATACATAAATCTAGATCTTTTGATAAATCTTAAGATGGAATTCACTTTTCATTTTTAACTTGATGTGAAGGAAATTGTAAGACAAAAGATCACCAAAGATAAAAGATTTTATTATTTCATTTGTCGGCTAAATTTTGAAAATGAAAAAAATCTGGAACTTAAAGAATCTGTCCAAACATCTTTCAGAAAAAGATAAACTAGTGATTGTAGAATTCAGATTAATGGTATCCAGCCAGACAAGACTGGTTGAGTTTAACAAAACAGCAATTTCATTGTCTGTAAGCTTGTATTTCAAAATACCTTTGTCTTCTCTTTTCAGGTGCATTCTTCATCCCGTACACCATTTTCTTAGTATTGTGTGGTATTCCTGTTTTTTTTCTTGAGGTCTCTTATGGTCAGTTCTCTAGCTTGAGTCCAGTGGCTGTGTGGCGGATGAGTCCATTATTTAAAGGTGAGTCAAGAAGTAAAGATACTGATAACAAAGGAGGTTAACTATTGATTTATTTTTACCTCTGTTCATAAACACAAGCTGCCACTGTCATATGACTTGAACAAGTTATGCTACTACAAAGAGTCCTATTTTTAGAATGATTTTGATAAAGGTGAAAAATGTTAGCCATTCTTTATTCCCTTCTCATTCAATATGCATACATACCACTCCAAAAGCGTTAATGCATTCAAAAAAAAAATATGTCTGCCCTACTTCAAAAGTAGATTTATCAATATTTAGATAGTCATATCTCATTACACAGTTTACCAGTTAAGTAAGTAAAATCTGGGTGATGTAGGCCTATAATGTAAGTCTAATCGAACTTAATTCACACAAACTCATAGTGACATTGATTGAAAAAAAAAAGTCTAAAAGTTGCTCTCTGTTCATACATCCCTTAAATCAAGCTACCTTGCTTCATGTAAATCTACCCAACCCAACCAATTTGTACTTTAATGACTGTAAGTCTATATAGGAAAATAAAGAATTGCTGGCTGGCTGGTTGGCTATTTGAAATAAAGTTGACAAGTTTTTGAGGTGAATAATATATAATCAATATAAATGTTGACAGATGTAGTTATTCAATTTATCAGAAATTTATACGTCAGTAAGTGTGTGAAAAATTGTCACACCATATGTTTCATTGATTTCATAGATAGCAAAAATAACGACCAAAAATTTTTTAAATCAACCCAAAGTTTAAGCTGTGAAATTGATATTCATATTTAAGCATTATTAAGACCTATTTTCTTTCACAAAAAATTCTTAACTGATGCAAATTCAAGAAGAAAGTTAATTAAAAAGTTCCATGACAACAAAGAGGTTCTGTGTACAAAAGTACCTAGAAATAAGAAAATTCTGTGAAGTCAAAAATAAAAATTCAAACAAGAAAAGTGTAAGAAAAAAATCTAAAATTTGTTATATGATGAACTAAGCTTGGGTTATTCATCGGAAAATTTCAAGTCACTAAAACAAGGAAATCTGTGCATTTAATTGTCAAATAACTCAGTGTACAAATCTTGTCAAATTTGACAAACAATGTTTGAGATAAAAGAAGAAATGTTACAAGGTTAATGGTTGCCGAAAGATAAAAAATTCCATCATGATTTTGTCACATGTTAATTTTTCCCACAATTGACATTTACTATCACTGCCAAATATTTTTGAGAAAAAACACACCTGTACTTGAAAATAAAGTCAACAAATCTATCTGTAATTCTAACCAAAGACAGGTACAATTTGAGAAGTTTTCCATTTTTTTTAAAGTAGCCACATTAATATATCCTTTGCATTATTTATCTGAACTTTCACACTCCATTTTTTATTGAACTTTTACAATTCATTATTTATTTGAACTTTTACACTTCATTAGTTATCTGAACTTTTACACTTCATTAGTTATCTGAACTTTTACACTTCATTATTTATTTGAACTTTTACACTTCATTATTTATCTGAACTTTTATACTGCATTATTTATCTGAACTTTTACACTGCATTTTTATATGCCTCAGATTTCCACTGCATTATAATAAACTTAGTACTTTCTCATTATTTATCTTACATTTATTTACATAAATTTATCTAAACTTTAATTAGCTAAATGTTAGATTTAACAAAAGTATGATATTCTTTACAGAATATTTAACAGCTTTTCAAATTTTTAAGACATTAAGGTTGAATATTTTCATGTTATCTAATGTTTTAAAGGCTGTTTCAAATTAAATCAGGCTTTTAGAAATAGATAATGTGTCATACATAAAAATATATCTGATTTAAACTTCAGAAGAAATATAACGTTTTCATAATTATGATTGTATGAAATGTCATGAAAGAAAATGAAATGTCAAAATTGAAGGATAATTACCAAATGTCATATGCTGTTAATTATTCTCTATTTTGTGAAATATTTTAATGAATTGGAACAAACATGCTAAGTTACTTCATCACTACTGTCAGTGAAAAGGATTGAAAAAAACATTTCATGTCCATATTTGCATACAAAGTATAAAGTTAATGTAAAATTTTCATGGTTTTGTTACTGAATGAGCCGCACTGTAAAATTTTTAAATCTTTGTGTGTCAAGAAGACAACTGATTGCTGGGCAGATATTACAAACATGAATTGACAAAAATTGTATATAATTGATCTGTTATACAACTTGGTATTTAAAGTTTGATCATTTTTAATTATTTGATTTAAGAGTATCCAAATTTATGTTCATCTCCATAATTGTTTTCTCAAAACCTACCAGAGAAGCAAAGCAACAAACTCTAGTTTTTAAGCTAAAAAAATAAAATTACCTCGTTAATTGCATAAACTCAAAACAGGAGGATTTGAAACTTGGTAGTTAATATAACTCAATATGTTTAACATTCAGTTATACATCCGTGAACTGGTTTCTTTAAGGTCAGTGGAAATTTTATGTCATTCAGACACAGGAGAAGAAACTAATAGTGTCTGGTGTACTGACGTCTGCTTCAATGAATCATTCAGGTTTTACAATGTTTTTGTCAAGACCGTACATTCATATCTACGCACTTTATACTTCTATACTACTTATGATCTAACACAGAGAATGTTATAGAAAAGGGTTTTTTTTTTTTTTTTTTTTTTTTTTTTTTTTTTTTTTACAAACCCTGTGAAAATATTGAACAATGAAGCTAAGAATATTTGGGGAAATATTAAGTCTTTATACTGGTGTTTGGATCTCTGCAATCTAATGTGACTATGGAAGCAGGGCAAGTAGTGAACAAAAAAGCTACAAAATTGAGGGTTATAGGAAATATTGAGCCAAATTCTATATACTGGTTTGTGGAGTGACTAAGGATAAGAAACCGGCTTCTAACAAAACTTTATTGGTGAAAACATGAACAATGAAGAATGTTTGGGAGAAATATTAAACCTTACTGTATCTAAAAGTATTCAAAAAGTGACTAACGGTAGAATGACTTGACTATACCCAGCTTGTCACATATAAGACAAATGGGGGAATGTGTATTTTTTATAACACGTTCAGACATGAACAAAATAATGTCAATATATTTTTTCTTACTTGAATATTCATTTACAATAATAGAAATTCTATCTCGTACGTCATTCTTGTAATATCAAATTATAAAGAATATAAAAGAATAAAAACATGCATAACTTAAAATTGTTTTTAAAATTTATACATTTTAACCAGATATTTTTTAATTTTTTGTACATGTTTGATGTATGAAATAATACAATTTAAAAGAGTACAATGTGAGAAATCAGATACTTAGAAGGACTGAAACAAAAATACTTCAAGTTGATATATGTTAAGTTTTCATAATTCATCATTATCATTCCCCTGGAGTGTGATTTGATGAATTTTGTAAGCAAAAAACTGAATTCATCAGATAAAAAAAACAATTTACGTGTATATTGAATATATAAAGTCTTGAAATATTGATTATTGGCTAACTGCGTAGTTTTTCTTCTGTTCCTGATGATCATATTCCTCTCTCTAACCATTAATTATGTCACATATGGAGACATGTCACGATATGTAGGCTAAAAATGATAAAAGTGATACAAATATTTTCGAAGTTGCATTATCAATCACGCAAAATGTGTTATAAGTTACCTTTTCAAACAGTTCGTAATCAAAGAATGGTTTGAGGAAATGTGAATAACTTAATATCAAAGTTGACAATATGACATCAACTGCTTTGATGCTTTAAAGGGGGTCTTTACACAGGGGAAACTTGTAAATAAATTTTCAAGCATACAATACTAAATCATATTGTTTAATTCCTTAATGTTTCTTGATTTGTTAAGACCAGCATGAGATCTCATTAGAATCATTGGAAATAATTTCTCAAAAAACCTATAGAATTGAAGATTGTTGTACTGAGACCATTAGAGTGAAACTACAATACGATATAAATATATACTATCTAAACTAGTAATTGTCATAACTAATAATGAAATATCAGATACTATTGTACTGTAGCATGTAATATTTTATAGTTTGGAATGATATGTGATGACAATAGGTAATATCTGTTGGCATCAACTCAATTAGATTACAGATGGTAGACTTCTGATGATAATTGATAAAATCTCTTGCTCATTTCAGTTTTATTTATATTTTAATTCCAATGAAATAAACTATGTTTTTAAAGTCTTCAATATTCACATAATACTACCATTTGACTTTATTCCTTATACTATATACCTGACTTCATTTCCAATAATTTAGTTTCACCTGATATTACCAGACTTTCAATCCCTCAATATACACACAACACTATCTGACTTCATTTTGAACCTCTTATACACACAGAACTTCATGACTGCATGTGATATTACCTGATTAAGGCTGACTTCATTTCCAATTCTTCAATATACACCTGATATTACCTGACTTCATTTTCCAATTCTTCAATATACTCCTGATATTACCTGACTTCATTTTCCAATTCTTCAATATACTCCTGATATTACCTGACTTCATTTCTAATTCTTCAATATACACCTGATATTGGCAGTCTTCACTTCTAGTCCTTTTTTCCATTTTTTAACAAAAATCAAACTTTCGATAGACTTTGTAAGCAAATTTTTTCAAAAACAATGTAGCTTAATTATAACATTGTCTGCTTGTTATTCCAGGAATTGGTATTGGTATGGTACTAGTATCGTCTATAGTATGTATCTACTATAATGTAATCATAGCGTGGACTCTCTACTACCTAGTGATGTCATTCCAATCAGTACTACCATGGAGTCATTGTAACAATGATTGGAATACCATAAACTGTATTGATCAACAGAGATCAGAGATGTTTGCTGAATTGTCTAACAGCACTATAGGTAGTAATATGTATGAGAATTTCACCAATACCAATCTGTCTTATTTCTTTGTCAACAATACCCTACGAGAACCAGGAAACATTTCAGCTAGTGAAGAATACTGGACGTAAGTAAAATTTAGAGTTTATCTTTTTAAAAGCTTTTCAGAGAGATGATATACAATGTGTCATTATGAATCAATACCAATGATGTTCGAATTTTGTCTGCTTTGGAAAAAAATAACTCTGAAAAATGTTGTGACTGATTTTTAAATACTGTTCGTCATAATTTTACATTTTCTCATTCTCACAGATTCAGAAATATATTTACTTGATATGAATAATGAATAGTCAAAAAGTTGAAGATTTTTCTCTTTCCTTGATTTACCTTCTTAAATAAATACATATTGACACAGATTTTGTTTGACTCTCTGAAAAAAGATGAAAATCATTGAGTTGTATTGATATTTGTGTGTTGTCAAGACATTTTATTTTGATGATAAGTAATGATGAAAATTATTCACTTTGTGCTTCGTCTATTGTTGGTAATTGACCTAATTTTTAAGAAGATTGGCTTATTGAATTATACCACGGACGTAAGTACTTAAAAGTGCTCAAGAGGTTAGGCCATTATATAATTATAGCCCTATATAGTTAATTTGTATTTGCTAAATTGAATTATTGGCACCAATTCAAGCACCATAAGAACTTTGGAATTATCTGAAATAATTTGGTGCTTTTATTTGAGTAAGAAAGGCTATGAAATCTTAAATAGAAACTTAAGAGTAAGTAATAGATAGTTATTCTAAAAAGTACAGTTTCACCGACTGTAATTATTATGAAACTGACTAATTTATAATGGACAAATACATTAAAACCTCTAGAAAAGACAAGACAAGATATTATGACTTAGAGAATTTCTAGAATTGTGCATAATTAGATATTCATGACGTTGTCTTTTCTTATTGTCAATTTTTTCATTAACGGTATTTTTTGCCGGTTATTATATCCTATTGTCCTATCTAGAAATAAGATATGTATGTAATCTAAAGAATTATAAATATCTCTAAAGTCTATGAGATATGTGACAGTGAGGAAATAAAGAGACGAAATAGGAGTCTGAGAGACACAGTCAGTTGTCTTTTTTATACTGATGATTTCTTTGGGTTAATGTTCCATTTTATATATGTGAGAACCTTATAAAAAGCTATTGTGCTCTCATGTCCTTTCAACATCTTAAAAAGTTGAACATCCTACAATTTGAAAGGCATTCGACTGTGACATTTATTGGATTAATACTAACAATTTTATAGCTACATTTGTTAACCGTCTTAGTATCAAAGGCCACAACACTCTAGGCTATGTCTTCTGATTTATTGAGATATCTTCATTAATTCTGAATGTCAAATGGCATCTTCAACCATTTCACACAATGAAAATAGAGAAAAGGAAGATATTTAAAATAATAATTTCAAGTGATTTAGACGTACATGTATAATTTTACCAACTTTAAATGAATATATTTTTGAAGAGACTGGGACTCATTTTAATTTTTTTTTAGATACACTTAGACATAAATATTAGACTTCCAGATACAATAGAAAAAATAAATATTAGACTTCCAGATACAATAGAAAAAATAAATATTAGACTTCCAGATACAATAGAAAAAATAAATATTAGACTTCAGAAAAAATAAATATTAGACTTCCAGATACAATAGAAAAAATAAATATTAGACTTCCAGATACAATAGAAAAATGGAGATTAAGGTGGAGCCCATGCATGTAAATAATTGCTTACATGACAATTATTTTACTGAGTTTGGAAATGATTAAAATCTTAGATTTCATCCATATTGTGTACCAGGTCATAAACAAGTAATATTATGTACATTTGAAATTTGTGCTTATTATTCTGTTTGTCTATTACAGACATCATGTATTAGAATTGAGTGATGGAATTGAAGATTTAGGACCAATTAGATGGCAGTTATTAATCGCCTTAGCTATGTCCTGGGTTTTAGTCTTTTTATGTTTGTTTAAAGGTGTTAAAGTTTTAGGAAAGGTATGTATCAATTAGAATTTACAACACAGGCCTACAAAATACATCTGTAACATTTTTCTATTATTATCAGAAGAAGTCTTCCTATGTCAACAACGATGACTGCAATTATCTGAAGATACTGTTTCATCAGGTGACCTTTATACCTGGCTGTGTCCATGCCTGAGTAACCCAATTTTTTTTTTTTTGGAAAGCTTAATTGTTGGACTTTGCTACTGCAAAGTCCCAGTTTGTTATCATATTGTCAATTCTTTTTTTTTTTTTTTTTTTTTTTTTCGAAATTTCCACAGGGCACACAGCCTAGGCTTCAATAGCTACATCAACATTTCTACATGTGTAAACCTTCTGCAGTGGCAACGTTTAAAATGAATATAAATTAGAACATTTTTGCAAAAAACCTAAGTGCCACAGTGCAACATATGCAAAAACTGGTAAATTGGCTCTAGAAGGCGCATTTTTGCATCGATTTTCTTCGGGTTTTCAGTTTTAAAATCTGGCTGGAATTTCTGATCAGATAGCACTTAAAAAATTACGAAATTCGAAAATTTGTCGCAAACTTTTTTCGATTGAATTTTGCAATTTTTTTGCAACTTTTTTGTTTTTGCATCGATTGATCTGAAATTTAAAATGCAAAGAGACATCACTAAAGTAAATGATATGATACAGTCAGACTTTTGACGCCACTTCCGGTTTTAAAGTTGGAATCAATTGAAAGTACAATCTACTTTGAAACATGTGCAAAAAATACAAAATGGGCTGTAGAAGTTGCAAATTTCAGTCGATTTTCTTCGGGTTTTCATTTTTGTAATCTACAAAGAATATCCGAACTGATAGCAGTACAAAAAATTCGAAATTCGAAAATTCGTAGCACACTTTTTTCAGTCGAATTTTGCAATTTTTGACTTTTTTCGCCAATTGATCTTAAAATTTATGGGTGTAGGCAACTCGCCAAAATAAAAAAAATGGTTTAATCAAAATTTTTGTATCACTTCCGGCTAACTCGTGAAAACGATTTTGACTTCCGGTTGAATAGCTTCCGGTGTAATTGATATATCTCAACAAAATGTATGCTGATCAGTAGTCATTTTTAAGACAAAAAAAAAACGAAGAAAAAAAAATCCGGACCGGAAGTCATACTTTGGCCGCCATATTGATATGATACACTTTTGTAAAACTCAAAATGGGGCCTTAGGGTAGAGATGGATGTGAGTAATTTTGATGTATTTGTTAACTGCAATCGATTACCCAAAATTGCTTGGAAGCCGATTTTTGAATTTCGTTTTTGCTTTTTTGCAATTTCCGGTTGAATTTTTTCGAAGTTTGGAGGCTCATATCTCATGACCTTGACCTTTAATGACCTTGACCTTCATTGGGTCAAAGGCCAATGACCTTGGCTATCATTTGATGCTTTAACATTTGACATCCGATATCTACTTCCGGTTTTATGAGTATCTGAAAACAGCAAAATTCGCAAGTTTGAACTGTTCCAGCACGTGACCTAAATAACCTAGAGTGTTAATTTTTTCGGATTCTTGAAGGGCATCTCATGCTCTTTCCAGCGATGTATAACAATCCTATTTTTAAAGCAAATTGAAATTCGTATATTTTTAAAATTCGAATGTTTTTCACAATATTTTTGTCTCTTTGAGCTTAGTTTATGTATATCTTATGACCTATTTCATCTAGAATCTAGAAATTTGGATCACTACTAGACATTTATAATATGAATAGAACTATGACAAAATAGTTGATGTGGGCGTGGCACATCCGGGTTCAACTGCAAATCGTTTAAATCTGGGGTAGGGGCATAACTCGCATAGTTTACGTTTTTTCAAAAAGGGACTTTGCACACAATTACATCATCCTTTTGGCCAGATTTTGTTAAAAGCTCATTTGTTTCAGCTTTATAGTTGCAAAAAAGGAACGGGTTTTAGAGTTTCCATAATTTCAATTTTTGACATTGACCTTTGTTGACCTTCCTCTTTACAAGGTCAAAAGTCATTGACATGGGCTATTCGCAGACACTTTCATTTCTGACTTCTACTTTCGTTTTCACAACTTTCTGAAGAGAAAAATGGCGTAACTTTAGACTGCTCTTGCGCTTGATGTAAATATCGTTGAAAGTTGATTTTTTTCAGTGTCTTTTGCATTTTGCTACATTTGCAAAGTCCCACTCTGTGCCACGAGTGGCTCTAGTTTTTTATTTAGTATTACTCAGAATAGAGCAATTGATTAATTGAAATTTTCAGGTGATGCATTTCGCTGCTCCCTTCCCATATTTAGTATTGTTGGTGCTGTTAATTCGTGGTGTAACTTTACCTGGTGCTTTAGAAGGAATTAAATTCTATATTATACCAAGATGGGAGAAACTGGCTGACTTTCAAGTAGGTTTATGTTCAATGTTTAATAGCCAAAGATGAAAGCATGCAAGGTATCTGAAGTGTGACCCCTAATAAAAATTTCAATGAAGGGCTACTAGTATTTAATAGATTAAAAAAAAGCTGAGTAATACCATCCTTGTATGTATGTGATGTGATGTCAAGGCCAAATATATTTTATAAGAATAGTGGTGTCACACTCTGATAAAGTTTTTCTTGATTCAAACCATTGATGCTTGAAGCAAAAAATGTACCAAATGTACACGATCAAGGACTATTATGTCTGTAATTACTTTAGATCTGTGTTAATGATGTCCTGCTTTAGTACTTTACTTTCAACAAAATGTCATGATAGGGAACGGAGCAGAACTAAACTAATAAAAAACAAATACAATTCTTTTATTCTAAAAAAAAAATATAACCTTAATAAACAAAAAATCAGCTTTATGTGACAATATGAAACTTAGTGCTTAGGTATGTACTTAGCGGGACAATAAATGCCCTTGACCCCCCCCATGCTATGCTTCAATGCTATCAAAGTTGTAAACGGAGTTAATACATGTATGATCATTGAATTACATTAAAGAAATCTACACAGCCTTAACTAAATACATAACATTACCATCAGGTCCAAGTGGAATTCTTACCCACCAGTGAGGATTCCCTTTCAGTCAAATAAAAATGCTTTGACCTATGTAAATGAAAAGTTTTTCATGTTATAATTCAGGTTTGGGGAGATGCTGCCTTACAAATTTTCTATTCTGTTGGTATGGGATGGGGTGGTATTGTTACCATGGCCAGTTATAATAAATTTAGTCATAACGTTTATAGGTTTGTATATTTTGATTTATAATCTTTGCTCTCAATGAAGAAAATTCACAATGGAAATGCCATAAACTACTGTTTATATTGAATACTGGTAGCAGACAACTGAAAGGTTTCTTCTTTTGTCTTCTTTTATACTTATGCTGCCCTAGGATATCAGATCCCACATAAAAGCATACTGCCCAGTGTTCTGATGCTGTCTATCTGTGATCTTTTCTAAAGAAATGTTGTTCTTTTCTTCAAACTTTGAAAGATTTCCCCCTTCCTTATTTGCAGAAGTGCTTTGGGTTATGGGTTTCTATTTTTGTTTTTGTTTTTCAGGTCTATTTCCATTAAAAAAAAAAACAGGTCAAGAGGTCAAAGAATGAAGGCGAGATTCATTATTTTCATCTCTTAGCATTTTATTTTAGTGAGATACTATTGAAATTGCTAGTTTTCAGAAAGTTTTGTGAAGATGGTGGACTGTATTGTCTTATATTATGCTTAACATATGTATTTTCATCTATTTTTAGAGATTCTATGATGGTACCATTCATTAACTGTGGTACTAGTATCTTCGCTGGTTTTGTCATTTTCTCTGTACTTGGTTTTATGGCTCATGAAGCTGGTGTTAGTGTGGATAAAGTGGTAACTGAAGGTGGGTCTTGTTGTTTTTTTTTATTGCTGTGACACTCTTTAGTTTTAAAGGAGAAAAGAGCTGACCTGATCAATTTTTTTCAAACTGTTCAGTTTTAAAGAAAAAAGCAGACATGATCTGTTCAGGAGAAATTGGATAGCATATTTAACTGAGAACAGGGTATAATAATTCATACTTTTATTTTCAGGGCCTGGTTTAACATTTGTTGCTTATCCAGAAGCCATTTCTAAACTACCAATCAGTCCACTTTGGGCCGTTCTGTTTTTCCTTATGTTATTAACAATTGGTCTGGATAGTCAGGTAGGACACACTTTTCAGTATATTTTTCTTTTTCCGAAATTAAAAAAATCGGGATTTAAGTCATATTCAGGCAAATTTGGCAATGTTTCGAATTCCATTTTTAAGTTATCTTGTTTCAAAAAATGATAAATAGTAAGTTATCATAGTAATTTCTCTCCAAATTCAAAATTGTAACAGCCATATCAATCCAACTATAAAACTCTAGTTTTCTGAGTATACTAAATGCTTTAAACATGGGTTATTAATTTTTATTTTTTTTTATTTGGTCAAATTGCTTTAAGTATTTAAAAATTTAATCCTGATAGAAGCAACTCATGTTTAAAGACAACTTTAAAAATTTGCTGTCCATTGGAAAATTTCTGAGAATAAGACAGATTTGTGGTATTAGATGGGGGTGGCAACCAATGAACAAACTTTAGTTTAAATTAAAATTTGACTTGTTCTGCATTTCATTCAGAAATTAAAAGATAAAAAAACAAATGATAAAACATCAGTATATAAAATGATACAGTATGAAAGAGGGTGAAAGAATTTATATGAATTTTGTGTGAAAAGTGAATCATTTTGTACTGTACGGGTTCCATGACTTTAACAATTATACTTCTTTTTTAAGAGTCTTACAACATTTTTAATGGCACTAAGATGTCAAGTTTTGAATTCTCTTGACTTGGACATAAATCAGAAGTATTTTTGTACACAATGAAAGAGAATTGGAATATTTAGTCTTTTCATTGCATATGGAACTAGAGCTCATGACTGTTATTTTGGAACTTTAAAAACAAGAATCTGAATGCTCATTGGACAAGTGAGCTCTATTCCAGACGCAATGTGAAAGTCAACCATGAAATAGGAACCACCAAGAAACAATTGACCACAAAATCTGTTTAATGTCTGAATGCATTGTAGGTCAATTTCTGCTGAGATTTCAAATTTGTTATAAAATGAATTCTATAGATGGGTTGATAAGCCTGAGTATGACAGCCCAAATTTCTTGATACAATTTGTATATTTGGGATGTGTGCAGCAACTAGACATGTATTTCTAAAAAAAATCTAGAAAAAGTTTAATGTTCTCAAAGAAGCATGTATGTTCAAATTCCTACTGTGTTCATTAATAGATCATTCTGGTATTCACTGTACAATACTTCAATTTGAACTGTCTGAATCAAAAATATACCAGAAAATTAACATAAAATCACCAGCTATTTCAAACAAAATTTACAAAAACAAACCAAATCTCTTTAAGTTCAGATAGATAAGCCTTAAGCAACATTTGATCATAGTTCAGATAGAGGTTTAGCTTGCTTAATCAAATCATGGATATCAGAATGAACTCATAAAATGGTATAGTTTTTATCTTTAACATTTGCCTGCACATTTGCCACTATCTTAATAACAATAATTTGCATGTGGGGGGATTTCCAGATATGGTAGTACTTTTTTCTCTATGAAAAATAGTGTCGCTATTCCTTCAAGTGAAGTTGATGTAATGCATGTGTATTGTAAGACTTTGCTAGTATATTTAGTTATTTGCTGGATATTTGCTCGCCATTGCTATGCCTAGCCAAAGTTGAGTATGTCGGTGGCTTTTACTGTAATTTTGAATATCTCTTTGGTGGATAGTTGTATTATTTTGCTTTCGTTATATTTTCTGTAGACTTCAGTATTTTAGGTCAAAAACTAATCGTGTGCATGAACCACAATTTCTTATGTCCATATTTGGATGTATATTTAAATGATATTGTTGTACAATAATTGTACTAATGTTAACCTCTTACTAATAAAACTAATAAATGCTTGACCAATCAGTAATCACATTTCATTTAAATCAAATTTGTGAACTATCTTTGTTTCTTATTCTTATTGACTTTTTTTTTTTTTTTTGATTTGGTGAAATATTCTAAATTTATTTTGAAACATTGGGAAAAAAAGATTTTCACAAATTTGATTTAAAATGAGAATTTTTTTCAGAGGTACAAATTTCAATTTAATCATTCATTCACCATTTCATTGGCTATTGATTGAAATGCAACTATTGAGAAAATGTACAAAAAATATCTGAAAAATTTTTAATTGTTCTTTTGAAGTCTTATTTCAAGAGAATTATTATTTTAGATGAATGTTGTCTATTTTCTTAATGTTTGCATCATTGTACACTGCCTGTAGATGCTTAACTGTAGATGGTGTAACTATCTCTGAATGTTGTGGCTGCAGCAATTTGTTAAATTATTCATATTCGCTTACTTCATTTGCAATTCACAAGAGCACAAGTATATTAATTTTTGTGGGTGCTTTGCTCATTTGTGCTTTGCCCTTAAGGGACTGGGTCGGGGAGGGACTCGAACTGAAATTAAGTCTTGGTGCTCCAAATTGATCGGACAACAAAATTCAAGAAAATTATTCAGCCTATGGGATAATGATGCCAGTCTGAATTTAGAATTTTCAGAACATGACAAAATATCATATCAGTGCGCTACTATTTAGTTGTTGCACATATCCCTACCTGTACATTTTTTTTTATACTTTGATTGACAACTAAATATCTACCATGTGGTTATGTTTTCAGCAAAGAAACTGTTCAATAAACCAACTAGCAATGATTTCAAACTCGTATTTTTCATTTGATTACTCATTCTTTTTAAAAAAAATCATTTGAATTGACTGAAAACTTTTACAAAAAAAATAATATCAATATCCAAGTTTGGTTTTAAAAGGAAAATAAACTTTTGATTTAAATTTCCATTCAAAGCAAGAGCACAAAAAAAAAATCGCTCAATCTTTCAGCCAAATACGGAAATCATTGTTGGTTTTTATTCCACTTAACAATGGGAAGTTCTCAGGGTTACACTAGACAGGTAAACTTTAGAATATCATTACTGAGAAATTGGTGATTTTGTAGGAAATTGCATGAAACTATTTTTACTGATAGCGTGAGAGAAAGGAATTATTCAAAATCATGTGTGTGTGACAGAATGATGAAGTGTGTGAGAAATCAGAATTCTGATTCTGTGTGAATAGAAAAATATATGTGATGCCATGATTGATGTATTAAGAGACTTGGATGTTTGAGAGAAATGTGAATAAAAGGATTTTTAAGAAAGAGAAAAAATGTAGGGAATGAAAAGTGAAAGAGTGTAAGTGACAATAAATGAATTTGAAGAATGAATGTGTTTTAATTATGATATTTGAGTTGTACATTTGATTGTGATTAATTGTTTTTATTCATAAAACCTGAAATAGTTCATTCACTAGTTTGGCGATCAGTTTAAATTCTTTCAAATGAAAATGAGCAGTTGCCAAAAAAGTTATTTGCCCAATCTATAGAAAATTTCACTGTAAAACCTATCCAAAACATCTGTGATCCAATTAAGCTTAATAAGCTTAATGCATTGGATTTGGGAATAAGTCAAATTTGAAAGCGGAACCCATCATCAAAATATATTTTTATATGTATGCAAAGTTTCCTAAAAATCTGATCAAAACTTTATGATGATTACAAGCCAATTTTGACGTGGGCTTTTAAAAATTCAGAATTCTATGATGTAAGAAGTAGGTTTGGCAATGTAGGCTTATATTGACCTATGTTATATATATTTCATAATATTGTTGTAAAATCTCCATAATTTGTATGAATAATAAATACCAGAAATACCTCAATAATCAATTCTACAACAGCTGAACTATTCCACATCTGTTAGTGATAATTATACTCCAATGGCAAAAAGGAATAATTTTGCAGTGAATGAACTATTTCTGAAAATAAAGAAACAGAACTTAAACTAACATACTATAAAAAATGTGTTTGTGTTAATGTAATTTGAATAAAATCTAAATATTTTATATAAGAAATAAGTCAGTACATGTATTTGGATTAATTTTAGAGTTTATAGCTAAAGTCTAAAAAAATTGATATTAACATTCTTATAAACTTAGAAAGTTTCTAAATGAAAATGATAAGACTGTTAAAATATATGGTTTTTTTCTTAGCAATGTCAAGAGATTTAAGAGTTTTAATCATTACATGACTAATTTTGAGGGACAAAAGTTAGACAAAGAATTAGGAATTGAAAGGATATAATTAAAAGCTTTTAAAAATGAGTTGTTATTCATGTATGTAGACCTTTCTTGCTCTCTGTTAAGAAGAGTTCGGATTTCGAACCTCATTTGAATGTGGTAAATAGATATATAAAACTGTTTTTGAAATGAATTATTTAAATTATATAGAACAGGATATAGAAGTAAAAAAGGTTGTAAAATGATACTGTACTTGTCATGTTGAATTATTGTATTTTTAAACGATATGAAATTTCAAATATTAATGAAATTTCAAATATTAAAATGTTTGCATTAAAATAAACTTTTTCAAAGGCTATTATAGTATGATGAATTTTTAATTTGAAAGTAAACACCAGATTTTAACGTATCTTCAAACATTTAATAATATATGATTAGATATTAAATTTAAATTGATATTAACATAATTAAAGATATTTCTAATAATAAATGATTTTATAATAAAAAAATGAAAAATTTAACCTAGTAGCCTAGTAGTCTTTCTTTTCTTTCCTAATCTTTTCTCAAAATCTTATATTATTATTCTTTCAGTTTCTTATTAGAAGCTTTAGAAATTATTGAATCCATTTTATTATGATATAATTTAGACATTTTTCTTTCGATTATCTTGTAAAGGCTCGTGGCCATGGTCGGAAAGAGGGGGTGTTAGATTCAACCAGTGAGGCATGTTGCAGCAACAACCAGACGCCAACTCCACGCCATAGGTTTTGTTAGAAAGCATCATACAGTGTACTTGATATTTTTATGCATTTATATCCCACATATTTATTACATTCCAATATATTTAGTATTAAAAACTTAATTTGAATATGGCATTATTTTGAACTGAATTTTCGAAAATTGAATTCATTTGTCAGCATATTTTGCTGTAGTCGATGAAATATCAAACGAATAGAAACAAAGAAGAAAGAATATTGTAAAGTGATATAATGAATATGTGTAGGACTAAATGCATGAAAAAAAGAAAGAATAAAATAACAAAATCCAATAAAACAGATGACATTTGCATACAATCTACACACTTACAATACATTCATTATATCATCATGACAAACCATATAGACTATATAGAATCATATACCAATTTATTATATCTTCAAATGTAACTTTTAATGTGGCTTCTTGAGTTATTGACATTACATGTGGCTTCACAAGGTACTTGGCATTGTTTATGTCTACATGAGACACTTGGCTTTGCTTGTGGCTATATGAGCCACTAGAAATTATGGCATTATGATGCACTTTGTATTTGATGAGGCTTCATGAGACAGGTGGCATTGTTTCTTAATGTATATTGTTTTTGGCATCATGATAATTGTTCAATCCTGAGTTACTACTAAAAACAGTAATTTGACAATGCATGTGCAAACTGTGCTCATTTTCGTTGATGTTGAAACCTTACAAAACTGACATTTGATAAATTTGGAATGCACTGTACAATAATCGACAAGAGTTATTTGAAGATATAATACTTGGTTTCATTGTATATTTATATGAATGAATGTTTGCTGGATATATAGTAGAAAAGATTTTATGAAAGGGAAGTTCTAATTAATAATAGGATCACAACATACAATAGTTCAAATTTTTGAACCATGGTCCACCAAGCATTCATCATACTTCATTGATTGTATCAACTGTGCTACCCTTTATTTATTACATGATGGAATGTAAACAAATGTTTATTTTTTGATGAAATTATGTAAAGTAAATGATAATAATTTGTCCTCTCCCCCCCATCTTTTATTTCAGATATAGTGAGTAACGACAAATGTCTGACATGTTCTTGTCTTTTTTCTGTTTCTAGTTTGGTATGTTCGAAACTATGTTGTCAGGTGCTATGGATGAGTTCCCCAAGTTGTTCAGAAACAGAAAAGTTATTGTTACCTTGATATCCTGTTTTGCTGAATTCCTCATGGGTCTTGCTTGTATTACCAAGGTAAATATGAAACATGATGGATGATGGTCATTACTTGATTTGGACTTCTTAAGGAACAACCTAATAGGGGCTTTAAATTGGAATTTATAATTAAATGTATAAGGAAATAATTAATTATTTCGGATCACTATTGCTAATTATATCTATTAACATTGTCTTTGATTTATATTACAGGGTGGAATCTATGTGTTACAAGTTATGGATTGGTATTGTGCTAGTTTCTCACTCATGTTGATCTCTCTTGCTGAATGTTTAGTTATTGCTTATGTTTATGGTAGGTATAGATTTGAACTTGATACATGATCAGGTATAAATGTAATCCTCAAGGTTTTTCTCAAAATTTGAATGTGCTTTATTATTGTTTAAATTGAAATTTTGGGATTAAAACCAGTGAAACTCATTGAAATGGTCTGTTGACCAATCACATTTTCCACATTATCAATTTTGATTGTAATGATGCTGTTTTGATTGTAGGTACTGATAGATTTTTAAAAGATATTGAATTAATGATTGGCTATCAACCACCTAGAATCTGGGTTTATATGTGGAAATATGTTACACCTATTGTCATTGTTGTAAGTATTTTGTTTATTTTAAATTAGTCATGTTATCTTGTTTCATCATGTTAATTGAAAAATTTATTATTATTTATTTTTGTACAGAAATATTTCAATAAAATTCAAGGAAGTCTTGTTTTTTAGTGTTGTTATAAAACTGATTATTCCATTAGTAATATTTTTCTTTTATCAATTTCAGTTTATCTGGTTATTCAGTGTAATCACCTTGAAACCTGTAACCTATGGTGATTATGAATATCCTCCCTGGGCTATTGGACTTGGCTGGAGTGTAGGATTAGTCTCTCTTATTCCAATTCCATTATGTATGGTTGTACAAATCTACAACGAGAAGGGTCCAATTCTTCAGGTAGGCTATATATAGAATTTATTCTGATAATAATGATTTTTAACCAAAAGAATCTGGAAGAGACTGCTTTTACTTTGAAATAAAAAAAGCTTGTGTTTTATAAGGGTTTTGCAAGTTACAGAATCCTAAGATGTTAAAATCTTAAAACAGTTAAAATGTGGAAACGTTTATGACAAAATCTTACTGATATATCCTTTGTTTTTCAGCGAATCAAAAAATTAATGAAACCTGCTGCTAATTGGGGACCAGCTTTACCCGAGGATCGTAAAAGATACCTCAACTCACTCACTTTTACGCATCCAGAACTTGCTGAAAAAATGTTAGCAGCTGAACCAGAAGAGAAACTTCCCTTAGATGACACTGAATTGTCTAATTCAACACCAATGGTTGAAAAGGATACATTTAGTAACGTGTGAAAAAGTGGAGTTATTGCTTTAGAGATTTGATTCTCTTTTTCATTTTTGGGCACAATTTTGTGACAAAAAAGACAATTGTTTGTGTAGATCTGTTGATTTGTCTCAAGTTAAGACAAGTATTTTTACGTGGAAAACTCAGTTTTGTGTTTTTTATCTCAAATTTAGACACAGTGTGCTGTGTTTTTTTTTAAGGCACATGCATGTTTTAATCATCTTTAATTGTCATGTTTTGTTATTATTTTTGAACAATTTGTGAAATTCATAAATAAGTATCCATTGTCGACTACTTACAATTTTGAAATATGATGAATATTTGGCGGTATCAAGGATAGAAAGTTAGTCATGTAATGTTCTTAATGCTAATGTTCCTTGTGCTTCCCAATGCTATTTTGTTTTCATAAGTATTGTGTCGCGGAGGATATGTCATGTGATTATGCATGGGATATTATGGTGCTACTATGGATTCACCTACAGTCAAAATAAATCTCAGAATATTAAGGCAGTGCCTTTTTTGTTATTGTATTCAATGGTTGTAACAGAATTTTGTTAATTGATTGTTTTAGGTTTTCATTTTTAAATTCACATTTCATTTCAGATTTTAGTCACAGTTCATTTCGATATTGTTAAATAACGCCCTTCATCTTAAAATTAACCGTCATTTGTGATATTGCCAAGACCTTATATGTTATTGAAAATGAGATAGAAAATACATGATAAGGGTTGCATGCAAAGGTTAAGTAACAACAGAACATTGCAAGTTGGCAGTTGCATAATTGTCTTAAAGATTAGATTATATTTAGAATGTATGGAAATACTGTTTTAAATTTAATTGTTATATTAATGATTGTTAAAAATATTTGTCAATGCAAATTTAGATCTACTGTGATTCTCTCTACTCAAAATCCTAATATTGTCATCCTTTCATGTCATCTTCAATTTTCTGTTTTAATTTATTACCAGTTGGATCAGAAACAATATTTTATTCTAAAAAAAGAAAAGGATCATAGGCAGAGCCTAAAAGAATTGTCCATGTAAAAAGCAGAAAAGAATATGATTTGGTTGAAATTAATTGGATGGGTTATGGTTCAATTAAAATTGAAGTATAAATTTTTGTAATTTTCATGTAAATAAAACATTTTGTAGAGAAGAACCATATCAACTCCATCTTAATAGTGCTTGATGTAAATAGTTCTATATTTTATAATGTGTAAATGTAAAGTCAGTTTGTTTGTAATTTGGTCTATTTTTCTTATAATTCATAGTTTTATTGAAACCTAATTTAGCAAATTCACAAAAATTGCAATGGAATTAAATGCCAAATAATTTTTAATTATTTTTTTAAAACTTAAAAGAAAAAAAGACAGTTTTAGCTCTTGTTCTAGCATTATTACTAGTTTTATTTGGCCAAAATCATACTTATTTATAATGCTGAATTAATATTGTAAAGTTATGTCAAATTTTGTGATTTCAGTAGGGTGCTCAAGGAGAATGATAATTTGAACATCAAACCTTTTTGGAGCCTATGTTTGTCATTTATCCCTCTTAAGATAGATGGATATTTAATGTCAAAAAGATTCGATTTTTTAAATTATGTTATATTTGGTTGCATCTGTTGTGTGTGTCTGTCTCTGTATGCCTGTATAAGATCATGAATAGTCTAAAAAAAAAAAAAAAAAGAATTGTTTGAATAAGATATAAGATTATGAATTATTTGGTCGGAATCTTCAATATATTATTCATGTTTTTTTTGTCCATTTTAAAATCATGAATTGTTTAAGTTAAGCGAATAATATCCAAGATCATGATCGGCATATCTGAATATTATTTATTTGTAAATATTGTATTATAATTTTTGTACATTTATTGAGGAATACTTGTGAAGGAGGTGATATACAATACAATGCAATTGAAAGACTTGATTCAATTGAGAACATTGTTGTCAACAGAATGTCAGATAAATATAAATGTCAAAATTTGAAATTATTTTCATAAAGATAAGAAAAATATTCTAGTCTGAACCGAAATTGGCATACAAAAAATTTATTTTGATTAAACCCATTCCTGAATATTGTGTGCCTTTATAATATAACACATCATTCATGTAAGGAATGCTGAAGAACTGAATAAATTTTCAAAACAACTCTGATGTTTTTATGTCTTTAGAACTTGATTACAAGGTTGGAACTGTGCCCCATTGTCTCTAAAACTCACAGCGAAATACTCCTTTTAATTGACCTGGAATTGCTGATCTGACATACAATATCAATATATTTGAACAGGTCTCTTAAAACCCCATCCATTTAATGTGCAATATTGGTAGAAATATATTTATACTGTATTATGTGCATAATAAAACCAAGGTGACATTAACATAATATATTACTCTCAATATTTAATGTATATTTAAATCTATATACTTCTATTATTCATACATATTAGTATAAAGATATGATTATTGATACAATTATTTAGTGTTTATACACTCATTCCTTATCTATTTATCATTTATACAGTACAATATACCTATAATACAATATTATACCACTCAAATACAGTTAATATCTGTTAAATATGTACATATATATACAATGTAATTTATAAAGGCAATATTCATTCATACATATACATAATTATAATCTCTGCTAAGATAACATCACAAAGCTCCCAAATACACTGATTTTAGTCAGTAAGATATTTTTGTAATTAAACAAAGCCAATTTAGGCAATATATAAAAAATATTCACAATAGGAAATATACAATATCTTGCTAATTATATGTATTGTATATATTATAATTTGTAAATACATTCATATCAAATATTGTTTTTATAAAATATTTATCTTTGTACTATATACAATAAAATTAGCATGTAAAACAGGCAACATCAGGATAATGTTTTATAAGTTTAATAGGTTCAATGGCCAACATTTTTCGACTAATGCTTCAAAACTGTGAATTATGTTAAATAACTGACCAAATCAGTTTCAATACTATATTGTTAAAATGAACCAATATGTAAAACAAGCAGACCCAAGGTGCTGGAACATTGAGAGGTGTAAAAATGTTAATTCAGTATTCCAAAATAATATTAGATAGCAATGACATGTACAATATATCACAGATATTAGTGTCTACTAATACTATCTGTATCACTTTCCAAAGTTAAAATCTGCAAGTGCCCAGACATTAGTTTGATCTCATTTTTCAGAACCTTTGCTTTTGCAAATAGTTCAATTCTAAAACCAAGAACTAAACAATCTTATTGTAGTATGTCAGAAGGCTAAAGAGATATAACTATTGTAAAAAAAAAACAGTAACAATTATAAGACGTTGCTTCAATAACAATATAAAGAGTTCGTATAATCACCAATAACAAAATAACCAATTTGAATGTGTTCAAGGCAATACTAAAATCACATAAATTTATTGCAATAATAACAAATTTAACAATAACTTGCATTAATAACAAATTTTGGAAAAAAGGTTTTACAGATGTAAACTAAAACAAGATTACTATTTCGTTTCTATTATGTTTTCTGATATTTTTTGTCTCCATTTTAATCCATCAAGTTTTCTACCACAGTTACATTCATTCCTGTTAAGCACTTAAATTGTAAATGTACAGTTCTATATGCAATTCATTAAAACTAATATTTACATTTAAAACATATCTCAAAATACAGCTCTACAGGTATGATGTATTTATTGTTAAAAATGTGTGACCTCAACTTCAATTACTGCAGGCTGATTCTCAGAAATACTGTCAGAGGAAGTAGAGACTGATATAGGTGAAGTGGTGGAACTATTTTCTTTGTCCGTCAACACACTTTCTAGTTCTACAGACTGTTCACCACCTATATTATGAGACACTAGACTCCTCTTTCTATTCAGTTGATTACTCTCATCATTCATGTCTTTTTCCCACTGTGTCTGTAATTCGATGTCTTCACTTATTGATGTGTTTGGCGTAGGAATATGGCTAATATTTTCAGCCTTCGATAATATGCGATTGTAGAACTCAATCTCTGGGCTCCAAGATACTTTACGACTTGGACTCATAGGAGATCTTTCTGTCTCTTTATTCCACGATGATTTACGATTTGGAACAGAGAGTGTCTGCGTTAAACTATCCTGTTTGATTAATAAGTTTCGTTTGGGAGGAAGTGTAGAGTCACGATAAATCATTGGATGATGCAATCCAAGAGAATATCGTCTATGAGGTGGAGTTTTGTTAGCTAAATCCTGTTTTTGTGTCCATGATAAACGTCTGATAAGAGTTGGATGATTTTCACAATGCAACTGAATGTCTGCATTCCAAGAAACTTTTCTTGTAGGAGAACTTTCTTTTGGAGGTGTTCCATCAGTTCTATCTTTTCCCTTTTCAGTTGTAGGTGACACACTAGACTGAAAAAACAAAACATATTTGCTATTACATTAGTAAAAAGTCTGAGGTGAAATTTACAGACGCAGACTGACCAAAAAAACTGATCCATAGTCAGTACCAGAGTCATTTTAAAGTTGTTAAAAGTGCTTCACTTTTACATTTACAGATAAATTCTTCAAGGATGAATTGAAATGGCTTCAAATCCAAAACCAGGAGCTGGAGAGGCTACAGGTGGCTTAGTCTCCACTTTTAGAAACCTTGGCTAAAATCCTTAGCAAAAAAAGCATTAGCCTCAAATGTTTGTACCTTAATTCAAATAAAAAATACAATTTAGCCTTCCCATTTTCTGGGAAATTTTTGAAAATCTAGTGATAGGAGGTTTAATTTTACTGTCACAAATTATGATCTACGTTTTCAGGTTAATATTGTGACCTATACTTACATCAAAGACTTCATCATCAATTTGACTGCTGGTACTGGCACTCAGAGAGTTGGACAATTCTTTATTCAATGTACTACAAGTAGTCTGAGTTGCAGCGTCTTTCATTTCAACCTTTAATCTAGTTCTTGGTACTATAATTATATCATCTAGAGCACTTTCACTGGCTGAACATATTTTCTTCATGCCTAGTTTTTCTATAGAATCTATAAAAATATAGCTTGGTTTTAAATTATACAGATGTTAATGTCAAACCATCAATATTACTTTGAAAGAAAATTTTAGGGCATCCATGTTGATAAAAATCCCCATATGCACAAATATGGTGAATATTGCAAGTCTAGAATTATGCTCAAAAATAGTGGTGCACATTGTAGGAAAGAAATGGCAGAAGTCAAGTTTGATTAAGTGTATGTCACTCTACTGCTCTTACATTTATAAAGATTCAGTTCAGTTTTTCAACCTGGCAGAAACCGCTTCGAGCCCAAAGCAGAATAGAGACTGTTGCTTCTTAACTTTTTAAAATTTGTATTGTAGTATTCGTAAGTATTTGTTAAGCATTAAAAGCATTAAGCTTCAGCAGACAAAACATGGTAATGGAAATGACTTGAGCATGATTGACAGCACATAAAAAAGCACATGTAAAATTTAAGCTTTGAAATATCTTGAACAACATAGCCATTTCACAAAAAAACAAATATTTGAAAGCCCCTGTATATATTGTGTTAAGCCAACATTACTTACTAGACGACAAATTACATTGTGGATTAGAATAAGCATGGTTTAAAATAGCCTGTTGTCTCATATCTAGAGGTTTCTTAGTTCTGGGAACACTTGGTGAAGCTTGTATTAAACTTGATTCTGATAAGCTTGGTACCCTAACACCCACTGTGGTAAACTCTATATGATCTACAATCACAGAAGTAAACACATTATATTTGATCATGGAGGCATAATTTACACCATGAAGGGCATAACTTGCTCATTATTTGGTGATAATGTTTGTTCAGCTTTGCCTTTTCTTAATGAAAAAGTGTACAAAAGACAAACAAGTGAGTTGTCAATATTGGATCTTCCTTCAGGCAAAAGACAGTCAAACCGATTTGCCAATGATAATGATGCAGAGAAATTAAAAGCTCCAGCATTGGCTCTATCTAATTTAAGCATAATGATTACTATTACCAGTGAATATTGTTAAGCAATCATTTGCTTTACCAGCTGATAAAGCTTGAATACAGATACAAGTATAGCTATGGGTAGCTGAAACTGGGCTCTAATCAAGCAATGATCAAATGACTGTTTCCTTTTGTATTGTTTTTAAGAAAAGCATTTGCATCAATTAAAACATGTATGCTTCATATATATATATATTGCACATGAAGGTACCTCTTTTTGTCTTAATTATTCCTTGTGATATAGGCGCCAGTAGGGATTCAGTCAGATCCTCAATATTTCGGTTATCTAGAATTGTTTTGAAAATTGTCATCAATATTTAAATAAGTTCTTAATATTTTCCAATACTTTAGCTCTATAGGCTGACAAATTCTCTAATGGTTCATAAAAATACAAACGGCCATATACCTCACACTTTTTCCTTCTGATATTATATAATTACAATACCAATATAAAATAGGGACAAAATGGTGAATGTAAACAAGACTCAACACAAAAATGTGAATCTATATATAAAACCCATTAAAACAAGTCAAATCCAATTTTTAATTCCAAATTTTCAAATATAATTGCAATTAAAGTGATCTAATTATTGTTTCCAGCTGATTGATGATTAACAAGAATGAGGTTTTTGACATCTATCAGACATTATCGATAACTACATCCTATTTAGAAATAATTCTAATTGTGACAGGTATAGAAACAAGAAATGTACCTGTAATAGTAGTAATGGGTGAGGAATCTAATTCTGGAAAGTTCTGGGCATTAACAGCAGGATAATATTCTGCATATTTCCAATGTTTTTCTAATGCTGGTCCCCAATCTCTTTCTGGTTGACACAACATTTTAAACTTCTGTTAAGAGAAGAAATTAACATCTTCAGTATCAGGCAGTATAATTTATACTGGATATTTAAACATATATATATTTACATTTTTTATAGTTGTTATGAAATCTGTGAAAAATATACAAATCTGGCTAAATTAAAAAATCTTTAGCTAATTTGTAATTTGGAGCTGTAATCCAATACAACTGACAAATGCTGTACAGAGATATTAAATGAACATTAGAAGTGAAAGGGGTTGACATTGACAGACAATTCTCAAAAATACCAGGACTAAAAATTCTTGTCTTAATTTGCCAATACAACAGTCATATATACAGGGCCTACTAACCTGAATTAGACTTCCTTTGATTGTAGCTAATCTTATTATAATCCATGCTGGTACTGGTACAATACATAGTGCCACTAGGAGAAAACCAACAATTTCAGCCCACTGAGGATACCGAATATCATCAAACTCTCTATGTAATGGAATATAACCAACTGCTGAGAATATCAGTATAAACTGAAATAAAATAATGATAATGATAAGTTGCTAATAATGTGATTTTCACAAGGGAAGCTTGGTTGACATAACCAGGTGAAGGTGAAGGTTTTCAAGAAAAGAGGTTAATATGCGCTATCAGGTCTTTCATCAAGGAGATTATGCATTGTCTTGGGACTTTATTATCTTTTCTAACACAGCTTCATTCTTACGACTTTATCTTTAACCAATCAAAGTCTGCCATATAGGACCTGTTGGATGATGATAACCAATTGTTGGATAGCAAAACCAAAAGATGCTGTCATAAATTGTACTTCTATCAAATAAACTACAGACATGCAAGCAAGCATCATTTTTAGTGGAAATAACTTTTCAACTTACCAAAGTTATAATAGGACTAACTCCGTACCACATGGTACGCCACCACCAACTGACTGTGATACCAATCATATGAGAGATATCTCGACAGAACTGTTTCACACCATACGTCCATCCAATAGCTACACCCATAAATACTGCATTAACCATTGGAGGAAACCCACCAGCAAAACCATCCATAAGTTGCAAAATATATAGACCACCCTGAATTAAAGAAATCCTGGAATCTTTCAAGGAAAGTTATTGGGAATCAGTGGTAACAGATAGTAAATATCCCTTAAAGAGGTCGTTCCCAGACACATATTGATATTGAAATGGAATTTCGAGCCTTGATGTGCACTTCTGAACTGTTCTGACTGTGATACTCAACCTAACCATAGGCATTTGCCCTAATATGGGAACAGATAGATTCTTAAGAGACATTTAAAAAAAAAACATCATGCAGATCAGGTTGATTTTGGCAGGTGACTTCAGAAATGTCTATTCTAAACAAATGGAGATCACATTAATAGTCCATAGTATAGTGAATATGTATGGTATACTAGTCACAGGTTGTTACTGTTTAAGTAATCTACATTGTTATCATCAACACTTTTGATTATCATGATACAATAGCTGAAATCCAAATTATTCTGATGGACTAAAACCAAAATCGCCAACAAATAATGCAAGAAAAGTCATACACCTTGATACACACCATCACAATACAAAAATTGGTCAAAATGTTCAAAAATCTTACCTGTGTGGTTAATGGAAGACCAAGTAAAAAGGCAGACAAACAAACTATAGATAATATAACAACTCTTTTCTTGTGTAAGATCTTTATATTCTCATCTACAATGGCAGTAACTATTGTTTCTACAGAGGTGAACAGTGTACTCAGTCCCATCATTACAATCATCAGAAAAAATAATATAGACCACAATGGAGCTACTGGGAAAGACACTATAGCTGCTGGATACACAATAAATGTTAAACCCACATCTAAAATACAAAATACCATTTAAATTACTTATTTCCAATTTTAAAAAAGACAATGTTGTACAAAACAAATGTCTGTCTAAATAACTAAGATTTTTAGAAATTTAATATCAAAGTATTACATATTACTAGTTTGGATGCATTATGGCTTACAATAACAAATTAATTGGGCTTAATCATGTTCAAATGTGATTCATCGTAACCCTCCGCCAAATAATGTGACCCTCAAATGTTGATGTTACATCAATTAAACCAGGTTTAAAAATCCTTAAACACTCCAGTGACCTATGCAAGGTTCAAACCCTGGATGTTTAGATTAGTAAACAAGCATTTAACTCCGATAGCTACCTTCAGAATATAAGGTAAGTTGATAAATCATACCAACCTGATTGGATAACATTATCTACTGATGTACCCAGTTCTTTACCTAACACACCAATACTAGCAAATACTGCAAACCCTGCTAAAACACTCATTAACGTATCACCTAAACATACTAATATAGTATCTCTGAAATTAACATCACAAACAATTTAGAAATATTAAAACAAAACTTGAATCATGCTGTTACACAGAATTTCAAGCTAACAAGTGATCTATTTTCAGCCTGTGATATGAACATTGCAAATTCAATTATTGATTACTTGAGAATTGCAAACTTAATGATGTCATTGTTCAAGGTCCACTTGATCCAAATAGAAATTACTAGTAAATTCATCTTTTTCCTTAATAATCATTATTTATTGATGTATATCAACTTTCTTACTATTTCATTCTAGTTTTAGGTCATCATTCACAAATGTTAATACTCTGCTCTTAATTTTAGCATGAATTTCTCTTGCCTATCTTTACCTTGTTTTTTATATATTCTAATATGCTATTTCTCAAAATACTTTTTATAGATGCAGTTAGGACAAGATATTTGTGCACAATTCCTGAATTTCAAACTACCCAAGAGATGAAGAGAATGAATAATGCAAGGAAATGAAATGGAACACAGAAGCTAGGTAGTGCTATAATACTTAATACTAAAAACATTCATCAATGGTCCAGCCAAAATCACAAATAGATTCTTGTCATTTATAATATTTAAGAATGGGGAGCACACAGCAAACTAAAGTACTTACCTATATATATTATTATGAAATTTATTATAACTAGCTAGTGTAGTCAATCCGCCCCAGCAAACAGACAACGAGAAGAAGACTTGGGTAGCAGCATCACCCCACACTCGAGGATGTTGTAACAACTCCCATTTTGGTGTCACATAAAACTTGATACCATCTAAACTTCCATCCATAGTCATTCCACGAATTAACAATATAATTATAATAATATAGGGAAAGGATACTACAGCATAAGATATCTGAAAGGAGAAACTTCTTATAAAATATGAAACAAATCTAGTTTTTTTGTAATTCAAAGACTTATTTTCATTTAAATTGACTGAAAAAATATTTGAAAGCAATTATCATCAGTCTTTAATATATAAAATATATTGTTTTTTATAACTGACCTTTCCTGAGATCTGTATTCCTTTTAATAAAGATAAAAATATAATGGTCCAACACATTAATAAACATAGAGCTAGCTGCCATCTTATTTCACCTAATTCTTGTAGACCTGTTGATACATTTAATACTGAACGACTGAAAAGGATATAAAAGGATACATTAAATTATTACTAAAGCATTTCTGAAATAGATGCATTTTATAGTATAAAATGTATCCTATTTCATTATAAATCTTACATATTATTCTGAAAGCCTTTTATTTTAAAGCCTGCCACAGATGAGAGGAAATAACTGAGCTGTCTGCCTCAAGAGGTTGAGAGCTGAGATGTTTTCCCCATGTGCGCTTAAGGACTGAAATGAAATAGGACACAATTGATATTGAAGGACTGAAATAAAATAGGATACAATTGATACTGAATGACTGGAATAAAATAGTAAACAATTGATACTGAATGACTGGAATAAAATAGTAAACAATTGATATTGAATGACTGAAATAGAATAAGATACAGCTGATACTGAATGATTGAAATAGAATAGGATACAACTGATACTGAATGACTGAAATAGAATAGGATACAACTGATACTGAATGACTGAAATGAAATAGGATACAATTGATACTGAATGACTGAAATCAAATAGGATACAATTGATACTGAATGATTGAAATAGAATAGGATACAATTGATACTGAATGACTGAAATCAAATAGGATACAATTGATACTGAATGACTGAAATCAAATAGGATACAATTGATACTGAACGATTGAAATAGAATAGGATA
Source organism: Lottia gigantea (assembly GCF_000327385.1). Lineage (NCBI taxonomy): Eukaryota > Metazoa > Mollusca > Gastropoda > Lottiidae > Lottia > Lottia gigantea. Next base: position 329,384 of record NW_008709781.1, on the reverse strand, counting down.
CAATTGATACTGAATGATTGAAATAGAATAGGATACAATTGATACTGAACGATTGAAATAGAATAGGATACAATTGATACTGAATGACTGAAATAGAATAGGATACAACTGATACTGAATGACTGAAATAGAATAGGATACAACTGATACTGAATGACTGAAATGAAATAGGATACAATTGATACTGAATGATCAAAATAGAATAGGATACAATTGATACTGAACGATTGAAATAGAATAGGATACAATTGATACTGAACGATTGAAATAGAATAGGATACAATTGATACTGAATGATTGAAATATAATAGGATACAATTGATACTGAACGATTGAAATAGAATAGGATACAATTGATACTGAATGATTGAAATAGAATAGGATACAATTGATACTGAATGATTGAAATATAATAGGATACAATTGATACTGAACGATTGAAATAGAATAGGATACAATTGATACTGAATGATTGAAATATAATAGGATACAATTGATACTGAATGATTGAAATAGAATAGGATACAATTGATACTGAATGACAACAATAGAAGAAATTTACTGGTTAAAACAGAAAACATTAAATACTGCAAGACTGCAAAAGATACATTTCATACTAAAATAGGCTAAGTTGCACTCAAATACGATAATATGTTGAATCAAGATAATAGAGTGCATTTTAATAAAAAAAAAATGATTGAAATGTAATTTCATACTGAAATAGGATAAGCTAGGTTTAAGTTTTTATCGACTGAGATGTAATAGAATACTTTTAATACTGACTGATGCATCTAGTATTGAATGACTGACATAAAATAGGATATATCTATACTGAAGTAAAATCAATCTATACTAAAGAAATGAAACAGAATAGGACTTACTAGAAATATTCTTCACTGGGTGATGTTTTATTATGTGTATACAAGGGGTTTATCACTGAATCACTAAATATAGTTTGTAATTCTTTAATACAGGGTATAACTTCTGTATCATTATATAAACTACAGTTCCTTAATATACTGGTACACAATATATTATCTTCAAACAGAGGAGAGTCGATATAACTTAAGTTCACTGCTGAACAATTGGTAATTTCAAATTTATTGATATTGCACCCTGAAATGAAAGGGAACACGTTTTATAAAAAATGTGTCTAAATAAACAAATCTATATTTTTATGTACTAGGTCTAGGTTACTGAAATATGCTTTTTTTTCAATTATAAAGTTTTACATTTCTGCTTGTCTTTTAAATACAAAACATGGACAATTCCTGTAAATAAAACAACGGCAATCTGAACACAACTCAGAAACTTCTGATCCAACATCAAATTCATATCAGATTTATATAAATAGGCACCTTCAAAGTGTGATCAAAGCCATATATACGTATAGTTTCTACCATCAATTTTATTATGTTTCTACTGTTTTTTCAGGCAGAATCATATCATCGCATAATCAGTTGTGAAATTAAAAACACACTGCAGAGTGAAATTAATAATAAGCTAAATGTCAACATGATCTGAAGGACTAATTAAGTTTAAGAAAAGTATATTATTAAGGTAAGGAAAATAAAGACCAAAAAAACTGAAAATGTTGATGGCACTGATATCATATAACCACATACACAAATTATAATCGCTTACTTTCTGTATTCCAAGAATTATTACATGACTCCCATGGTAACACTGATGTCATGGATGTAAATAAATAATACGCTGCCCATGCAGTGACAACATTATAATATACAGCTACAACCATAGATACTAATACCATACCATATCCAACACCTGCAAATAGATTAAGATATAAGCGCCTAGTATATCAAAGCCTTTTAAAGGGGCAGTATCCAACATTTTCATAAATTTTACCATAAACTACTTCACAATGAGCAAAAAAAAAGGTACCACCTACAAAAATAAACGGAATGCCCCTTTTAAGTAAGGAAAAAGGTGTTACATAAAACTGAGTATGATGTTGTTGGAAATCAACCAGGCTGTTGGTTTGACAAATTTAACCTTATTGGCTTAGGCTGTCTTGTGTGTCTTTGTAGACCAATCAGTGGATTAAGGTAGACCATGATGAGAAATGTCCCTAGTGTCACTTATATCAATTCAGGAGGCATTTACTCCCCAAGATCACCGCATCAAAAAATTCATTCAGAATAAGTTAGAATTTAATGCCACAAGAATAAAATTTGACTGTTCGTGTGTCTAGTTTGTCAAATATGTTGTTGTACATATGTCTATCTACATTGCAACTTATCTTGATGCTATAAATGTGTTTCGTTTTTCAGATACAAAAGTGACGTTGTCTGAGGCTTTGATGTATTTGTCTGTCAAACATTACATTGTACATGTGTCTTGTTTGTCAGACATGTTGCTGTAAAAATTCCTTTTTGCAAGCAGTGTTTCTATAATTTGTCTTGTTTTTCAGACTGTTGTTTATACAATCAGTTTGTCAGACACCTTGCTGTACATTTTTCTATTTTTGTAAACCTGGTGCTTTAAATTCCCCAAGTCATAGCTTTGTGTCAGTTTTAAAAACTAGTAATATAAAGTATTGAAGTGCTACATTGTGTATTGCAAGATCTACTTCAAATATCTGTTTGTGTTTATAATAAATTTTTAGATCTTAGTAGTAAATGATAAAAGTGTATTCAAAACTCAATATTTTATGATGAAAGATCAATATCTTTTATATTCTTTCACAAAAATAAGACAAAGCAATTTTTTTTTTCTTTTCTTCCAATTTCAAATAGTTGAAACTATGATTCCATTATATGCTGGTATTAATAGGGATTCATTTGTACAAATATATGATGTACCAGCTAATAGAGATATCAGTCAAATTTCATATTAGTGAGTTCTTAAATGCCTGGTGCTATTTGCCTTCCTATGATAATTCTGTGGTTCCTATTTGGCCATGTCCATTGGTATACATGTACTTTTTATTTGATTTAGCTCTTTCAGCTTGTAAAAAATATCCAGACAACTGTATAGCTTGGATTTAATCCGTACTGTCTACATCGTAAATAGATGATAAAAACCTACAGGCTATGATTATTTCTTACCAAGTCTTAATAGATTTTAAATGCATGATGAAATTTGATGATTAATTTTCTGAGGTTATATTTCATAGACATGTTGTTTAACTGTACTTTTAGATACATTGAAAGTATGAAAATTTGCATGAAACAGAAATTTTGGAATAATAGACACAATAGATATAGAGATGAATTTGATGATTATTGAAGGAGTCAAGTTTTAACTCTTCAAATACTTTTTTGTTTTCTTACTTGTAATCCAAGATTTTAATTTAATCTTCCATACATTGATTTGTTTATTCTGGTATTCTCCTTCAGAGAAAGTCAACATGATCCCCATGTATATGACTTGGCACATAAACAATTTCTTTGTAAAACTTCCTTCATTGCACACTTCATGGCCCTTTCTATTGTACCAAACTGGAGCAAAGAAGTAGTATATAAACCTTCCATTTTATTACATTGTAAGGTTAGTGGAATTCTTCCCAGGATACCAAGCAGAGTAACTTTTGATGACTGTTCAGACATTCATAACCTTTTCTGATTGGTTTAACACAGCTGATTTCTCTAATCAAAATGTCTGATGACCAGCTGTGAATCAGACAGTGAATCAGACAGCAAAACTATCAGGTCACTGTGTTGGTTTGAATTTCCAACAGGCTAACCATTAATTGATGACCGACACAGGATATTGTCATGTCAGGAAAATATAGTCAAATCAAAATCTCTAGCCAGAAATCAGATTGCGTAATTGTGAAAGTAGAAATTCTATTATCGTTAAAGCAGACAGATATTACAAATCTGTTTCTAGCATCTTGGGCCTTTTCAACCATCTGATGGTACTTCTCCTTGGAGGAGTCCACTACTATACAACTTTCATTCTTGATTTTGTAATCTTTTGGATCAGAGATTATGATAAACAGAATTGTCTTGCATGTACTAATTTTTATTACTCTCAAGTTTAGTTATGTGCAGTTGTGAATGAATAATATTGTGCAGACGTGAAACCCAAAAGATGACCTGAAAATAGCTTGAAGGACATTGAAAGTAAATACTGACAATACAAATTTTTTTGTAATCAAGTCATGATTAAATGTTGAAATTGCACCGAAGTATTTTCAAACTTAAATAATGCCATTGTCATCATCTTTTTTGTTAATTACTTAATCCAGAAACCAGACAGAATCAATCCAAACTAATGTAAGAACCTTTAACATCATTGAATTTCCCAGGTTTTGTATTTTACTTTCAATCTAATTTCAATAAGAGAGGGCTTTAAAATCTACGTATTATTGAATTGAAATCTGTTGATGGAGAGGTCAGTTAATATTGAGATATGTTTACTTGGCTCCTTCCATAGGATCAATGCCACTTAGATAATTGATTGTATTTTATCTGATTTGAAATAAACAGCACGTTCTCCAAGTTTGGAATCTCTTGAAGTCAAAATATTTTATTTTATTAACTTGTTTTGTAATACCAGTGGGTGGAAGATGGTGGATAGAATTTATCTTGTCAACTGATATTATACTTTATTTATTCCAGTATTTTCTGGTCTTCACCATCCTGACATCCATACATACTCTCAATAGTTTTGCTTTGTGCCTGTATATTATATTCTTGAAATATCAGATTTAAGCTCTTGATATCATAAAATTAACTTAACATTGCCATATTCCACTGCAATATTTAATGTGTCAGGTATTTAAAACAAGACAGAGCATGTGTGACTCTTCTGTGTGACTGATACATCCCAGTGGTGGCTCTATCAATTCAGCTTTTCTAACAGAAAATCAACATTTTTGTCTTTATGGTATTTTTCATCAATATCATTTCTAAACACTACCTTGTTGCTGTTATGTATTTCATAATAAATACCTTTGAAAAGAGGAACTGCTCTCCAGATAGTTATAGGACCCAGACTGGCATATTGACCAAATGCTAATTCCATATAAACCATTGGTATACCACAAAATATCAACATAATCAAATAAGGTATAAAAAATGCTCCTGAAAAATATAATGAAACATCAGTGAAAATACCATGCTGGAGGTGTAATCATCTTTCACAACAGAACGAACCTCTCAACCTACACCAGTGGGGAATAATCATTTATACTATCTACATGAAATAAAGATGTGTAGCAGAAACCGGTTTATTACCATTTCACCTTTCCCAATTTGCCCCTTTTTTATTTTGCCCCTTTCCCATTATTCCCCATTCCTATTTTGCCCCTTATTCCTACTTCGCCTCTTTCCCAGTTCGCCCCTTTCCCATTTTCGCCCCTTTCCCCTTTTTCAATGCACTTACAAAGGAATTGGACATTCCAGCCTACTCTTTATCAAATTCCTACTACTCCAGTACTAAAATGCACACAGAACCGGAATTGGAACAAGCATAATTTATTATGTGGTCTAATTATAGAAAAGTAAGGGCCGAAGTGGGAAGGGGCGAGATGGGAAGGGACAAAATGGGTATGGGGCGAACTGGGAAGACATCGAAACCATCAGTAGAATGATTTAGAACGATCTAGAATAAGATCTAAATTGAAAGGTCTCAGTAAAAATAATCAGAGCAAATGTGAAATTTTAAAATTTGAGATGAAGCATGTAGCAAAGTATGTTGTCAGTTAGGTCATTTTTTAAATTCTTCATATATTTGAATGGTTAACATTATGAGTGCAATAAGATCAATAGTACAATGTATTTGTAACTAACTTGAGGCTATAATGTTTCTAATAAATGACCTGCAGTCAGATCTGATCAAAATTCATCTTATATTCTTGTAACTTCAGCATTTCATTCAGAAAGCTAGATAGGAAACCTAATCTTCCATGACCCATCAATAAACAGTTGACATTTAAAGAAAGGATAGTAAAGCTTGAATAATGAAATTTCTCACTTTACAAGATCAATGAATAAAAACAATTCCTGACATTTTAAAAGAGCAATATTTGTTACATTATGGTGGCCAGTATTGTGATTGAAAGAGGCAATAATTAATGTAATATTTGTATTGAAGAGAGTAGTCCGAAACTCACTGGCCCTTTACATCCCTTATATGTTTTTATTATGGCTTTTTGCTGTCAAGATGCAATTAATACAGGAGTCTAAACCATTGTATCACAAATACAGGTTTTGACACCGTCTTATTAACCCGTATTAAACTAAGCTAAGCCCTTTACACTTTGTTTTGTGGAGGTGGAAATGAGATTTGTGGTATTTAAATCTGACCAATTAGATCAGTTGAACAGAAATGAGGTCATGTAAACAAAACGCAACACAGCTTTGCCGCCGCTTTCGAAAAGATAAGAACACATTCTTTCCCCAGTAAGGTTTGATTTTCTCTCCGCTTCAATTCTTACTCAATTCTGACCATACATATTCATCAAAATATGTAATGGCATGCTGCTTGCGTTTTGTTTATGTTCACAAACAAAGCGTAATAAAGAGTGATTTGTTTTTAATTGGCTGAAATTTACTACCAACACAGTAGTGGCAATTTTGATTGGACAATATTTAGCTATGAATACGTAATTTTCCACACTTGTGTCACCACAGCCCCGAGGGTATGATGGGTTGTGGTTGGACACAATAGGTCTAAACATTCATGACCTCAATCTCACTTTCTTTACATAATACACTAACCTTAACTTTGTAGGCCTACTGCTGTTATAAGTGTATTTTATGTGTATAAAAAGCAATTCAAATTCTACTTGTGATAGAAAATCAAACCAATATAATAATATCAATAATCATGTAAAATAACTGGCAAATATATCTATCAGAAGCTTGTAAGAAGACCAGTAAGTCTGGGACTAACAAAGAAATGATTACAGATCATGTTTCTACTACCATATTGACTTATACTATTGATATTGATTCAATAGACTTGATAGTCAATGATTCAATCTAAAGAATATATTATTGTAAGATCATACAGTGTATTAAAGAGACCAGTTGAGTAAAGAATTGACAGATTTGATATTACATAAGTTTGAGATGAAAAATCAATCCTATGGCAGAGATGAAGACCAACATTATAGTATAGGGTGTAGAAATCTATATTGGTATTTTAACAGTGAAAATATTATTGTAGTTTTGAGTTCAGGTAATTATTCCCAGGAGAAAAGCAACCATCTTTCTTATAGTAGGCTCAAACAACTAAAGTTAAGGCAGCTTAACTATCAACCATTCTTAGAGCCTAAAAAAACAGGCTTGCTTGAAGAACGGTTGATAGTTAAGCTGCTTTTAGTCATCTGAATGCACTATTAGGCTTATGAAAACTATCAATGCCAAACAATGTACAATGTGCAATCTTTTGCACTTAGATATACAGGTAGAAATATTTTAGCTATGTTTCTTTAAAAGCATTAATCAAATCAAAGGTTTTCAAAGCTGCTTTAAGGTATCAGACATAATTATTTTTCTAAAGAAAGATTTAATAGGTACATTAACTATTATAGACATTATAACAATAGAGTACTATAACCTATTGTATATAATTGTTATTATTCATTCATTATGTTATCAAAGATAGTTTATAGATATGTAAAAAATCTAGTGTAATTGGGTGGGGGATATGGGTGTTTATAGTTAGTTTGGTCATAGGTAGCTTAAATAACCATCTGGGAGTTTGGTCTACCATTTTGCATTATAATCATCCAATACTTCCAGCAGCATCATCGTCCTCAGGCACATATTGAGAAGAAGTGATGGGCAAACTATATATACATTAATGCTTATAGTTTGCCCATCACTTCTTCTCATTATGTGCCTGAGGACAGCGGGGCAAACACGTCAAAACATTGCATAAAACTTTAACCAGTGATTGTTCCATAAAGCTGTGTCTATATGAGAATGGGGCAAATGGAGCAGGGATGAATGTCTGAATTGTCATTGTACATCTCATCTCTTTATGCTAAGTGCAATAAGTGTCCTGACAGATAATCAAATGACATTAAATCACTGTTCAAAGTGTAATTAGTGGATTTGAACAATAAGGAACTTACCGCCACCATTTCTGTAGACTAAATATGGAAATCTCCAGACATTTCCTAAGCCAACAATATAGCCTAAACATGATAATACGAAATCCAGACGACTATTCCAATGCCCTCGGACTTTATTATCATCTTCACTGGAATCTTCATCCGAACTGGATATCGTTAAATCGGATAGATATCCCACCATATTCTCAGAGTCCCTTCGTTGTTGCTGTAATAAATTTAAGGCATCCATGGTGAAAGTTTCGTAGTTTGGGAAACGGTACTCCACTCTGAGTTCTTATTTTCAAAAATCTATCTGTTCACGTGTCACTTAATATTCATCCATTAAGTTTCCATTTAGGTGCTCCAATTTAATTTTGTTGACATATGTTATAAAAAGCGATATTTCACTGTTATTAAATCCATTTAGAAAGATCATTCCATAAGGCATTTATGGTGAATATAGTCAATTACTAAGCAATTTAAAAATTCCACATTTCAGAAGAACTTTATTGACATTGGTTTTTAGTGTCTAGTAATTGAGGTAGTTTTAAAATTAAGTAAATTTCAGATACATTTTCTATATCGTGATTTCACTGCTGTAATTTGATATTATTGATCGGTGCAGGTCTTTGTCACTTTCAATGATCAATGTGACTTGACGGATGTTCATTCAACACCTGGTCACTTATGGTCAATTGTCCACTATCCTTATTGTAGTAGAGTTAAACTGTAAGAAATATCTATAAGTCACTTGTTTCCATTGATTAGTTTGTTTTATGTCTGGTCTTTTGAAGTCATTTGGTTATCAGTCCACCACAGCTGTCAAGACATCAAATTCTTATGTACAAAAGATATTTCAAATTGTGAAATTATTTGGTTTCCATAGCAACATTATTATCAAAAACTTTAAGGATTCCCTGTCTTATATATTTAAATCTTATCTGATAAACTGATATCCAAATCCCACACTGAAGGCTAGACTAAAAAATACTGAAAACTTTGAAACATCAGAGATTAAACTACATAAATATTCCACTTAAACTGAATTCCACACATTGAAATAAAGATCAAGACAAATTGCATTTAACCATCAATTCTAAAAAAATAAACTACATGAATCCATCACAAAATGGCACCATAGAACAGCAAGAAAGTCACGTACACAACACACATGAATTACTTTACATAATTTCTCAATAACTGACATGTATTATTACTGGTATCCTCTATATTATCATAGGATGATAATCTCAGGTCTGTCACACTTTCTAACTGTCAGTAATATGACAGTGTCAGTAAAGTTAGCATTCATCATGTTGTCTGTACTAGAACTGTCAACTCTACAACTTACTCAAGATATCAATATGACAAAAACACATTCCACCATACAATAGCTATACTATAGGTAGTGACTAACTTATTATTCATTTAAAGGAAAACTTTCTGAAAATATCATAATAAAAATTATGTTGAAACATGTTCAAACTTGGAGCCTATATCAAGTAGAGGCAACAATCAACTTTCTGACCTAAAAATTTTTTTTTAGTTTAATATCATTCAATATTGAATTTTCAGCTTCAGGGGAACTAGACAGTCTGCAGACTCCTGTCTGAATTACAACCTCTACATTTTAAAAATTTGGGAGAATTTTTCTCATAATCAATTCTGTACAATAGGTAGTGCACTGAGCAATTACAATTGCAACTTTTAACAGCAATGATCAATCATAGAAATCTCATTGTAAGCAAAAAGTTGAGTGATGAAAAGGTTTTTTGATGGCCAAGACCATGTTAAATCGTAGAAATTTCATTGTACGCAAAAATTTGAGTTTGTTGCAAAGGTTTTTTAATGGCCAAGAATATAATTGTGCACCTATAAATAGTATGTGAAATGATTAGAAGATCAGGGTACTTTAAAGAATCAATGTCATTTATACTAAAAATTCAATAAACTTTCATCTAGAATTGTATTATTCATGTTTTGACTCATATTTTACATAACAGGTTTTCATGTAAAACTTTTTTCAATATGTTAAATTTTCTATATGTAGTTTACATTCTACTTAACATAAACCATTCATGTCCAGATTCCAACAATAATTTGTCTACTTCTGTAATAATCTAAGTTTAGATATCAAACATAGCCTTAACACAATTTCAGAAATAAAATAGCATCTTAAATTAAAACTTAAAGAATTTACATAAAATAAGCTGTCACTTTTTCCAAAGAAGATGTGTTTTCTTGAAAATCTAATAAAGGTATTTCCGAGTGCACATTGACATGTATTTTCTGTACATTCAATTTGAAAATTATCATTCCTCCATAAAAAAGTGAATACATCGGCATAAGAAAATCCTTTGTTTTTCTGGCCATAAATCTACATGTTCTATGCATTGGCTCCAAGTCCTGTATATGAAAGTAAACTGCCAATTCAAAAACTAACTGTCCAGTGCCAGCAGCAAGTTAGGATCTCCAAGTAAATTTTAAACCAAAAATTGGATTTATTACACTTTCTTTCAATTGGACCCACAACAAGACTCAGAATTCAAGGTCTGATGATTTTATCTTCAGAAAAATATAGGATGGAAGAACACCTTTAACACTCAAAAATAGAACTTAAAAATCTGAATGTCTCATCTTTCAACAGTTATTTTAAATTTAGATGCACAAAGTAGATCAATCAAGTTTTTTTACTGGCTCTACTTCCTTTAAACTGACAGGAAGACATAATTTCTCAAGACAAGTTATGGTTTATTTTGTATAAATTATTCATACAGCACTAATAAATTTAGTATAAACACTTTCAAGGCTTTCAGAACTGTTACAGACTAGGATGCACGTTACACCATCTTGAAAATAGGACACAACATGAATTGACTTTGAAACTTGGCGTAGTGCAAGACAGTTTCTTCAGAATTTCAGGTTCTTTCTTGTTAGACCTGAAAGTCTGACAAGCTAACATTGAGCCAGTCCAAATACAAACAACAAAATAGGAAATTAAATTTTTCCCTGGCTGCCCTTAAAAAAATCCTTTTGCATGCAGGTGTGACCCAGGTAGTTAAGAAAGGTGCAGAAAAGAAGGATGAAAAACAACAATTCATTTGCATGATCTTTGAATGGCATTTAGTAATGGTGTTGGATATAATGAAAAAATTCTTATGGATTACAATTACTAAATCTATTTGAGCGATGTTTCGACTTGTGTTCTCTGGTCTTTATCAAGCAATGAATGATTTTCACTATTTTGTAAAGCCATTTAAAGTTCTATTAATCAGCGCAAAACTCAATCAAATATACATATCCTAATCAATACTTTTTAGGTCATTCAAGCTGTAAAAATAGTAAATTATATATAATAACACTACAAAGTCCTTTGTTTGGGACAATAATATAGATCCTATCCTAAAGTTCTTTTCACATGTAAACCAGGATACAGTTCAATAATGATTGTATCCATTAATAAATAAAACATCACATACAATACAGACTTGTTATTATTAGTCTAATTTCTGTTTGATTGAATCATTGGATTGAGACGAAATAATGTTTTGTATTCCCTGGACACCTATTACTTTCAGTAGTATGCCATTTACTACACCATAAAGATCTGCCTTTTATCTGCTATTATCAGTCACAGCAGACTTTGAAAGGCTTTTATTCTTGTTTTACAAGTTCATCTGGTTCCAATTTTTGTTGAGTCATCAATTCTATTCTGTTGATACATCAAATTTAAATTTGGAAAAACTTCTTAGAATTCGCCAACAACTAGAAGTTTTAAGCTTCACTTCAAGAACTACTGTGAAATTTGTTTCCAGCAAATCAAGGCCTGCTGATATGTGCAAAGGCCTAAAGCCAAAAAGGGGTTGTATTTGTCTAGTCAATATCCCTCAACACAAACAGTTATTTTGTTTATATATCTTTTACAAATCATAAAAAACCAATCAAACATAAAAGGATTACCTCATTTTTAAACTCAACAACCCTGATTGTAAGGTTACTGACACTATATACCTATACCACTGATAATATAAAGCTAACACTATAAATCTCTCTCAGATACTGATTTATATAGATTTACCACTGATAATATAAAGCTAACACTATAAATCTCTCTCAGATACTGATTTATATAGATTTACCACTGATAATAAAAAGCTAACACTATAAATCTCTCTCAGATACTGATTTATATAGATTTACCACTGATAATATAAAGCTAACACTATAAATCTCTCTCAGATACTGATTTATATAGATTTACCACTGATAATAAAAAGCTAACACTATAAATCTCTCTCAGATACTGATTTATATAGATTTACCACTGATAATAAAAAGCTAACACTATAAATCTCTCTCAGATACTGATTTATAGATTTACCACTGATAATATAAAGCTATCACTACCACTATAAATCTTTCTCTCTCAGATATTGATTTATATAAATTTACCACTGATAATATAAAGCTAACACTATAAATTTCTCTCAGTTACTGATTTTTATAGATTTACCACTGATAATATAAAGCTATCACTACCACTTTAAATCTTTCTCAGATACTGATTAATATAAATTTACCACTGATATTATAAAGCTATCAATATCACTATAAATCTCTCTCTCTAATATAAATTCACCACTGATAATAAGCTATCACTACGACTATAAACCTCTCAGATACTGATTTATAAAACTTTACCACTGATATTATAAAGCTATCACTACCACTATAAATCTTTCTCTCTCAGATACTGATTTATATAAATTTACCACTGATATTATAAAGCTATCACTACCACTATAAATCTCTCTCAGATACTGATTTACATAAATTTACCACTGATAATATAAAGCTATCAATACCACTATAAATCTCTCTCAGATATTGATTTATAAAAATTTACCACTGATATTATAAAGCTACCATTGCAAATCTCACCGATACTGATTTATACCACTACTTTAAACATTCTAAAATATTTCATTTTTAAATATGAAATAATCCCATCCCTGGGCAAAGAATAATCTGGTACATTCTTAACAAAAACTAAGACTAGAATGAGAATAATAGAATTTCAACCTTGCAGTATTTCCAAAAACTGAAAATTACATTACAGCTTTTACTAACATTATCTTGCAGTTTAAAACCTAACATTTGATTATTATAGAATGGGATGTAACACCACTATTGAAGTTCCTCAATGCACACAGCATGATGTTTGCAATTTTTTTTTACAATATTTAATGCAGAGAGTCACAATGTAAAATTTGGCAAAGACTCACTAATTTCACTACCTTTATATATACATGTATATTTTTCACAGCACAAATTATAACCTAAGACTTCCTCATGACACTAGGGTAATTGAAGGAACATAGTCTATTATAACTAGACAAACAGTTCTGTTAACAATTACTGGAAGACAAACAGAAGGATAATCCAAGATAAATAGTCTAATTTCAACCTCCAATACGTACACTCTGTACTCAATGTGTGAAGTTTTTATATTCCTACCATGACTGTCTAGCTAATAGTCTGATCAATTCCAATAACCTTCTTACTATTTTCTTAATCCATTACATAATAAACTACTCTTCCTACACTTATTAAACCCACTGTAGACAATGTCAAAATAAACTTTTATTTTCCACTAATTAAAACAAGTGTAGACAAGATCAATTAATTTCTTCACTGTTTTGAGCTCAGCTTTTGTAAGATGTACAACATCATGCAGTGTGCAAAGATGATAATTTGCAAACAGAATTCACATCCCATCTGAGCAACCACAAGCATTTTTGTGACTTTTTCTTTGAACCCCAATATTTTGCACAGGGTAAATGTGACACATTTCAATCAATTCTAAGATGATAATTTTAATCATACATGGCTACACATTTAACTCACTGATTAACCCTCTACAAGTATACAAAAGTTGTATTTTAAATAGTATCATAGTAAGGATATAAATAAGAAACTGTTTCCCTTAAGTCCTAAAGATTGAATTAAAAATATGATTATATTTATAAGAAGTAGACCTGCTTATCAACTTTCTTACATCCAATTTGATTTAATTTACATGAAAAGTCTGAAAATAAATGAAACTTTTGAATACGAAATCATTTTATAGCCATTGGCTGTGTTGAATATTAAATAATAGACTTGTATCTGTTCATATCAACACATTCTTTGTCAGATAAGCACAACCTGGATATCACTTATCAACTTACTTCCTGAATATCACAAAAAAAAAAACAACCTTACTTCCTACCTGAATATCACATCAAGAACAGCTTTATAAACAATATTATCATAATATATACAATATCAATAAGGGCCAACCTACGCAAGAGCGGCACTACCTGAATATCACACCAAGTACAACCTTAGCAACATCAGTACTACCTGAATATCACACCAAGTACAACCTTAGCAACATCAGTACTACCTGAATATCACATCAAGTACAACCTTAGCAATATAAGTACTACCTGAATATCACATCATGCACAAACTTAGCAACATCAATACCAACTGTATGAATATTACACCAAACTTCGCAATATCTACCTGAATATCACACCAAGTAAAACCTTGGCAATATCAATACTATCTGAATATCACATCAATCACAACCTTAGCAACGTCGGTACCACTTGAATATCACATCAAGCAAAACCTTTGCAACCTCAGTTCTATCTGAACATCACATCAAGGACAAATTTAGCAACATCAATACCAACTGTATGAATATTACACCAACCTTAGCAATATCAATACTACCTGAATATCACACCAAGTAAAACCTTAGCAATATCAGTATTAACTAAATATCACATCAAGTACAATCTAAGCAATATCAATACCATCTGAATATCACATCAAGCAAAACCTTAGCAACATCAGTACTACCTGAATATCACATCAAGAACACATGAATATCATATCCGGCTAAACCTGATATTCCTTATATCATGTAATATAAGTCCTTCAATTATTTTCAACCACCCAGTCTTTAAAATTACATTGACAAGAACTTATAAAATCATTATGCATTTAAGTACTTTTTACAAAAATGAAATTTTAGCGAAATTAAGATGGCGTGAGATCCTCAAAGTCTTTTAAAGTAAATTTAGAATTCTTTACTGTCAATTTAATTAGCAAGATTAATAAACATGTATAAAAAATCTTAAGACTTGCTTCGTGACAAAAGTCCATTGTGTGCGTTAGCAAAAAACATTATCTGATCACATGGGATAAAATGGTGTTTGAACCTGGTGGTCATGTGACACAAAATCATGTGGCAAAGCAGCATATGTGATGTTTCTTTTGAACATTGTCCATCGTGTACAGCTAATAAAAAATTGAACACATAACAATGTTTTCTTGTTTTCAGTGGACAAATATCTGTTGTCTGCACCTGGCTTTAGATATATATGTTTATAGTATAAATATATAAATACATCATATTGGTGGTAGCAAAAAAATTCAAGTTTGAGACATACTTTCAGATATACTTTTATATGTATATATGCATGTAATATGCATTGGAAAAAAAATTGTCGATAGATTTCCAGAAATATCTTTATCAATCTTCTTTGAAGTATACTAATGTTCAGAAACTATTGTTTCCTCCATGAAGTGAGTTTAAAGATCAATCATGAGAAAATTGACTTAATAAAATGAATGATAGTCTGGAACTAAGACAAGAACCAACCCAGATTCCTGTCGTTATTGACACCTACAGTTGAACTTCATTAACTAGATTAAAGTACTGGTATGGAGGTAAGGACTTGTTTACCAGTTAAGGTTGGCTAAGCTAAACTGTGTAGGCTCAAATATTGCAAACAGAAAGAAAAAAAATTCTAACTGTAAACTTCAACTATTACATATGATGCAGTAGAAAAAAACACGGTAGCAGCACCAGCAATACCTCTATGAAATGTTCCGTAATTTGGAAAACACTTAGCATTGTGCCATGTGCAGGCTTTCAGAATTTGTTGCTTGCCCTAAAGATAGAACTTTAAATTGTTTCTTTTCCAATCTTTTTATGATCCAAAGTCATTATGGGAGAATCTCAATTTTTTTTTATATAACATTTGGATATATCTTGAGATTTTCTGTTTTGGGCTGTAATGAAAACTCATATCAAGAAAATGTCTTCAAAATAGAAACGTGTAATAAGAAAAGAGATTGCCAGACAATTCAACAAATAAATTGACAGTCAATAATCATTCCAATCTGTCAATATGAACTTAGAAACAACTTGACATTGCAGACAGGGATTAAATAATCTTGTCAATCAAGTTTGACTATAGTTATATGAATTTAGATGACTTTTCATAACATAGTTCAAATATTACATATCTTCATACATCAATCTTAATTTAAAACAATAAATCATCAATTAATAAAAAACTATTGCCCAAAATTATTCAAAGTTGAACTTTTCACCTTCATGGTGTCATTTTAAAGTTGTCGTCACAGCAAAAAAATGTAAAGGCGTTTCCTTGCTGATTCTTAGAGATGATATTTTTGAAAAGCAAGAACTACAGTAACAAATGCTCCTATCAACTATTAAACATGGAAAAACCTTAGTCAGTAAGTGGAAGTCCTACACATCCAGACACTCATTCCCTTTGCAACTAATTAGGAAATTCGCAAAGTAAGTTATTTGAAAACAAGAATGATGGCTGTAATTTTCACACCTGAGAATCTGTGATACATCTTAAAACAGGAAACATCACAGCCAGTTAGAGACTGTTCTAATTTTTGGTACAGAAAATGTTGGTTTTAACACTTATCTTGAGCCTGAAATTGCCTTGAAAGTATATTATGACACCAAGAAATCCCATGCTTTTGCTGTTTATTGGTATCCCTACATTCAGAGATTTTGCAATATATATGGTTAAGTCACAATTTTTTAAAGCTTTAAAATAGTAGAATTACCCATGGAATTCCCTTTAAATCAGTTGATCAATATTGAGATATATATATGATGTCATATACTAACTAAATAATGTGTAATTAACCTGTATTTATCTAATTATTCCATAATGTTTACATTTTCATTCACAGAAACGAATGCGGCACTGCATATAAACATATCGATCCTCTAGTCAAAGCAATGAATAGAATATTCATTCAGAATATAATCTGCACTCAAACAGGATATTGATGTCAGTGAATACCATACCGTGTGCAATGAAGAAAATTAACTCAGAAAACTATCAACGATTTTAACTGTCTAAAAAGAACACACCGAAATTAATGTATTTTCCCATTAAAGCCACAGAAAATTGCAATTCATTTGAAACCCACTTAATGACTTTCTCACAAAATTAAACCTAATTAGCATTTAGTAAACTCACTGCCAACTTTCCCATTATCTATTCTACCAACGTAGACTTAAAATTACACTTCCTTGAAGAAACTCCTCTTTACATTAATTAAAAAAAGATTACTTAATATTTGAAAAGACAAAAATACCTTATATACAATATTATAGTTTGTAAAATAAACAATTCATTATAGTCAACTGCTAAATCTACATGGATTTGTTACAGCATTTGAAAATATGTTCACCCTTTAGAATCATAAGTACAAGTTTACACAGCAAAACCAATCAAAATTCAGAAGACAGATAAGATTAATCTGTACACATTCAGCTTCCAAGCTTTCCTTTACCAGACTTAGTAATTACTTGTGGTCTATATGGTGACTACGAGAGTTATTACCTCCCTTAACACACTTTCAATTTCCAATTTCAAATCAAGCAGACATAATCCATTATAAAGCCTGTATCATGATGAACTGTATTATATTAATCACTTAAGCATTTTTCGCCAAAAGCTGAGATTAACTTTTCATCTCCAACCAACCTCAAAGCACACAAGGCATTTCAATTAAATATTCAAAGAGGTTCTTGGAAACTAGGACAATAGTTCCAGTAGTCCTGCACTTTCAAATACTTGTATTTTGATATTACAGCCTAGAGCATAAATTATCACCCGGAAAAACATTACCAAAAATCTTCAAAGAGAATTTCTATACACAATTATTTTCATTATGCACAATACAATTACCAACAACAAAAGTATACAATCTTCCTATATAAAATAATATAAAGACTGCAGTGTGCATTATTTTTTATGTAGAAAACTTTAACCAATTAACCAATTTTATGCATTTTCATTCATTAAACTTATAATAGGTGGAGAAAGACAAGATGATATTGTATTTAAGCCTAACTGAAAAATACTGCCTTTTGGAGCTCCTGTCAACCATTACAACAAATACTGCCTTTTTGGAGGTTTAACCTATCATCAATCACAAATACTGCCTTTTGAAGCTCCAGTTAAAAATGGCTGACTAATACTGCCTTTGGCTGACAAATACTTCTCTTAGGAGCTCCAGTTAAACATGGAAGACAAATTCTGCCTTTTAGAGCTCCAGTCAACCAATACAAACAAATACTTCCTTTATGGGGCTTCAGTCATACTATACTGACAAGTACTTCAAAATTGGCAACAGAATTTAAAATAATTGCTTACAATATATATACATCATGAAGTGCTTTGGTGAACTTAACATTTTGTTTACGTGGATTTTTAGTGTCAATGAGTAAAAGTAAATAATTTCCCTAATTTTATGTATAATTATGCTAAAATAATTCATTATTCAACTGTAATTTGAGGACAGTAAAAAGAATAATAAATTCAAGGTCCTTATGAGAAAAATGTCATAATGTATCAAATATTAAGCTGTAATTTTAAACCATGACTTGAAATAAACATGATATCAAATAATACTTGTTATAAAAGAATTTTATTGTAATTAACAAATCTAAATACCAGTGAATACTAATCAATATGAATATATTAATTCTTTATTCAGTTTCATTTAAAACCTGAAATCAACAGGTTAAAAGAGGTATTACATTTTGAATGTCAAGTCCTGAGAGGCCATTTTAAACTATTTGTCTTTTGCAACAAGACAGCTGACAGTTGTCAGATATATGGAACAATGACAATTTTGAACTCTGCTTTTTTTTTTAAAGATGATAACTGTTTTATGTCATAACTGATATTTATTACCAACTGTTATTTTCAGTGTCAAAACCTGTCTTTCCTTGTCTGATATCTTGAATTTAACAATATTTATTGATTCTAATTATTCTTATCGTATCGAAATCAAAATTCTCTATTTTTCAGTCTAATCAAATTAGATCAAACTTTTGTTCTGATGTCTGCTTTAACCAAATCAAATTTGTACCCTCTGGAGCGCTAACATTTTGTGTTTATTAGGTTAGGTCAAAAGGTTAATTTGAGAATGTTCAAGACCAGAACTGAACTGGCTATATTTAAAATAAATGCAAATAAGAAATAAAAGTTTAATTAGACTGCTCTATTTTCACATAATTCAGGCAAATGTATGGTTTAAAGTAGTATTTCTTATATTAACATTTTCTGTGGTCTGTTATATAAATATAAACTAACCTCTAAAGTTATAATATCAGCTATATTTGGAAGGTATATAAATATAAACTAACCTCTAAAGTTATAATATCAGCTATATTTGGAAGGTATATAAATATAAACTAACCTCTAAAGTTATAATATCAGCTATATTTGGAAGGTATATAAATATAAACTAACATCTAAAGTTATAATATCAGCTATATTTGGAAGGTATATAAATATAAACTAACCTCTAAAGTTATAATATCAGCTATATTTGGAAGGTATATAAATATAAACTAACCTCTAAAGTTATAACATCAGCTATATTTGGAAGGTATATAAATATAAACTAACCTCTAAAGTTATAATATCAGCTAT
The DNA here is from genome assembly GCF_000327385.1 of Lottia gigantea. Taxonomy (NCBI): domain Eukaryota; kingdom Metazoa; phylum Mollusca; class Gastropoda; family Lottiidae; genus Lottia; species Lottia gigantea. The sequence continues at coordinate 309,509 of NW_008709781.1, read as the reverse complement.
ATTTGGAAGGTATAAGTTGGCTGTTAATAAGGCGAGGGCGTTAGCTGGATGGTAATCATCAGGGCTGCAGATAACATAATCTGGTAGTTCACTACCATGGGCTTCCTCATACCAATGTCTTCTGGGTCCCCAATCAGCTGGAGTCTGCAGCAACCTCTTCAATCTCTACAATGAAGAGAAGAGATTTATTTCTTGAACTGTGATTATTTATGAGTTTTCATTGGAATAATCAAATTCTTTCATTTTTGTATTGGTACTGATATTATCAATTGATAAAAATTGTACCAAGGGCTTGAGATATCATTGGGAAGACTTTCAAAGATAGTGGACCACAGCCATATACGCCCACCACGGCATGCGGATGGTACATATTCAAGATTTTGGGGCAAGGGCAATTACTCTGCTTCTAACGGTCGAAAATAGCTCAAATTCAAATTTGATCTTCATTTTATGAATGTGTATACACATACCGAATTTCATTTGATTCCATCAAGAAATCTAGTTTTTGAGTGTTTACCAGCAAATGTTGACGGACGGACCAACGGACCGACAGGGGTGCCAACATAGAGAGATGTGGGCATATAAAAACTACTTTAAAATCATTTTCTAGATTGTTTTGTTTCAAACTGATACAATCTTAATTTCTTCAATTACTTAACAGATCAAAAGTTTATTACAAAGGCATAAACAAAAGAATATTTCAATAGCCAAATGCATATTTTATGTATAATTAAACACATTACATTCAATACATCATTTCTATACCATTATATATACTAAATTCAATCAAAATATAAATATCAATAAAATAAACATAATATATCCTTTGTACATAAATTGAGTAATCGTTATAATTGAGTATATTATAACTACCTTGGTCCAAATTGAGACACAATATCCAGAATATGCTAGAACAATCTACCAGCAAATTACATTGTAATAACATAAAGACCACACAAAAAACCTGCCAATTGTTTATTTGTATTCATCTAATGTTTTAGCTCTAATAATTCATAATACATGTTTTGTCAAGGGCCCAGCTTTATATTACTTATCTATATTAGTATATACAATGTTTCAACTTACATAATACTTATCATATTTGGCAAAAAATATATGAGGGGTTATTGATAAGTTTAGAGTCTGATGTCCAAATGGATAGGTAGCATACTTAACTTGAAGCCAAAATAATGAGATTTCCATCAAATATTAGGCTTAAAATGACATTTATATATTTGCTTTATTAGCAACAACTTGATAGAGCTCAGTAAAAAAAGGGAAACTAGTTTACCAATGGAAAGTGACAAATGCAATATCAGAAAAGTTGGTCTTCTAAAATTCTACAAGTACAACTGATAACCATGCCATGGGCTCAACTAAAGTCTGAGATAAAACACCCTCTTCTTGGGGAAAGTCAGCAGAGTACACACAAAGTTATCTTTATTACTTTGCTATTTTCTACAATTGACTCCAAACTTTTCAGCCAAAACTGATTTTGTAAGAAAGTAAGATAGTATGAAAAACAGAAGAATTATTTTTTTGTCAAGAAATGTGTCATTATCATGAAAGTTATTAATTCGTGTATTTTAAAAATGTTTAACTTTGTGTTAGAATACCTTCTCTGGCTCTCTTAAGGTTACATTTTTGCACATCACTGTTTGATGTGACTGTTTGATGAAAAGTTCTTTAAACCACACAGACCCAGACTTATTGCTATAAACTAACCTATTAAATGTTCACAAATAAACTTCCATAGTTTAAAAATATATTCCTACTGGCTTCAACGAAGGTCATAATTCCCTGCTTGACAAAATATCTTCACATTTCCAACTCAATTCAGATTCTGCTTATATCCAAAAGCACTAAATTTTCATAAAGTAAAATGTAGACTATATGGTATTCACTAACAATGTGAAAACATCAGGTGTGCCCTCTATATACATTCACATCATCTTAACAAATTTCATACATCAATCAGAACTAAGTAGTTTTTATCTTATTTTGTGAATTTGTAATGAAATGAGCATTTATGAGAGATAACATAAGAAATTTCATTAATGTCACCATTACTCCGTCATTTTGATCCTCAATGCTGAACAGAAATGATAAACAGGATAATATATCTGCAGTTCTTTGCTCCCATTCTGATCTAATATTCAAAGCAAGACTTTCTTTGCAGTTATGCATAAGTATCACAGTCATAATAAACAACCTAATATCAAGAAGGTTTCAATAAGGTTATATTTCAATTTTCAAATCTCAATTGAACTTTTTATTGACTGTTATTAAATTTTTAAATATTGTTGAGGAGTTATCACATAATCATAAATAGTTATAAACCCTTTTCCATTTAAAGCAAGGTGCCCACATGTCTTTTAAATTAAAGAAATTAATTAGCATGTGCTTGATTCCACTATCCAGACTGAAGTTGACATTGCAAGACAACGGACACAAAGATCTTGATGACCATGTTATCCAGAAAAATATTGTTACATAACTTTTGAATCTTTAATAGTCCTCAAAATATTTTTACCAGATTATTTTCAACAATCAAAGTGGGTGTGTCACTTTAATACAGAGAAGATATTATTATATAGCTTTCTTGTCAAAAATACCACACAATAATCAAGATCCAAAATAGATGTGTACATGTTGTGAAATAATTGTCTGGCCTTAAGCAAAACATTAGGAAACATTTATTTGATGCATTATGCCAGTTATATATTATGCAATTAATCAAACAAATGAATATGTCGATATGTGCACAATGAAAAATATCAACAAATTAATCTTTTGATTAATTAAAAAGGTTTGAAAATCAACAAAAAATTCTGCATAATCTTATTCCAAAAATTCTTTCTTTGATTGATTTTGACAATATCCATTTTTTATACTAAGGATCGTGGCAATAAAGGAAAGAGGAGAGATCTATCTTACAACTGGACACTTCCTTTTGGCTAAATAAACAATATTTCATCAACATTTGGTGAATTTTGCAAATCCACAAAAGCACTGACCATGTTTGAGACTATCATTCAATAACCTTGCATTGTAAAACTAAAGTATGTCATATTCTAAAAGTATTCCAACTGAAAAACTGTTTGATTACAAAATATACACTTTCAATAACTTACCCTTCTAGAGTTGGTACGATGTTTTATTAATATTATACAGGGATATATCACACAGATAAGAACCGGTACTAATGATAGGAACCAACCAAATGGTTCCATCCATTCTTTACCACCATTCTCTACTTTACAGATTGGACAGGATGTATTCATGATGGTGAGAACCAACATTGCCTGTAAAACAAAGAGAAATTCTCAGACACTCATTTGAGATGTTCAGGGACAATATAACATAGTCAAAGATATTCCAACTAGAAAATTAGTAGCATTGAAGGATGGCAGATGATAAATTTAAAAGAAGTTTTTTTTTAATATCATATAAATATTATAGATCATCAATATATACCACTAAGAAAACTGGACAGATGACTTTCCACATCCACTTTATAAAGGGACCTTCAGATGATCCAGTCATATCAGCTACTTTATTATGGAATCTCTGAGCACCATATACCCATGTTATAATCAAACATTCCAGTAAACAAAATATTGGTATGGATAGTTTATGTATAAATTCATCAAGATAGGTTATAACAAACAGACCAGCCTAACAATAGTAAGAAACGTTATCTGTGAAGCAGAACTCATTTAATATATGTTAATAATGCATCTTCAAGCAGAATAATGGGTCATCATAACTGCAACATTAGTTTCAAGGCATCTGCTCTTTTAATACATATCAAAAATACATTGTCATTTTGAACAACACATTGGGGATCACTTTGTGGGACTTTCTGAATAAGATGGGTGATAATTGTATTACTTAAATACTTAATCATAATCAAGTAAACAGGTATCAGGCATTGAAAATTGAAAAATGTCTTAAGAAAGAAATCACTATCCACCACATATGGTTATAACAGAAGCATCATGTTTTACCTGGGTAACAGTTGTCAATCCAATCAAATACAATACTGATAACAGAAACACTAGACTGGAAATTTTCCACAGAGTAGTATGTACACCAATAAGTTGACTAAAACCAGTATAAACAGTACTAATAAATACTATCTGAGTACCAATACCAGTTGTAAATATTGATAAATAGAAAATGGCTGACCATACTGCTGAGTTTTCCAAATAAAAACTAATTGCTGGGAAAAGATGGAAACCAATTTCTGTTTCTGGAATATTAAATGAACATGAAGGGATTAGAAAGCTTTATTTACTTCAAGAGAGAACATATTTTTTATGGCACACTTGTAACAATAGCAAAGAAGCAAAAACTTTTTATGGGAGGCTGAGGATTTCTATCTGATTTTATTCTTTATAAACTGTTTCCAAACACATTTTTTGTAGAGCTGCAAGTATCCTATACCTATATATACTAATATATCTAACTAAAAATTGGATGACTATTATATCATTCATATATTGATAATACATCAGCTAAAATTCTGCTACATGCCAATCTAAAACTCAATTTTGTCCCTGAACATCCTCATCTTAATGATAAGGAATCCGCAATATATACAAATATATACCTGAGATATTGAATGTATTTATTGGTTGTTGTATAATTTGTGTATAAACACCTAATATAGCAAACATACTGCATCCAGCCAGTGTACATCCCATAACATTAGATATACCAGTTAATACAGCATTCCTTCAAAGATAAATCTTGACTAAAATTTGTGGGTTATGGACTACAACCCTTGACATTTAAGCCTTTGTACAATAAACTTGCCCTTGCAATAGAATAGCTAAGAAGTCAGAAGTCTCTTGCCTTACAGGAAAGACTTGACATCATACAGTTATTATTTTACCACCTGTACCACATCCCATACTAGTTAATACTATCAATATCTTACCTGAAACAACCACTATGAAAGTGACAGTATCCTGATAGATTGATAATACCACCTGTACCACAACCCATACTAGTTAATACTATCAAAACACCATCTAACCATATCTAGAATAATCAAGTGAAAGCATGGAGCTTAAACCCTACACTAGTTTCATTGCTGTTAATGAATTAGTGAAAAGAATTCCAGTCGCACCCATAGGAGGTTAAATTTGAAATGAAAAAACTTTATCTATTTGATCTTCTTTAGTGTTTAAAAGTAAAGCAGGTTTACTCAGTGCCTCACCTGATGTCAACCTGCAATTGAAATCAACGTGCACAAAATGTTTGACTTTGCCTAATCTGCCTTCAGACTCTAACTATATCGCAGTTTTATATGCATTAGGATTGAAAGCAGTGCTACACATCTACTTAAAACTTGTGAGATAAGCTAACCTGAGGTTTACCTAACACTTGCCATTTGGGCGTTAAAAACATTTTAACACCACTAACAGCACCAGGTAATGTAATAACACCGCTAAAAATTGCCAGGAATAAAACTGCAGGTAGAGTACCAGTAACATAAGCTACCTGAAAGAATATAAAGTCTTAAATGTTCTTTGTATGTAACAAAATGTTTGAACATACTATTGACCTATTTCTTTCAAAGCAAAGCAAGTTTTCTTTGTAAAGCGACAGATGCTTTGATTACCTATGTCAAGATTACCTGGAGAAATAATTAAGCGCAAAACTGTTTTCATAAAAACACTCGAAAATTTGGCATTAGTTTCCTAAATTTCAGACTTCCTTCTTTTTTAAACCTCCAAGTACAAATAATTTCTTTCACCTTCCCCACTGAGATCCGTCCCCAGTAAACAGCCACGCCAACCACAACCCATGTTAAAAATAAACAGCCTGCTATATAGGGTTGGACTTGTCCTGTATCACCCAAACCACTTGATATATCAAGCATATCTTCACTGCAAGAGTAAATACAAAATTGTATGGATGTATGGATGTCCCAATCTGAAGGTCATTACAAGGTCAATTTAGTACGTCGATTGTAATGTTGACTCCGAATACCCTTTAGCAGATAAACATGAGGACCAAATGAATCCAATCAATTTGATTCTTAAATAACAATTACACTGCATTGCAAGTTCAAGAGATAAGAGATTGTCTTCTGATTAATATCTTGAAGACTAAAGGGAGATAATCACGATTAAACTTAAACTCGAACACAATAAAATGTCCATGCTCAACAGTGCTTTTGTATAAGATTGTATCACTAGCACATTTTCAAGGACATCAATATCCAGTGAAGATGATAAGGTCTTCCAAGACAAGGGACAATCGACTATCGAAATTTAACGTGATGTACATGGTCATATCATGGTATATTGGATACTAAAATTTGACCAAGAGAACAAATAGTTGGTCCCCTGCCCGAAAACGACTCTTATTTGCCAGAGTATCGATCCAGTTATATGTCTAGGTTAAAGAAAACCTATAGCCCTCAAACGATAGAAGGAATCTTTAACACTTACAAGAGGTACTTGTTAGCAGCCCTAATCATCGACGGAACTTCAGATGTGGTGACATTATCTGAAATACAACGAAATTTACAAATGAGCTACGCCCGTGAGACTTCTGTCGAAACCATGCAGAATAAAATATAAGAAAATATGATTACCATCGGCTTCAAAAGGGGGTACAAAAATTCATAATTGGCTTAGGAATATTCGGTTGTCGGTTGTTGGAGATTAGTCGATTTACATGTACAATGGCGGAAAGTGTAGTGATAACAAAATATAACCTGACTGAGTCTCACTGAGAAGAACTCAGTGTAACTGGAGAGGAGTATTTCCGATGACAATACATTTGGTTTAATTGTAATTAAGAAGAATAGAATGTTACGTAATGTAGATCAAACCCTATTAATGAACACATAAATCACCAACATTCTGATATAAACATAATAGAAAATCGATATCTTTATTAAGGGGATGTTTAGCTTAACCATTATTCGTTTTCTAGTTCGACATCTTACATTACAAAATAACATTACATCTTAAAATAAATCATTGAAGTCTAATTGAAAATGGCTGGTTTCCGTTGCTGTTGGGCGTTACCGGGTTGATACTTTCCTTTTGGGGGCAGAGGTAAAGAGATAATTATGTGGAACCGGGTAAGAGACAGAAACAGAGAATTCTGTTGGGGTGAACACCAATTCTACACACTGTGAGAGTGGGATGCTGTATAGTATTCGAACACATAAACTTTTCCCGGAGTTCCTCTTTCCTGGTCGAGACAAATAGTTATATAGAAGCGGATGTTTCATTTCGCTGTGAATACAATAGTATAATTATTTCAATAAACACCCACTCCAACTGAAATTATTCATGGCCCTATATTATTTTGAAAGTATAGATAATTCAATATGGGCCTAGTAATTTGTCCAATTATGATATCTGTCATTTTTTGTTCCGAATCTATATAATAATCATTGACAGCATATTGATCAGACTTTGAAAATGTTAAAATGTCTATCTTGACAAGTTAAAGGGATGGAGATTTTATATATTATTGTATGTACGGTGTGGACAGGAATGTGGTGATAGCATAAAGCATCTATGCAAATGGAAATGGAAATCAACAAATTACTAAAGAATTGCTCGCCCTCTAGAATCTAGAACTAAATTAGCCTTTTCGCTTAAAATTGCGTTATCCATTTAAAACGACAATCATTATATCCTGAGTTGATGATATGCATGTTTCTACAACCAGTTGTATTGTTTAAATGTATACAATAAACCGAGGCCCCATGTGCTACAAGGCTGTGTTAAAGATCCCTCGACAGTTGAAAATCAAAAAGGAGCAGGCTAATGCCGCTGTCTTGGCAAAATTTCCCTCATTGCACCATGTATGGCGTTGCCCATCTTCATTAGCCCACATGATGCAGAAAAGTAGGAGGTAAAACTCCATTCATATCATTATTCATTTTTGTTTAATGTATATTGTTGTTTCTGAAGTATGTTTGTTGTTTCTAAAGTATGTTTTTATTTTGGTTTCTGAAGCATACTTTCTAAAGTCCGCCTGCTTTCTTGACACTTCTATTCAGAATATTTATTTTGTCTCTAAACTATCATTTTTTTAAATTCAAGAAATACATTTCATATTTATATACAATGTTCGTTTTGTTCCCGAATTAAAATTTTGTTTAAATTTTTGAATATTTTTTTCTGAAGTTTTGGTTATTTACTTACTTTTAATTTTGTTTTGTTTCTGATGTATATATATTTGGTTCTGAATCGTGTTATTTCTTCATTTTTTGCATGGTTTTTATCCCAAGGGTATGTTTGTTTGAAAAGATATACCTATGATATTATATAAGAGTTTCTCTTGAAGAAAGTTAAAGAATTTGTAAATCGATGAAGTTTAAAAAGATTAAGTGTGTGGCTTTTAACAATAATCTCGTTTCAAGGTTATAAATGAATTACTCGTATTATGTGGACACGTTAAGTGGGATTTTCGCTACTTTCCGACATTGATTTCCGTTATCTATCCATCCTTAATTCCCAGTCTGACATACCATCAATAAGAATATTCATCTATATTTATTATAAATACTAACTTTGTTATGAAACCGACAAGGATTAAAAACTTCGCCTTTTAGTTTCTGTAGTACCTGTGATATTTATTCTGGAGCAAACCCATATCTCAATTTTTGTTTCTGAAATATGATACTTCTCTGAACTGATACCTCAAGTCCTGCTGTTGAACACTGAATTTCCTGAACATAAACCCCACGCCTGGTGTTCTGAATTATAAAGTTCTGGGCTGATACCAAAAACCTTGTTCTAATCTACGATAATCTATCTAAGTTATACTTTGCAACCGCATTCCCCGTAAACCGACATCCCCTAAACCGACATATTTGAAAATACCTGACAGAATCACTATATATTAAAATGAAGGAAACCCTCAATAAACCAGCACCCGGTTTTGTAACTCACAACTCTCAGAACAAATATCTCAAACCTAGTTTCTGTCTTGTGATATAACACTCAGAACTGATATTTCAAGCCTAGTTACTGCACTGTGATATTACTCTCAGAACTGACATCTCAAGCCTAGTTACTGCACTGTGATAAAACTCTCAGAACTGACATCTCAAGCCTAGTTACTGCACCGTGATATAACTCTCAGAACTGAAATATCAAACCTAGTTACTGTACTGTGATTTAACTCTCAGAACTGACATCTCAAGCCTAATTACTGCACTGTGATATAACTCTCAGAACAGATACCCCGAGCCTAGTTACAGCACGGTGCTATAACATTCAGAACTGATATCTCAAGCCTAATTACTGCACCGTGATATAACTCTCAGAACTGATATCTCAAACCTAATTACTGCACCGTGATATAACTCTCAGAAATGATATCTCAAGCCTAGTTACCGCACTGTGATATTACTCTCAGAACTGATATCTCAAGCCTAGTTACTGCATTGTGATATAACACTCAGAACTGATATCTCAAGCCTAGTTACTGCACTGTGATATAACTCTCAGAACTGATATTTCAAGCCTAATTACTGCACCGTGATATAACTCTCAAAACTGATATCTTTAGCCTAATTTCTGCACCGTGATATAACTCTCAGAACTGATATCTCAAGCCTTCTTTCTGAACTGTCTGAGCTAACAACTCAAGTATTTCTGAAATATGATTTAAACCCTCACTTTTTGTTATGTAATATTTTTCAAAAGTCTACTTTATAACTTTCTGAACAAAAATATCAACTTTTGTCCGCCTACCAGACTATTGTATTCAATAATTCAAATAACCAGTCTTTCATGTTCTAAATAGAAACAACAGTCGGTATTTCAGACCCTTTGTCCTATCTATAAATCTTATTTTAACAAACTCAAATAGACTGCAATACTTCTGGGAACAATCCGACCTAGAAGAATTCAATTTAAATTTCATCGTACTTCATTCTTGGATCAGAAGCCAGGAACATTATTTGTTCAAATAATACAGACAAAAGACAATCTATTACCAGAAATTGCGTTGAGTTTGGTTAAATTAATTTCTAAAAGTGACACAGTGTGTCTGAACCGTTCTGCTAGCCTGTTGTTAATGTGATTATTTTTAAATGAATGAAGAGTGTTGACTCAAATGGTCTTTTATATTCCTGACCCTTTACATTTCCTCTAATGGTATCAAGTGCTCATCGCATGCTGTGAATAAGTGCATCAGAAAAGTATGAAAAACAAATAAAGTCCTTCGTTATTTCACTGATAAGTAAGTACGAAATTTGTTTGAACGCTCCAGCCAATGATTGTTATTTCTTACAAGCAGACGGATTATAATAGTTGAAACATGAGGTTTGGTCTGTTTGGTCACGCTGACACATATCATTGTACATATTCTTGGCTAAGAATCTTAAAATTGTCCACTTCTCCATACTGTCTCGTTGCCAGATGATTCCTATACATTGTATACCATTTCTTCTGAAAATTGCTTGCTTCATCTCCCTCTTTTGTATGTAACGATCACCGACAACAGCAAATCTATTTATGATAGTGACGTCATCTGGGGTGATTGTTTTGTCGAACAGAAGAGGATAAGGGGCTTACCTGCTTGGTTTGCCTCCCATGGTAAAGTTGATGAAAACGAAGAAAAAAGATAAAACAATGCCCAGGCGCTGTATGTATTATAAAACATAGATATCAATGTGCATAACACCAACATACCATATCCTAAACCTGCAAAAAAATGCAAAAAAAAAAATGAACAGAATGCTTATCGAGCTATATTTTTGATATTTTTCATGGTTCGGTTACTGTGATACTAGGACAACCATCTTTGATTAAATGCAATAATGATTTATTATAACTTCGAGCCTTTTAAGTCAGAATTGTCTACATTAAGTCATCAGATAATCTAAACTTTAAATTGGTGAAATTAAAAGTCGAACGTTTCAGATTGGTACGTGTTTCTGCGCATTGATTAATCAAATGTATTTTTTTAGAATGACACGCCGTTTACAGGATTTACTTGACAAGGTGCTAATGGAAAACTCTGTCCTATAATTGGACAACAATCCGAAATAAGATTTTACAACGATATTGCAACAAATTATCATTTTACGTTTCAAAGCACATACAGGTAATATTATCAAGTTATATGTTTTTTACTTGATAATGTTGCCTCGATTTGTGTTTCGTACCATATATTATGTCATAAATTTATTAGTAGTATATCCATATAGAAATAGAAAAAAAAGGAAATATTAGTGATTTAATGTGACTTCCTTACTTCTATAATGTCTTACAAAAAAACGGTAAATATAAAGAATACTGAGAAAATCAAAAATATTGGTATAAAAAGAGACCAGATCTATATACACGTGTTTTCAACCTAAATATTGTATTATCTATTACATATCAACTGTATAAATTGGTAGTAAATCATCCTATAGTTTAACCTGAAACATCTAAATATCATATATTACATTTATAACTTGTTTATAGTACCAGATGCCTGTTCCATCATAAATCATGTTTGAAAGGTTCAAGTCTGAATACATGTGGCATTTTAACCAAATCGGTTTGGAAGCTAAGGAAAGAAATTATTCGAGGAAGGGCATGTACGTGTTTTAAAAGTTCAATTTGACTTTTTACTTCCGAAAACACAACTTAACTGCTTCTTGCGGATGTTATTCTTGATTTGAAGCCAAATGAAATCATATAACAATACACAAGACAATATTATGGAATATAACACACTTCTTTAATAAGGTTGGGCACATAACGTTTCAACACAATATATACGTATCGTCATCAGATGTAATGGCAAGAGAATGGGTAGGTAGATGACAAGTCAACGTTCGTTTCCAGCGGATGCTGATATCGCAAACTAGGTAGTTGTTGGTAGTGGAAGTAGTTGGTAGTTGGAGGCTTCGAAAGAGGGAATCACAGAGCGGGAGTCCGTGAGGTGGCATTTTAATTTGGCAAGAGAATAAAACATAACAAAATATATACCAACAAGAAACAATATAGAGATTAAGAGGGACAATAGTTAAAAGGGTAATAACAAGTGATTAAGAGACAATAGATAAAAGGGTATTAAAACTAGTGAGGTGACAATGTGAAGTCATTGAGCAGGTACTGAGCAAATATAAGCTAATGAGATATGCTGAGGAAGACACTGGGAGGAAAATAGGAGAATGATGGGAAGAAACATGTAATGAATGGGGTGGGGGGAGGGGGGGGGGGGATATATTGGAAATGTACTGTCCATTGTCGCGGTTGATATCTGAATAGCTAGAGCTTCTCGGATTGGTCTTGCCATTGGATTTTGTGGTTTGGAAATACTATGGGGTGTTCAGATAAAGCCGATTTTCCATCTTCGTTTTTGGTGGAGGCGATATGTTCTTTCATTCTGGTGGAGAGGGTTTTGCATGTTTCGCCTATGTAAATGTCTCCACAGTTGCATGGTATCTCATATACAACTCCACTGGGGTCAGGTTTCTTGTTGGACCTAGGTCTGCCGTTAGCTGCCAGAAGTAATTTCATGTCGGTACCTGGGGTGAAATATGAATCTATGGATAGTTGTTGTTTCAGGAGGCGTCTTATTTTGTAGCTGGTAGGACCTATGAAGGGGAGGCCTATTCTGGGTGTTGAAACGTTTTGTGCTCAACCTTATTAAAGAAGTGTGTTATATTCCATAATATTGTCTTGTGTTTTGTTATATGTGCCCCTCGCTTCTATATGTCGTTCAAATCTTATATCTTTTTTTTTTAAACAGTATTTCTTTATTTACAGATAAATTTTACAATGTACATATATGCGATACAGAAAGAAGCATAATGCTTATTTGAATCTGCCTCGCTGGACAAAGGTCAATGTTTACAGATATATTTCATGAAACAAATTAAAAATTAGAAATGAACAGAATAGGGCAATAAGTTAATATATTTAAGTCCTGGTTTTTAATACTAAATAACATGGTAACATTATAAAGAGAGTGGTAGGAAAGGGTTGTGGACAGAGAGATCTAGAAAAGGATAAGTGTGTGGTACCGTGGGTCGTATGATAGACATGAGTCTCTTAAAATGAGAAAAAAAAGATAAAGGAGTGAATGAATGAGACCCATCGCGTGGAGTTACAAAACTAAAAGTGGTGTAGAGTAGTATGAAGCTAACAGTAGTATGGAGACAGGGTAACAATGGTAAGTATGGAGCTAACAGTAGTATGGAGTCAGAATAATAGTGGTAAGTATGAAGCTAACAGTAATATGGGGCCAGAGTAACAGTGGTAATTTTGAAGCTAACAGTAGTATGGAGTCAGGATAATTGTGGGTTTGAAACTAACAGTAGTATGGAGTCAGGATAATTGTGGGTTTGAAACTAACAGTAGTATGGAGTTCAGAAATAACAGTGGTAAGTTGAAGCTAACAGCAGCATGGAGTCCGTACAACAATTGTAAGTATGTAGCTGACAGTAGTATGGAGACAGGGTAACAATGGTAAGTATGTAGCTGACAGTAGTATGGAGTCAGAATAACAGTGGTAAGTATGAAGCTAACAGTAGTATGTATGGAGTCAGAATAACAGAGTATGAGGCTAACGTGAGTATAGAGTCAGAACATTATTATAGAGTTCAAAGATGGCGGTGGTAAGTACATCCGAGATATGCTATCATGCTGGTTATCCTAGACAAGTATCAGATATTTATGACAATATCTTAAACCGTTTTGATTTTATAATGAATTCTTGTACCACTTTAAATATAGTTTCATTTTCAGAGTTAGAGCGGCTTTCGTCACCGGTAAGAAGTATTTGAATTTGTTTTAACGAATAATCAAGGTTTCCAATAGTGTTTTGCCTTATATTTTTGTATCTGCTGCAGTAAAGTAGGAAATGCTCAACATCTTCAAGAAAATGGCAGCATAGACATCTAGGGTCAACAGATATAAACATTGAGCATTTATGGGCATTTAGATCACTCTTTGAGTGCCTAAGACGGCAGTGAATTATTTCTGCAAATCTATTACTGAAATAAAAATAGGGTGGTACTTTTAAGTCATTTTCTGTTAGACGTTGCTTTAGATCATGGATTGATGGGGCTATAGTTTGACATTGTTCGGTAGTGTATTCCATAACTCAACTGCAGACGGTAGGAAAGAATTTTCATATTGGACAGACTTTGATGGAATTCCCTTTAATTCGTCTTGATTGCGGAATGGATAAGGGTTAACAGCTGATACTGTTGGTGGGACAAGGAGACTTAAGTAAGGAGGAACATGTCTGTAGACCATTTTATAGAATAAAATTATTTTATGACGTCTACGTCTTTCTGTAAGTGGGATATATCCTGATTCGTTGTAGAGACGAGCGTGCGATGTACCCCGGACAAGCCCGGTGATAGTCCGCAGTGCGTCACGTTGTAGATTTTCTAGCTTATCACTGTCAGTTGTGGAACAGTTATCCCAAACGACATCTGCATAATCAAAGGTTGGCAAGATGAAGGTTTTGTATATAATATTTAGAGATCGGCGGGACAAACGATATTTAAGACTACGAAAGCAATCAACAAGTTTACTAGCATTTGAAACTACGTAATAAATATGTGTTGTCCAAGATCCTGATCTATCAAAGTGCAGTCCTAGATGTTTGTGGTAGTACGTATCATTTAGTGTTTGATCTCTGAATTTGATTGGAACTGTGGCGGTAGATTTCTTTGCAGGGTTGAAAATCACTTTCCAGTCGTCTGCCCACTTAGATATTGTTTGCAGATCGTGATTTAAAATTTCTTGGTGGGTTTTCAATTGTTACGTACACTACAGGGACGTGTCGTCAGCATACAGACGAATATTGGCGTTGATGTTATTAACAATGTCATTTATGTATATGAGGAACACGAGAGGGCCGAGAACTGAACCTTGAGGCACGCCATTTTGAATGATTTTTAGGTCGGAATGCTATAACATTTATAACAACAGCCTGGTTTCGGTTGCCGAGGTAACTGCTGAGGAGCGAATGAAACTGGCCTCTTATACCAAGTTGGTACATTTTATATAAAAGACCTTTGTGCCAGACGCGATCAAAGGCCCTGCTGATATCACAGAATATTGCCTTTACCTCAGTTCCATCGTCAAGATTTCTCAGGATATAGTCACTGATGTCAATCAGTTGATAGATGGTAGAGTCATAAGGTCTGAAACCAGATTGGAACGATGTTAAGATGTTGTTTTCACACAAGAAATTGTACTTGTAGATGTACTTAAACATGCATTTTTCAAAAACTTTCCCGAGAGAGCTTAGCAAGGAGATTGGTCTGTAGTTTAAGTACAAGGACGTGTCTCCCTTCTTATGAATTGGTACAACGTTGGCAATTTTCCATTCGTTCGGGTAGATAGATGAAGAATGTAAGATATTAAATAGTCTCGAGAGGGGTGCTGACAGACATTCAGAGCAGTGTTTCAGGATTTGATTGCTAATCTGATCGGGTCCATTTGCTTTCTTGTTTTCCAGTGTATTTAAAATGTATTCTACTTCTTGTTTTGTGTATACTGGTTGTTCAATTTCATGGGAGTTAAAGGGTAAGGGTGGGGGGATATCGTTAGCAAATCTTATATCAAATGAAATCAAATTAGAAGTACATTTATAATGTCTTGTAAGTCTTTGTAGCCACAAACCATAAATTCTTTACAGAACACCTTCAATATCAATGTATAACATCAAGAGAGAGCTGACTGAAAACTTACCTTTAGCTAATGGCATGACAGTCCAGGCTTTCATTGGTCCACCATGTACATATTGACCAATACACATCTCTAGGTATAGGATAGGAACTCCCAATATACATACCAATAATAGGTATACAAAATAAAACGCTCCTAAATATATAAAGGCTAAAATTAAGAACAATAATATTCAAAATACATTTAACTAGCGAGGAAAAAAATCTCCTGTACCACAGACCACAATGCCACTTAAGCCTTAGAAATAAGACGTTCTAACTGAAACAGCATCAAAAACTGTTTGTTGTCAA
This sequence comes from Lottia gigantea, assembly GCF_000327385.1. Classification (NCBI taxonomy): domain Eukaryota; kingdom Metazoa; phylum Mollusca; class Gastropoda; family Lottiidae; genus Lottia; species Lottia gigantea. Next base: position 293,521 of record NW_008709781.1, on the reverse strand, counting down.
AGTTAGACATCTATGAACCATCTAGTTTGTCATGCTTATACTAGGGGTAAGGGCATTTAGGCATTAGACGTACGTGTAAATGTTTCTGGAAGGCAGTAATCAGAATGTATGTGGTATTTTCAGGATTTTTCAAGATTTATGTATCTTGATCTCTTTGGCATTGAAGATATTGACGCCTTTACTGGACCGAAAGACACAGTTCATTTCATCGCTATTTCAAATCATATATTATATTTAACAAAATTCTACTCACCGCCTCCATTTTTGGCTGTCAGTGTTGGAAACTGAAGAATATTTTTAATCCCAACAACAAAACTACTACATGTTAGTATATATTCCAAATGTCTGTCCCACAGCGATTGGTCATAACGATCAAAGTGGGTCTCTTCCTCGGCCGGTTCAGGTACAAAGTTGCCCTCACTACCATAGTTACTCTCCTGGGTGAGGGTCTGGGCGGAATCCCTGTAATCTGTCTCTTGAGTTTGTTGGGTCATTAATGATGACAGCGTCTGAAATATACAACCAAATAATTACACAGAATTTTACATTGAACTCTACGTCCTGTTATGTTATGTTGCAATCTGGTTTAAGAGGAAACAATAAATGGATAGATATGAACTATATTTTATGAAAAGAAATCTGGTTAGATCAAATGAAAAGTTCCATTCAGCAGAAGACACAAACAAATATTAAGTTCCTATAAAACACATCGGATTCTTTCAATGGTACACAAAAATTGACTTTGGCTTTGAGCTGAATGCGACATGTTTTAGAATCTACGGCTCTGCTCTAGTTCATGGGTTAAGAAATAGGTACCATATTAAAGTTCATTTGATCATCGTAGCAAGTAGCCTACCTGTTGTATATAACCGTCTAATATTTTAAATGAACTATCAAGAAATGCACACAAAATTCTATTAGTAAACCTTATACAACAAAAACAATAACTCGATATATGTAAGTAACATTGGAATAATCACACATTAATATATTAGATATCCTAACATTAAGCAAGTTATACGACCCAGTAATCAGTATAGTGTGTTATTTGAATAACTTATATAATAAAACCATATGATCATGTTTACGCTATCGATTTCCTAAAATTGGAAACATTTGTTTTGATCACAATATTAAAGTGTTTGCGATAGCATAATGAACCAAAAATAACTTGTTCGCTGATTTAACCCAATATCCAAACAGTTATCCTGTGAACATAACGAAAAGCTACCAAAATCATTTGTTCTATAGTGGCACTGCACATAATCCTGTACTATATACTTTTGTGAACAAATCCTCTATTTTCCATGCAGATGGGACCTAATATTAAGAATTCAGAACCACAACAGAGAGCAGGCTCAGATGGCACCATCATGTTGTTTGATATTACATCAGACTGTAATAACCCCATTTGTACGTGTTCCACTTTGATTTCCAATTGATAATTATATTGCCAAGAGCTTCCTTTAAGAGAACTCTGCTCGGAAAAAATAAATCAATTTGTAGTTGGGATTTCTTTTCCAATTCCAAATCACTGCAACTTCTAAAGAAAGATGAGATTATAAGAATTGTGGTTAAAATGAATGAGCTTTGAAATGGCAGAATCTCACGAAATAGAAATAGTCTCCTTTCTCACACAAAAAAAAAAACAAATGAGTGGAAATGATAGAATGTTTTTCCGGGACGAATGTTATTAAAATCCGGTTATTCTTCATTAGGTTTCAGGGCGTTCACAACCTAGTTGTTATAAAACACTAAACAGATACATTTAAAGTGGTACAAGATCAAATTTCAGCAGAAAGTTAGAGGGATTCAAACGGGATTTTCCAGCTATTATATGTGTATTGGGGATGCTTTTATTGTCCCATTCTATGTTTTCTATAATAGTTGTAAATAGACTTTTTGTGATGTAACGTGCATGTCAGATGGGCCACTATTTTGTCTATGACGATATTCACGTGTTTTGCATGAAAGTGCTTTTTTGATCAGACATTCATCAAGATGAGATTTTTCATGTTTTTTTTAAAATCTGCTTTACTTTATCTTTAACACCAGTCATTATTCTTTATACCAAAGTCTGCAGGTAAACGTTCTTAATTATGAAATCAAACAAAATCAATATCATGAAATTTTTCTTCATTAGTGAAATTAGTTCATTAAAAATTTTCTACTCATTAACGTCAACATGACTGATGTTCATTGTCGAATACATAGATTGTACTCATTAGCAATTTCCTTTGATTTGTAAAACCTGGGGCATTGTCCTATCTCAAAAGATTAATTCCGATCATTTTTTTGCAATAAAAAATCAACAACAAAAATTGATTGTCGTAAAAATCTAGAAAAATCATTCCTGAAAATCTCTACAAGAATATCTAATAATTAAAACTTTTAGGCCCTAAAACTGTATTGATGGTGGAGTCAGTGTGTTAACTACATCAACAAGAATCTAAATCCTTTCTCTAATTTTTCGACAATCATATATATAATATTTTATAGGTAATCTTTTAAAGCCAAGTTCAGTTGTCAATAAATGTCAGTCAAACGAGTAATTCTTGTTTTATGAACTTAATGAAAATGTGGTTTGTGATCAGTCATCTCTATACAAAGTGATGAATTGTGTTAACCAACATTTGAACCACGGTAAAATCTAAAAATTCTAATTGATTATCAAAACTAGATTTAAAATCAATTTTAGCGATTGACCAAATAAAATAATTACAAACATCCTAAAGTTTTTGAGAAACGACATTTAAAGTTCTTATAAAATATAAAAATGTAAACATCATCATTACCTACCGAATGTAAGTTGCACTGAATAAATTATATTATCACACATGAGCTTCAGCCACATTTTGTCTGGTGAAATACCAAGCAAGTAAACAAAATACCTGCGATTACATGCTATTTCATACTTTATGCTTTCATGCCAATTAAAGAGGGCTTAATGTTTCTCTCATCTCCTAATCGTCAGCTGATCCCGAGATTAAAGCCTAATACTTCTTACGAGAGGGAAATTAAGAACTTAGTATACATGAGTAATATACGAAATGATTTGTCTTAAAGAATATAGTCAACTAAATAAATCCGAAATAAGATGACTGACTAGATCATTCGTGTTACCTTCGTGAAAATTAAATGTTTGGTGCTTGAATGCAACATTTACTCACTTATAATTGATATAATTTCTGATATGAATAGTTCATTTGCTGCAAACAAATGTATTGCATATATATTATATTGGATTTCTACTTTTGTTTTGTACTTCGAATCGTTTGAACTTGTTTTTTGTTTTAAAATAAAAATTAGAGAAACACATCAAACCAATTATTACCAATGACCTGGCTCTAACACAACTGGAATTTTTAATAATTACAGTCTACAGAAATTGGTGATCTAAAAGACGCTGCTGTTGAGAGTATAAGGGATACTAACGTTTGCAATACCAGTTAACTCTGGGTTAGGAGCCATCAGGTAAATACAGAGCAGAGAGAGACTTTCGGACTTGGAACATATCAACACTACATAAAACGAAATGTCAAATATGGATATGGATATTGACATTGGTTCGAAGGGAAAAAAGTTTCAATTACTGTCAAATATAATATTGCTAATAATATTATAAATTTGTGTATAAGAAAAAAAACATCAGACTTTTTATCTTTAATTATGTTTAACAAAACGTATTTATGGTTTGAAATAATTGTATTCTTCTTAATTAAATTTTATTTGTTGTTCACGTGCCAAAGTTTGGTAATAATATTTGATAGGAAACAATGGCTTATTAATGTCAACACAAAATGATACGTATCTATTTTAGGTGTTTTTCTGTCTGAAGCTGATAATGGGTTTCTCTTGAAAAAGAATAAAAGATAGATCTTCACTGTTGGTCATTCTAGACGATTTTTTTTAAAGAAACTGCACCCGTCATTACGGTTGTAGATACTTGTACAAAACGAAAATTTCATTGTAATGACAATATCTAATATCTAGAAAGAATTTCCTCTGTGTATATTTCTTCCTCCCCAAATGCCTTAGAAACCCTGAGCCCACGGGATACAAACCAATATTATAAAACGAATCTGTTCATTTCGATTGATTACTTTCTGTATGTAAAGTGCAATGTAATGAAGAACCAATATCCGGTACAGAAATCTGTCGCCACAGAATGGAATGTGTATTTTATATAGTGCCCTGAATCAATCACTTACGGAATAATTGGAGATTTATAAAATTATCTTACTTATTTGACGGTCTAACGCGTCATATATACGCAGCGAAATCAAAACGCCTTGTTTTGTCCAGGTGCTTTTTTTTTGGTAAACTTTGAGATTTTTTAACAATATTCTTAAAAATCGTATTATCCATAAAAGTTGTTTATTCATTGGGATTTTCAAACCTCACATTTTAAGTAATGCATGTTTGAAACATTAGGAATCCACGGATTTAAGTCACCAATAAAACTGAAGAATTATACAAAACTCGATTAAATAAACAATTTCGCAGTATTTTCCACCATTTTATTAGATTATAGATAATTTGTGTTAAGATCAGAGGCAATATACTTATTCACTCTTCAACCTTTTTCAAGAGAACTCTTACACAATGTTATTTTTCAGTTATGGTCATCATCACAGATAAATGGTAGATGTTTACAGAAAACAATCCAACTAAACCTCATGTGGTAACAAATACAACAAATGTTTCAATAAACCAACTTAAAACTGTGTATCGTTATTAAGAAATATTGCAAATGCTTTCTGGTTTTTATATTCAATGTACTGAATTGACATTTGATTGAACTAGAGGCATCAAATACACTTCTAAATGTATTTTGAAATATCTATACCACTTTCAGGATAAAGTGCATACTAAAGAACTGTTCAAGTTTCTGTGATTTATGGTGAAAATCATTTCTGCACTTAACTGACTCAAAAAATAAAATCTTATTATTGGAATAATCATATCAAAAAAATGCTGCTTTAATTTTATGCAAATTTACCTGTACAAAATTATAATGATCCCATTTATAAACCAAGTTCTAACGATTTTTTGCTGAGATTTTCTAATGCTAATGCAGTCTTTTTCAAGCTTAATGGAACTAAAGGTTTTTTTACACTACACAATTCCAAATCACAGTAATAATTCAATAACGACTTAATTTGACTAGTATAAGTATTTTTACCTAGGTATTGTAAGAAACTCGTTTTGAAACGCTATTAAATTTACTAAAGAACCATTTAACTCATCCCTACTTCCAAATTTGTTGCATGAATGAAATCGATGATTTCAGATCTCAAATCACAAGCTTTCTTGTAAATTGCATGAATATAAGAATTAAAGTTGTGACCTAAAACATTAATTGCAGTCTTCTTTGGCTTTTTGTACAGTCACAAAATTCGCCGTACCTATACTTATAATGCAGAAAAACAAACGAACTGAGCAGCGTGTATATAAAATTCAAGATACCTACCCAAATGTCGTTAAATATTGCATTTCAATTTGCTTATTCCCTGAATAATCCAGAAGACATTTTGTCACAGATTCGTTGCAGTAACGAAACCAAACACTTTAGTATACCAACCTCATCTGTAATCACCTCTAAGTTACCTACCCAAAGGTTGTGAAATATTGCTTCTAATCCAAAAGTTACTTGTCACTAATTCGTTGTAAAACAACCAATGTTTTAATATTCCAATGTAAATCTCATCTGTAGTCGACCGAACTTGTCAGAGTAATAGATTTAAAGGTAAGAAGAAGAGATTTTATTGGTTTTTATATTCACAGTTTCTGTATAGTCCGTTACCAATACATAATAACAATAACAGTCTTAGAAATACATTCAATTAGATCAGGAGTTAGAAAAATTAGCTATTAAAAGATTAAAGAAGCTACCTCACGTATAAACTTACGGAAAGTAAAAGTACAAAATATTTAAATATATCTGTCCGACTTATATAAAGGGAGAAGCAGTAAAATTAAACGACTACGGTTTCAATGATCTTTTCCTGTCAGATTTCCTTGATCAAACCTCCAAAGAAATATTATTATTATTTTTCGCACATAATGTGTTTGGTAAAACTATGTAATAAAGATTGGCAGATTGGATTTCAACTCCCTTTTTATTCACTTATCTCTCCGTTCTTATTAGGACAAATCTGTTAAAACGCATTATTGTTATTTACTTCGCCTAAATGCTCTAAGCATCGACGAACTCGTCGAATGAATGTGATTAAAAAAAATTATTGTCAGATTTCTATAGTCTTGTTTTGTACTGTGATTCAAAAGGTATATAATATGCCCTGCGTGTGAGATTGTTAATCATTGGTTATGATTGACAACATCGTCTACAAGAGTAAAATCTATAACATCACGAAAGTCTGTTAACACATTCAGAAAATATGTAAGTTGACTAATGAAAAAGACTTTACAGACAATTGACGGTTGATACGGTATAAATAGGGCGTTATTATAAAAATGTCTACGACAAATGTCAATATATTGAACAGGGTGGTGTCCTCAGATGACTTCCATGAAATCACCTTTCTTTATTATAGCTTGTTAATTACTTGTTTTTGTATTTCGATGATTAAATTTTTACCCGAAAGAGTTAATTATCTACACAGAAGTACAGATCACAATAAAGGAGAATCCACTATCATGGAAGAAAGTAAAACATGTCATAATCAAGGAAGAAAGTAAAACATGTCATAGAGAAGGAAGAAAGTAAAACATGTCATAGCCAAGAAGAAAGTAAAACATGTCATAATCAAGGAAGAAAGTAAAACATGTCATAATCAAGGAAGAAAGTAAAACATGTCATAGCCAAGGAAGAAAGTAAAACATGTCATATGCAAAGAAAGAAAGTAAAACATGTCATAATCAAGGAAGAAAGTAAAACATGTCATAGTCAAGGAAGAAAGTAAAACATGTCATAATCAAGGAAGAAAGTAAAACATGTCATAGCCAAGGAAGAAAGTAAAACATGTCATAGTCAAGGAAGAAAGTAAAACATGTCATAATCAAGGAAGAAAGTAAAACATGTCATAGTCAAGGAAGAAAGTATGCAGATAAGTCGAAATAATGAAAGAATGTATAAAACAAGTCACAATCAAGAAAGAAATTATACAGAAAAGTCACGATCATGGAGGAAAGTATACAAACTAGTCATGATAAGGGAAGAAAGTATACAAACTAGTCACGATAAGGGAAGAAAGTATACAAAATAGTCATAATAAGGGAAGAAAGTATACAAACTAGTCATGATAAGGGAAGAAAGTATACAAACTAGTCACGATAAGGGAAGAAAGTATACAAAATAGTCATAATAAGGGAAGAAAGTATAAAAACTAGTCACGATGAGGGAAGAAAGTATACAAACTAGTCACGATAAGGGAAGAAAGTATACAAACTAGTCACGATAAGGGAAGAAAGTATACAAACTAGTCACGATAAAGGAAGAAAGTATACAAAATAGTCATAATAAGGGAAGAAAGTATACAAACTAGTCATGATAAGGGAAGGAAGTATATAAATATGTCACGTCAAGGGAAGAAAGTATACAAACTAGTCACGATAACGGAAGAAAGTATACAAACTAGTCACGTTAAGGGAAGAAAGTATACAAACTAGTCATGATAAGGGAAGAAAGTATATAAATATGTCACGTCAAGGGAAGAAAGTATACAAACTAGTCACGATAAGGGAAGAAAGTATACAAACATGTCACAATCAGAGAAGAAAGTATACAAACTAGTCATGATAAGGGAAGAAAGTATACAAACTAGTCACGATAACGGAAGAAAGTATACAAACTAGTCATGATAAGGGAAGAAAGTATACAAAGAAAGTGTATAAATATGTCACGTCAAGGGAAGAAAGTATACAAATTAGTCACGATAAGGGAAGAAAGTATACAAACTAGTCACGATAAGGGAAGAAAGTATACAAACTAGTCACGTTAAGGGAAAAAGGTATACAAACTAGTCACGTTAACTAGTCCTTTTGTCGAAAACAAACAGTGCGATGAAAACATTTGAAACAAGAAAAGTTGTTCCATTCAAATTGACAATTAATCAAGTTTAAGAAGAACCACCTGGTTGTACCTGTTAAAAAGGTAAATAAAGTCATTATGATGTTATCAAAATAAAACAGGTGTAAAGGAAGTCTAATTTTTAAAACTGTATAGGTTACAGTACGTCACAGTACATCAGGGGGTATTATTTTGTAATTGATTTCACTACAGTTTTGATTTTCAGATTAGGTTAGTCTGCTGTTTTAGTCTTTTCTGATTGTTATCTTCTAGCTTCATGGGTTTAAAGTTTCTGAAGTGACACCTTCATAATTTCAAGCTATTACGAGGTTCGTCTAATATATTGACTTCAATAGCCACCTTTCGCGAAAGTTTGTCAATGCAACCAGAGAATACAGTCAATGAGAAAGTCTGTAAAACATAAGCCATAATGTTAACAGTCTCAATTTTCAAGATCTCTAATGGCATGCCATCAAATCAAATCACTGTATTCGGTGATACAAAAAAGTGGCTATTGCAGTCAAGGTATATGGCGCAGTTTGAAATAGCTTCACATTGTGAATATGCTGGGCAGTAGTTTCACATTCAGAAATTTGGAGCAATTTGGGATTGAATTTACCATCTTGGCGTCATTGATACCCTAAAGGAAATTTGTTTGGTACTTTTCTTCTTTTATTCTAAAGAATAATACCATAGTTTTTCTAAAACAACAAAATCACCAAAAAATTCGTGATGTAGGCAGATTACTAGTCACGCAGAATTGCCTATAATCTTCTGATTAAAGTTAAATTGTCTACTCTCCAGACTACAGCACAGTCAGATTATTTGATTTATAGTAATTTATCAGGTCAGAACAACCCAACTTGGAAATGAAATAAGTTTGGTGGCTTGGTCGATTAACCATTGAACATATATTACATCAAGATGTACTGTTATATCGGGTGAACCGCAATATATAAGATATTGATAAAGTGCCACACGAATACACTGTAGTGTAACATAAGAATGTAATGAACTGTAACGTATGAAGTGTAACGTATGAACTGATGCAGGGATGAAAAATATATTTGAAAACTCTAACATGGATGAAAAAACCCCTTTGAATAAACTATATTGAACAAAAACAAAATATTTCACAGTTACAGTGCTGTATATTTCTAAACTATATTATACGTATGAGAAGAACATATTCATACAGTTGAACTGGAACTGGACAAACTTCTAAATGTAGCTGACCTGCAATTATTGGGTGAATGGCAGTAGACAGATGAACTGCAAGTAGTGGGTAAACTTCAATATATGAGTGAACTGCAATATGTATATGAACTGCAATAGATGAATGAACTGTAATTAGTGAAAGAACTACAATAGATGGATGGACTGCAATTAGTGGGTGAACTGCAATATATGAATGAACTGTAATTAGTGAAATAACTACAATAGACAGATGAACTGCAAGTAGTGGTTGAACTGGAATATATGAATGAACTGGAATATATGAATGAACTACAATTAGTGGATGGACTACAATAGATGGATGGACTGCAATTAGTGGGTGAACTGCAATATATGAATTAACTGCAATATATGAATGAACTGCAATATGGATGAACTGCAGTAGATGGGTAAACTGCAAGCTATGGTTGAGCTTCAGTAGATGGGTGAAGTATTATATAGGGGTGAACTTCAATTGACAGATCAACTGCAATTTATGGGTCAACTACCGTACATGAATGAAGTGCAACATAAGGATGAACTGCACTTAGTGAGTGAACTTCAATTAGTTCAATTCGATGACTCAACTGTTGTATATGTGCAAACTGCAAAATTTGGAATCAGCAAACATGATTTTTTATTTGTTTTATTTGTTTTTAAGTAAACCTATTGTTATATTCTTTGTCAGTCTTATTAAAGAGTTTCGGACCACCCACTTATCTTCTGATCGATCAGTCTGTTTGAACTCATTGAATCTAAGATTAATGATAGAGACACTTTAAGAGTAGCTAGTAATGTGTCAGTAGGTCTCTAGATATCGTATTCACCTTTATTGACAAATCGTGTCTTTTAACTTGTATCATTCCGGTTGCAATCATTATAAAGCCATTCCAAACATACAATCAAAGATAAATCACCATCTGTAGTGATAATGTTCTCATGTTTTATCATGAGAACACATATCAGACAACTCATGTTAGAAGTGATAATTTATTGTGTTCTAGAAACGACAGAAGGTTAAAGATTATCAAGCATGGGTGTGTATCGAATGTATATAATTGCAATAAAAAGTACACTTTGTACTATAATCAGCTCCAGTAGGAAGACTTTCATATAAAAGGGATGACTTAATAAAATTATAGATCTATAACCAAACAGCTAATGGTTCTAAATTGAACTACAAATAAGAATAAAACCCTAGCATTCTTAATTTAACGTCGTTCCCGCGGAAAAAAGCATTGTAGTTTTTGACTACAGAGTACCTTATCAAATACATATAGTCTAGCTCACTGGTCGTCGGCTGAATTGACCACATTTTTAGATTCGCGTTGCACCTCTTTGCCAGCTAATATTTTGGATTTAAAAACATACATTTGTATAGTTATTAAGATTAGGTAAAATTGGGCACTAGTCTCGGTTATCTTCATCAACAATCCGACTCGCGGTTCTCTTTAGGTGAAGTGGTGAACTAGTCAGTCAATGCTGCGATGCTGATATCGCAAATAGTACAGCTAGCTCAATGGTTGATGAACTGACCTAGTCTCGAAAGCACGAGTATCTTATTGTGGTTTGTTATCGAAATGTCCATTCTTTTTTTTTTTTTTTTTTTTTTTTTTTTTTTTTGTTTCGTCCACACCTTCTCGAGCTTAGACTTCAGTAGTTGTAGTAACGTTTCGAATTTCATAGACCTTCTATATAGGTGACGATGTGCATAAATATAAATTGGAACATTTTTGCAAAACCGGAAGTGCCACAGTTCAACATGTGCAAAAAGTCGAAAATCGGCTCTAGAAGGCGCATTTTTGCATCGATTTTCTTCGGGTTTTCATTTTTACAATCTACCTGTAATTTCTGACCTGATAGCACTTGAAAAATTACGAAATTCGAAAATTCGTCGCTCACTTTTTTCGATCAAATTTTTCGATTTTTTTGCAACTTTTTTGCTTTTGCATCGATTGATCTGAAATTTTAAATGCAAAGAGACTTCACTAATGTTAATAATATGATACAGTCAAATTTTGTACGTCATTTCCGATTTTCAACAGTAAAGCGACTGAACTTTAAATCTACTTCCGGTTGAATAACTTCCGGTGTAATTTATGTAGGTCAACAAAATTTAGCTGATCTTTGGCAAATAAAATTTTATGGCCGATTTTAAAATAAAATCCAGACCGGAAGTGATACTTTGGCCGCCATATTGAAAAAACACACTTTTGTAAAACTCAAAATGGGGCCTCAGGGTAAAAGTTGATATGCTCAAATTTGATGTGAATGTATTCTGCAATCGATTGCGCAAAAAACATTGGGAGCCGAATTTTGAATTTCGCTTTTGCTTTTTTGCAACTTCCGGTTGAAATTTTTTAAAGCTTTAAACGATCACACCATGTGACCTTGACCTTTGATGACCTTGACCTTCTTTTTGAGCTTGGTGTATGTATATCTTATGATCTATTTGATGTAGAACCTTGATATTTGGAATACAACTAGACACTTTGAATATGAATTCACCTATACAAAAAAACT
>NW_008709781.1:275074-281701 GCF_000327385.1 Lottia gigantea | reverse complement strand
ACCTTTGTTGACTTTTGTTGACCTATATCTTTTGACCTCTATTATGTAGGAACTTGACATTTGGAATATAACGTAACATTTTGAATATTAATTAACCTATTCAAAAAAAATTGAGGTGGGCGTGGCACTTCCGGGTTAAATTTCTCATTATTGACATTTTTGGCCAGGGGCATAACTCGCAAAGTATACATTTATTCAAAATGGAACTTTGCACACTATTACCTCAAATTTTGAGCCATTTTGTCTTAGAATTTCAATTGTTTTTGCTTCATAGTTCAAAAAAAGGAACAGGTTTTGGAAATTCAAAATTTTCAATTTTTGACCTTGACCTTTGTTGACCTTGACCTTTGTAGGATCAAACATCATTGGCATTGGCTATCTATTTATACTTTTATATTTGCTGTCCTATGTCAACTTCCGGTTTTATAGTTGTTAGCAATTTGAAATTTTAATGGCGTATATCTCTTGATCTTGACCGTTTTAGACCTTCTCCTTTACAGGATCAAAGGTCATTGACCTTGGCTATCTGCTGATACTTTCATTTGTGAGGTCTGACGTCCACTTCCGGTATTACAATCTTCTAAAAAATGAAAATTTATCAACTTTACACTGTTCTTGCGCTTGATCTAATTATCGTCGAAGGTTGATTTTTTCAGGGTCTTTTGCATTTTGCAACATTTGCAAAGTCCCACTCTGTGCCACGAGTGGCTCTAGTTATTTTTTTTTTTGTATTTAAAACGGAAACTTTCCATCGGAAAATCCCTTGGGATGCGGAATTTCTGATATAATAACGGATTTTTTAAATGAAGTTTACTCCCTCTATTACTAGAAAAAAAAATAACTTCACAATACTTGTATTTAAAGAAACCCATATATATTGTTTGTTTTTTTTTTGTTTTTTTTTTTTTGCTCGCACAAACTCTTAAATTGGAATGTTCACGACCAAAGAATAGGAATCAATTAAACCATATAATACAAATATTTTCTTTAAATATCACCAATTAAAATTTGATCAACATTTTTCTTCAAGTTTTGACAATCCCGTTGTTTCACACAATCAAGTAGCCGTGTATGGAATAAAAAGAGGGAAATCGAGAATAAAACAAACATTGAACGCCATCTTCAACATGTTCTGATGTTGAAAATGTCATTTGAAGTGGGTTTTATTTTATTTGCTCGAAATGTTCTTATCCTTAAACAAAAACTAGAAATCATTTACTTGAGCACACAGTGGCGGAGCCAAAGGGGAGCAAGGGGTCTGCCGCCCCCCTTTACAGCACCGAAAGCAAGTTTTTCGGGCAAAAATCCCATTAGGTTAGAAATTCGGACAATTCCGACTCCTTTGACCTAAATCTGGATCCGCCACTGTGAGCACACTGACAAATGCAAAATAGAAATGAAAAGGCTCTGACCTTCATTTGACATAATATAGCCGGTTTCCACCAAAAATTGTGTCCAAAGCACTTAGTGTGATAATAACATCTTCATTGGGACATAAATCAGACCAGGCCTAGCCCTGTAAACTTTGGGGTGCCAATCATAGATACACAGTCCATAGCCACTTGATTGTTCAGAGGGGCAAGTGATATATCCGAACGGGCAATAGTGTATAGTCTTTAGTACGGGGATATTCTAATAGGATGTCGAGCTGAGTAGATCCACTAGAATGATGTTGAAGTGCTCAAGACACGCTCTGCGCTGATAGAAATTGTGTTCTTACCTGATTTGATGTCAACCTATCTCTTTCCAGGACTAATTTCCTCGGAAATCTATTTTCTACCATTTCTACACTTTCTCTAGTTAATGACATTTTAACTGAGTCTGACTATCTTCCTTTCGCTTGAGTCGACTTGAACTAACGGATGTTCCACAGAACCTGCTTAGTTCCGAAAAATTAGTCCATTTTAGGCGGTTTCTATTGAAATTAAACGTCACAAATTATCAAAGTTCGCGAATTTACATTGTTGGAAGTGATCGTCACGTTGTTGGATCAATGTCTAAGGGGAAATAGTTTGATTATTTTTAGAAGGATGGTCGATGATGAGAAAATTGATCTTAACGTCTGGAATCTGCAGTCAATCACATGGTATCGATATTATTTAACGTGTACGTTATCATTCTATATTAGTAAACACCGTACCAGAATTACAGTTTCTACAATAATTTCCACATGTAAATGATAACGTTTTATGATTGGTTATCACCTAATAATAAACGTTTATATCCGTTTTACTCAATTCCATATCAGTAAAAATACCAACAAAAATCACTCTGTCGGCGAATGTCTATGAATTCCCATTTTCGATCGTTACCAACAAATAAATATGCATGTTATCACAAGTGAATAGAAACTAATAAATATGCATATTTTATCACTAGTGAACAGAGAGAATAGAAACTATCTGTTTTATGTCTGGTTGATGTGACAGGGAAGGTTACATCAACCTAACTCTATGATTAAGTGTGAGATCATCAACAGTATGACCAGAGTTTCCTTATCATTCACTGATCAATAACCACTTATAGTCAATAAAACAGATCGCATTTGAATGTAGAAATACTTGCATGTTGTTAACTAACATATGTGACTACTTTTAACAGAGACTAGGATATATTAGTCCGAATAGGTTGACTCATATCCTGTCTCTTAGCAGTCCAAAAAAACAACATCATTACGACAAATATAACATGAGTTATGCATCCATAATAGGAATTCCACTTGTCAGTATTGATATTATTCGTGTTAGGTTTACCAAAATCAAACATCATGGGTTTGAAGAAATCAGTTTTCCCCAATCTGAAACACTATAACTTTCAATGCCACCTTACGATTAGAACATATAAATCTAAAACAAAATATTCGAATAAAAAACATTTTAACTTTGCGTGCTTGGTTACAAGTTTCAATGTACGATAATTATGGAACACCTTTTTGTATTCAGAACACATTCTGAACACACATAGAATACATTCTATTTCTATTTTCATCTGCCTGATTCCCGTGATATTTCTGTGGTATTTGTTATTTAAAAAATAACCGGCGGTTGCCAAGCAAGATTTAGATATTTCACAAGCCATTTTTAACATATTTTCTGGAAATATTTATAGAACCGTATCCAAATTTGAACTTATCCCTGATCTCGTGGATATAGAACTAAACACACAATTTCGTGAAAAAAAATGAGAAAAACTGCTTCTTTAAGATTGCTTATTCCATTACCTCGTCAAATGGTTTTTTATACGCCCACATGAAATTGAAAATCAGAAGAGTCGAAAAATATTTAGTATAAGTTATTGCCCTTGTTCTTGAAAACGCGTTCAATTTTTAGTTCGTAAACACTCTAGAAAGGACAATTTTTTAACTGATTTTGACGAAACTTGGCACGAGTGTTTGTTATCACCCAAGGATGAACCCTATTGAAAATCAGAAAAATCGAAAAATATTTAGTATGAGTTATTGCCGTTGCTCTTGAAAATGCGTTCAATTTTTTAACTCGTACTCACTCTAGAAGGCACAATTCTTGACAGATTTGATGAATCTTGGTGTGAATGTTCGTTATCACCCATAATGAAATCTATTGAAAATCAGAAGAATTGAAAAATATATAGTATGAGTTATTGCCCTTGTTCTTCAAAACGCTTTCAAATTTAGCTCTTAAACACTAAAAGGCATGATTCTTGCTGGATTTCGACAAAATTTGGTTTTATTATTCAGTCCCGCGCTGGAGATTGAATATTTGCCTTAGAGTTTTCACGTGCTAAAAATTGAACACGTTTTCAAGAACAAGGGCAATAGCTCGTACTCAATATTATTCAGTATTGCCCTAAAGAGTTCACAAGAAGTGTATGACTGAAGGTTGAATATTTCATGCTGGTGATTGTTACTGTACTGCTAAATATTTTTATTCAAAATTAAAGCTGCCAGTGGGCGTATATTACCTTGTCCATGGCAAGCTGTCTTAAATTCCTTGTGGGGAAAGTTTACAACGTTGATTGACTTCGCATTGTCTAATGTAGGGCTTTGTAACAGCTCTGTCTGTTATAAAACAATCTTGATCTTGAAAACTATTCTCTTTTTAATTCTAAAAGGTTGTGTTTAATAAGAAATGTGGGTCAATTGATTGATATTGATATAGATTCTTCACGGGTGCAAATCCGACGGATCGTCTCCTAATCACTTCTTTAAAGTGTAACTAGTCGATAAGGAAATCAATGATCGTGTCTTTTGGTGTGGTTCTTGTGTCACACTAGGAGATAATCTATTGCCCACCATTAACATTGAATTAGCTAATGGAAGTTAATAGCTTGTAGAAATGTCAAGAATAGATTTCTATTTACTTCGACAATAAATCAAGTCAATTACATTGATTATGAAGTAGAAAACAGGAAGGGCCAATGATAATTATTGATTATTGAAACATTTAATTATCTTTCAATAACAAGTTTCTTTAAAAAATAATACTTTATATTGGTTTGTTGATCTTAAACTGAATTATCATTACAACAATTACATTCCTTCAGAAATCAATATTCTTGAACAGAAAAGTATTTTTATCGACTTCATAATTTTATGAGTGAGGGTAATCAACCATGTAACCTAAACAAAGGCTTCTTAACTCTTGCAGGAAAACATTGTATTAGGTATCAAGATAATAAATGTTCACGTCACATCATTTCTAAATCGACCAATCATTTGTTTTGTAAATTTGAACACATTTAAAGATATTCTACCTCTTAAGATCACCCAAAAATTGAAATTTTTAAAGTGACCAAAATGTGTCTTTATTCATCAGTGGAGTTACCTGGTGTCTTAACTATACTATGTCCATTCTATAAGGTGGTATTCCTTTAAAACATCTGAATATCATATGTGTACATGCAAATCTTCTGGTATGAAAAAGTCTCTCTGCTTCCATTCAGAAAAGTGGTATCTTTTTAATAAGCTATTTACTGATGCAATAATTCATTCAGAATTGTAACAATTTTGTTGAGTGATCTATTTTGAATACTTGCCGATCATTACTAAGAGTAATAAACATTAGGCAATTATTATAGTCTATAATGCGTGCTTCTGAAGCTTATTTTAAACAGAAAGTAAGATGAAGCACTGAGGAGTGTAACAACAATTTATCTTGTATTTTTCTTTTAACCATTCATCAGTTTTCTCATGAACTGGGTGGGTTCAAAGGTCATAGTCTTAAATTCTAAATAAACAAACCTGGGACTATTATTATTATAACTTTATTATAATTGCACTGATTTAAATAAATAATATGCACTAGATATTTCAAATAAAAAGTTATATAACAAAACATTAAAAATATCTTTAAACAAATAAGTTTATACAGACATCTAACAAAGCAAAGGAAATAAGGAATGCTTTCCAGAAAGTCTTGTATTAAAGTATGGAATTGTTATATAGGGGGTATATAAGACAGTTGACTGTCTATTTATAAAGAAAACAAATTCAAAAGTACATGTAGTATTATGATGTTGTTATTTTTTTCCTTTTTTTGGTTTAAAATGCAAATTAATATTCACTTTATGTCTTTTTCAGCAGGTTACTTAGCTCCTTGATAGAAGGGAGGTTAGGGAAAAAAATCAGCAAAACCAATCAATGAATGTATTTTCAAATAACAATCCAGTTATATCAAAAGTAATAAATCCTTTAAGCATCATATAATATGCTATTTCTTCAGGATGATGATGCTCCCCTTGCTCTCATTGCTTATCCTCATTATACTGCTTTCATTCTTCTGTTCTTAATCCTGATTATTTCTTATTATCTTTGGCCTCTCCCTCTACTTTCTGTCCATCCCAAGTCTCTCCACCACCAGAAGTAGCTTCTGACTCATCAACATAAATAATATCATCTGGATGGGGTGGTTTAGGTAAAAATATTTCATCAGGACATATCTTCTTAAAGATTCTTCTAGCCTATGAATCAAATGTATATGGTATGAAAATGTTACTGACATGAGACCAAAATCCTTATCAAAATAAGTAATAATGTTACATAGAAACATTAGGGAGATTACCAGGATTAAGTCATAAGCCCTCTACTGATACCTAATAATGCCTCATTTTACTTATCCTTGGGATGAATTAAAGCAAAAGAAATCATGGCTAACAAAAGATAATAAATTACACCAGCGGGATTTATTTACCTCATCAGCAGGCTGGTCCATATGAATATCTGTATTAGGTCCAGGTATAATAAATATGTTATCAGGTATAGAACTATCTATATTAATAACATCATTAGGTTGTGTAAAATAAGCTGACCATAATATCAGTGGTTTTATACTTTCTGCAATAGCAATTCAATAGATATAGAAAGTTTGCTTAATGAAACATGGTAATTTGAAACACGATAATTAGCATTAAAGTGTTAATAGTATATTTAATTTTTAACCAACTATGCAACTGCTTTTACTCAAAATATCAGAGCTGTAATATCTTATATATACTTTTTTAGTGGTGCCATCATAGTTTAATCCCCCCATCCCCATTGGTCAGTATTAATAGTGACAATATGAAGATTTAAAATTACACATAAAAAAATGATCTATATTACCTGGATCAACTACTGATGTTTCCAGATAAAATAGTGTGAAAAGGAAGAAT
>NW_008709781.1:272979-274504 GCF_000327385.1 Lottia gigantea | reverse complement strand
AAATATAATATAGATACTACTTGGTATTACAACCGAAAACTCATTTATGCTCATATTGGATGTATAGTATGTTTTGTATTAAAAATTTGGTGCAGGGAGCTGCTGCAATTTAACAAAAATGTTTCATGGAACATGTGAACAGTAGATTTTTACTTGAAAAGTGCTGTGGATTGTAGAAACTGAGCTGTATAAAAGCTAGATGATTGTGTATATATATATAGTATATAGTAAGTTATTGCTGACGTGATATTGTAACATACCTCCTGTGTATCTGTTTGTAATAAACTTCTATCTGTTAATAGTATACACCGAGATATTTTCCTGTAATACACAGTTTTATCAAAATATATCTATATCAAATAAAAAAATAAATTCAGTATTAAATCTGGTGAAAAACATAGGAATTGAGAAAATTTAGCAGGTTTTCATTTCTGAAAAATAAAAGTTTTATTGATATATGATTTTATCATTTAATATAAAAGTTTAGAAATAATTGCCAAGTAATATTTATTTCACTTACTTGGTATTTGGACTTTGAATATACTTTTCAGGAGAATAAGAAGTTCCCATAATTAACCATCTAAAATAAATACAACAAAATATACAATATAATGAGGAATAATTCTCTAAAAGGTCTTAATAGTTCATGCCCTGAAACAAAAAATGGCACATGAGTGGTGCAAGCATATGCTACAAAGTCCTCCCTCTCAAAGAAAAATATACATTCAAATAACTCATTATTGATATTCATAAGCAACATTACTTACTTGCAATTTATTCTTTGTCCGGCATTGGTAATAATAGCTTGACATCTAAAAAAAACATGAAATGACAGTAAAAAATGTACAGCTACATCAAACTTTTGCTGCTAAATTCAAAACATCTTTAATTCTTTTATGATCTGGCCTCTTTCCAAAACCATCATCTCAGTGAACCAAAAATATAACAAAACAATAATAATATCAGAATAAAATGGTCTTACTTATTTTGTTGATCTAATAATACAGAATGAACTCCAGTCATTAGACAATACGTTCCACCAAATACTGCACACAATCTGACAGAAAAGAAAGAAGCAACCATTTTTTAAAAACAACATAGATCCACTGTCTACCAGCTTGGCAATACGCTTACCCATTTACAGCTAGGTAGACTAGGTTACTTAGGAAAATTGACTTATTCAAGGTCACCATACTTTTACACACAACTGTGATGTAATAATCAATCATACCAAATGAACATATTGAGTTGACAAACCAGTTGTGGAGCAGCATGAAGTATTCTTAACTAAGCACACTCATAAATATCCTGACTAAAAGATGTGAAAAAGAGGTTAACATTCTGAAAAACACAGAAAATCAGCACAGAGCTATTGATCAGAGTATCTCCTCACCTGCAGAAAGCTTGAGGTAACTCTCCAGAACCATATAATGGAAATAAGAAAGGCGTGTTTCCATAGCGACCAACTGATTGTAAAAATGTCTGGGTTCTTTCTAATCCCTGAAAAACATTATAAAAGTTACAT
>NW_008709781.1:253338-259474 GCF_000327385.1 Lottia gigantea | reverse complement strand
CAAGTGTTAGTGATATATCGATAAGTTGGTACACGACAGAATTGATTGAAAACGAGACAAGATGTTGTGACTAATTAAAAAATTGTGAATATATTTATAAATAAGACGTTCAAAAACTTTGCCAAGTGAGCTCAAAAGTGAGATTGGGCGGTAATTAGAACAAATATTTGGATTGTCTTTCTTGAATATAGGTATGACATTTGCATCTTTCCAAATATTCGGGAAAATACAATTATTTTGACATTTGTTGAAAAGATTTGCATGTGGCAAGTGAAGTGAAGTTGAACACGATTTTAAAATTTTGTTATTAATTGAGTCGGGCCCAACACTTTTCTTTGACGAGAGAGAGTTTAAAATATCCTTGATTCCCTGAGGTGTGTAAAGGGGCTCATCAATTTCAATTTGATTGAAGTAAAGGGGAGGTAATACATCATCGTCGTTTTCCAATTGAGATAGATTTACAAAGTACTTATTAAAGTCTTAAACACTTGCCGTGGCAATCCCCCAATATTCACATGACAGACATGAAGATTCATTAAATTCTTGCTACGGGTTCAAAATATCTTGGGCTCTTATCCTCGAATATTTATTAAAGGGTTAAAAGTAGCCTATTGTGTAATTGCTCAGGGACGTCTGCTGGATAATCGTGACTCCAATTCCGAAAAAAATCGACGTTCAGATAAGCTGAATTCGTATGAAACTCTCTGCTGTAGGCCTATTTTCTGTCGCGTAATAGCAGTAAATAAGTCTCCGTGATAGTGAATAATAGCCTATAGAGATGGACATCAGCCTTTAAATAGTTTTAAGTCACGAGACCACCGCAGGATTTGACTCTCGTGGCATGAAGAAACCTGATTTGGAATTATAAAAAAAAAAAATTGTGCCTATCTAACAGATTGCTCAGCCATTCATTTCAACAATAGAAATAAAGCGGTGAAGAGCGAACGTCAGCGAGAAGATCGTTGGTGGTGGCCTCATGGAGTAACCCATGCCATGAAATACTACCAGGACAACCATAGGAAAGTTTAATTTAAAGAGACTTTCATTTCTAGTTTCATTTTTATATTCCATCAACAACGCGTCAATTGTTGTTTAAACATTTTAACAGTTATTCATGTCAGAGTATCAGAGTCAGAGTTAGAGTAAACAATAAGCCGATATTCGTTATAATCTATAAATAAATACTCTGGTATATCCTATGTTACTATAAATAGTTTATCCTATGTTGCTATTGCTATTTCAGACTCTGTTTTCTCTTCTTGCATGTAGCCTTAACAGCAGGGCTATGTTGTCTGCAAAGTATTCGAGCTTCCTCATGAGAGTTCATTGTATGTCTGTTCTGTTCTCTGATATTTGAGATTCTGTTATGTAATGTTCTGTTATGTGTATTCGTCATTCATGATGGGTATGAGGGGGGTCCATTCGAAAAACGTATGATTGATTCCGTGCTTACTGACATATATTTTGGGGCAAAAACGTATAAAAATCACAGCCAGTATACTATATCGATAGAGCCTACTATATTGAATTGAATATTGAATATACAACGTTTCAGCCTATTTCCCTCATGCATACATCTAAAGCTAAATAAATCTACATTTTCAATATATAGTTTTCGATTTTTTGATTTTCAATAGTGCCCATCTTTGGGTAGCAGACTACTATTCCATATCACCAAGTTTTGTCCAAATCCGCCAAGAATTATGCCTTCTTGTGTGTATATGAGCTAACAATTGAAGGCATTTCGAAGAGCAAGGGTAATAACTCATGTCAAATATTTTTCGATTTCGATTTCTGATTTTTAATATGTTTCATCCTTGAATAAACAATTTCATCAAGTTTTGTAAAAATCCGTTACAAATTTTGCCCTCTAGATAGTTCAAGGACCTATAAAAGTAGGTGAGTCAAGGATAATATGAAATATTTCACATATTTTTTATTGCGACCTCTATTCACATTTGGGTAGTCCGAGACATCTTCCTCTATTCTAGCCTCCGTTAGTTATAGTCTGGAAAACTAGACCCTGTTTTATGGAGATTTTTCACGCCTTCGAATATGCGCTTGGGCTTTTGGCTGCGCACGCAGTTTTAAAAGTACGAAGAGAGTTTAGTTTAAGAAAAATGGACGGAACCGCAGGCTTGAGATAAATGTTGTAGGGGCATTATGAACTACAAAAATATCTATCTTAAACAATATATTTGGATTTGGCGGATCCGCTTGAAATAAATAGAATTAAAATCCCCTCACCTTCAGAGGTGTTGGGGAAATAATTGGTGACGTCCACGTGGTAATGTAGATTATTAATATGATTTTTTTTATTTTCATTTCGAGCATTATTTCCGGTTAGGCTGGTGGATTGGCATTTTATACCAAACCGGTGAGTGCTATTCTGTTATTTATTTCAACATGCGGTATGCAGAAATAGCTAATTGACTCAACATAATTCGACATATTTATTTGGTCCCATTGCTGTCGGATTATCACAGAGTGTACTGGCAACTAATTAAGCTTTTCATGTCAAAGAAGATAATCTATTAAGTGAGGTCTATTTGATCGAATAAGAATGGACGACAATTGTAATATGTTTTGTTTCTGTTGACTTGCTTAGCAGAAGATTATGCGTACTCTCATTTTTTGAGGTTATGTTTTTATTTCAATCAGTACCTTTGTAGTAAAAACTAGTATTTTAGTAATACGTACAAGTATAATATATAGGTACTCTACTTACCCAATTAAACACTGAACTATTATAACAGTTTTACTAAGCTTACTGTAAAAGGATATGTTTCACTTTTGGAAAATTCTGTTTTCATGGATCTCTGTTACTTTCGGTAAGTAATTCATCTTGTAAACAAAACTTAATGATACTATAACAATTTAACAAGCTACAACATGTCATCTTAAAAGGATTTTAAATTGAAAAGTTGAAATAACTCAATACATTGTATTATTATAATGAGAATCAACAATAATAAAATATTTTCACTGTTAAAATAATATAATATAATTTCACACCTTAGATTAGATCTTTTATTTTCAGGTTTATTTGTAAGAACTCTGATAGAGTTAGTGGGAAAATATTTTATCAGTATAACCTCCACAGTACCAGTTCCGAAAAGACAATTTTATAAAATACCATTACCGTCAAATTGCATATCATTAAACTCAAGAGATGGACAACAAATATTCCAGGAATCCTATCAATCAGGGCATTCAGCGTGTTTCTTTCCTCTAGTATCACAGTTCAGAACCCAAGACGAACCTGCATTTTGTGCCTTAACATCAATGGTCATGATTCTTAACGCCTTGGAAATTGACCCCGGAAGTATTTGGAAAGGGCCATGGAGGTGGTATGATGAGCGGATGTTGCTAGGATGTCCGCCATTGAAAGATGTCATTAGAATTGGCATGAACTATGACGAGTTTTTAAGTGCCACTGTATGTAACAAGCTAAGTGTTGTGAATGTCAGAGTGGACGACAATTCGGATATCAGAAAATTTAGAGAATGTGTTCAGATGTGCACCAAAAGTGACCAGTGTTTTCTTGTAGCCACTTATTCTAGACCCGCTCTTAATCAAACTGGGGATGGACATTTTTCGCCTATCGGTGGCTATCACCCACAGAAAGACTTGGTTCTGTTATTGGATACTGCTAGGTTTAAATATCCACCACATTGGATATCTATAGAATCTCTGTTTAATGCCATGAAATGGATAGACGACATAACAGGTAACTTTTTCTTAAATCGATTTTATTGTCAATAGATTGACATCAATGCAGTTCCACCCCTTCCTTCCCATGAAATTATCGATTTGACACATAACACACAGACGATTTGCCGATGAAATTGTTCACATGAAAGTTGTGGCATCAGGAATGCTTTCACGACTTTCGAGATTGTTGTCAGTTTAGCGGGTTATAATTCAAACTAGCCTATCATCATAGTCTGACAGCAATATCAGTGTTTGTTAATGTTCACTAATAAGACCTATATTCTATATATTTTCAGGTAAATCAAGAGGCTATTTTATGTTAAAAAGACAGGAGGATATAGAAGATGATATCTTTGGTTCTGATCAAAACAACAACGTTCATCAACATACTATATCAAATGCATGTATGATGAAGTTATTATAGAGAACACAAGACACCAGATATTCAACCATACTACGGCCACTCTCTACACATAGGCTAGATTATTTGGAAATTATTCGGAATTAGGCCTGGTACATACGGTCACAAACAATTTTCCAAGTGGTGGTGCATTACCTGTGATAGTAACATTAGTAATTTTTTTTTAATTATTGATGCGAAAGATGTGTTAAGACAAGACTTCTTGTTTGAAGGGAGGCTCTGGTCATAAGTTAATATAATAAAAGCTAGAAATTCGTAAATTCATTATGTTAAGACACTACCCTATAAAAATCAGCGACATTCCTGATACTTTCCGGGTACTATTAAAGATGTTTTTTAGTGTCAAATTAAGCAAATTAATCTGTGTTTCTAATGAATTATCATGTGTGCTGAATCAAATCATTTGTTCTTATTGTATATGATTAAGAGTTTTAATCAACCATTAATGTCCATACATGTATGGTCTGAATAACAAAAAAAAGTCCTTTCTTGATCGGTCACTCATTGGAATTGTGCTTGTCATTCTCTTCTAATTTAGTTAATTATGAACATGTGAGACAAACTAGTGTTTTTCCAAGTCATTAGACCACCTCTACTTTCTATTCATATAAATATTCTCATTTTCATTTTCATAAATGAAAATAAGGAAACTCATCTTTAAAGAATAAAACTTATCTCCTTTCTTATTTCCTGCCTATCGATTTCAATAATAAAACAGATCAATCATGTAAGTCGCTTTGGTCTGAGTCAGCGAAATTAAATACAAAAGTTATTCCCCTTGGTTCAGTAATATATTTTGGACGATATGTAACATTAAAACACTTGCGTTGTTACCAGCTTTATGGAAAGTGCATAATCATACCAAATGGTGGGATCAATTTGTGCTTTGTAATCAATTTTATGCACTAAGGATAAAGAAAAGATTATTTCTAATTATGTTATAAAAGTACACTATACTATTTTCAGATCTTCTATTAATCATTTCGAAAAGTCCTTGACAAGGTCTAAGACGGTAGGTAGGTAGATGACAAGTTAACGTTCGCTTCCAGCGGATGCTGATATCGCAAACTAGGTAATTGTTGGTAGTCGTAGTAGTTGGTAGTTGGATTGGATCAAATTGGATGATTCAGTGTTGTTGGTTTGGTTGTTGATTCTTCGTTAGATCTGGTCGGGTCGAATAACATGGCGGTGAAACTCGGCCCTGGATGGTGTGGCGTGAGTTACTCGGTCTCCTTCATTCTTCCAAACTCATTCTGATCATGGTATTTCTTGTTGATTGGTAGTCGAATGGTAGTCGTTGGTTTGGTTAGATTATCTGTAAGGTCTAAGACATTAAATGTTGCTTTATAAACCCAAGGTTGAAGTGCAAAGTTATGGTTATTAAAAGAGTATGTTTTGATCTCGTTTTATAAATGGTTACAGTTAAACACGGGGATACATCGTTTGGTTACATAATTTTAGGTCTTTGACTTATTATCAAGCCAAACCCAACATTTCATTCTCCCTCATCATCAACACATCAGAAAAGTATGACTTAATGAGGATTCGATATTTGACTATCACTTCAATCGAAATTTTTATTTCAATTCATTCTGATTTTTACCCGATCACTCTTCTAGGTTCATTGGACAATCTTCAATAACTATTGTAATATAAAACTGTCAGCTACTTTCTTTTACCCCCATAATTAATATTGTTAACTGTAAGTCGCCCGTAAAGACGATAAGGTAACACCAAGATATTGACTTTCCTAATAAAATACAAATTTCTACAAATATCCCTCCATTGAGTTCTTGATGCTTTTTTCTGTCAGGACATATAAAAAAATTCGTTCTACTGGTATGCATTATTGGAAACAGAACAGAAATATATTAATGGTTTAATGACGCCATGAATCCTCGAAAAAGCATAATCATAAAGATCTATTCAGTGATAATAGTGCGTTGTTCGAACGACAATGGCCATATACATGCAATCAAAATATTAAATTCATCTCTGATT
>NW_008709781.1:249096-249998 GCF_000327385.1 Lottia gigantea | reverse complement strand
GAACAGAACACAGATGCTTTCAAAGAATGAACAAGTTTCAAATTTGTTTCATACTAAAGAATACGCTGACTTATACGGATGAAAATATATTGGGTTCATTGTATACCTTAAACCTTAAAATAATTGTACAAGTCTTAAAATATATTTTACAAATACATGTACGTGTAAACGTATATTATATGCTGTATCATTGAGACATCGTGTACAAAATTATGGGAGATTTTCTATTCCATTTTGAAATCTAATCATCATTATGAAATCAATAATCAATTTATTACATAGAGCATAACAGAATTAACCCATCATTGATAATAACATCTTGATTACTAAGAAAGTCTAACAGAATTAGCCTGTCAATGTTCTGATAGTTCAGTGATTTATTAGATGTAAGAAATTTAATATACAGACATATAACATAATTTACACCTTTTAATATCAATATTTATTTCTGATATATGATTCTTAACCCCTCTTGAAAACCTACATCATTAAAGGTATCCCTTCAGCTAATGCTGGTTGCAGGAGACAGCTTAGTAAGGTTAAACCGTTCAATAGAATAGACGAAATAATGCACCAGTGCTATACTAAGTAGAGTATACAAGTCTTGTATGTGTAAGAGACATTTTCAGATATTTTTGGAGAAACCACAGACGTAGGACGGAAAATTGGTGTACCTGAAGAGAACGATACACATACTCACATTGCAAACTAAAAACAGCCGTTAATTTTTAACCAAAAACTATTTCATAACATTACGTAAGTTTGTTTTTTTAAAGGGACAGGTGGGCCTTTTTTTTACCAATCACATTTTAGTCACAGAAACAGAATTTTTTTTAAGACAATCAGTAATAGTGTTCTCAGCTCACTGTTGAAATTTTTACCTTCAAATCCATGTGAGTCCA
>NW_008709781.1:172803-249046 GCF_000327385.1 Lottia gigantea | reverse complement strand
GATAACAAAAAAAAGTCCTTTCTTGATCGGTCACTCATTGGAATTGTGCTTGCATTCTCTTCTAATTTAGTTAATTATGAACATGTGAGACAAACTAGTGTTTTTCCAAGTCATTAGACCACCTCTACTTTCTATTCATATAAATATTCTCATTTTCATTTTCATAAATGAAAATAAGGAAACTCATCTTTAAAGAATAAAACTTATCTCCTTTCTTATTTCCTGCCTATCGATTTCAATAATAAAACAGATCAATCATGTAAGTCGCTTTGGTCTGAGTCAGCGAAATTAAATACAAAAGTTATTCCCCTTGGTTCAGTAATATATTTTGGACGATATGTAACATTAAAACACTTGCGTTGTTACCAGCTTTATGGAAAGTGCATAATCATACCAAATGGTGGGATCAATTTGTGCTTTGTAATCAATTTTATGCACTAAGGATAAAGAAAAGATTATTTCTAATTATGTTATAAAAGTACACTATACTATTTTCAGATCTTCTATTAATCATTTCGAAAAGTCCTTGACAAGGTCTAAGACGGTAGGTAGGTAGATGACAAGTTAACGTTCGCTTCCAGCGGATGCTGATATCGCAAACTAGGTAATTGTTGGTAGTCGTAGTAGTTGGTAGTTGGATTGGATCAAATTGGATGATTCGGTGTTGTTGGTTTGGTTGTTGATTCTTCGTTAGATCTGGTCGGGTCGAATAACATGGCGGTGAAACTCGGCCCTGGATGGTGTGGCGTGAGTTACTCGGTCTCCTTCATTCTTCCAAACTCATTCTGATCATGGTATTTCTTGTTGATTGGTAGTCGAATGGTAGTCGTTGGTTTGGTTAGATTATCTGTAAGGTCTAAGACATTAAATGTTGCTTTATAAACCCAAGGTTGAAGTGCAAAGTTATGGTTATTAAAAGAGTATGTTTTGATCTCGTTTTATAAATGGTTACAGTTAAACACGGGGATACATCGTTTGGTTACATAATTTTAGGTCTTTGACTTATTATCAAGCCAAACCCAACATTTCATTCTCCCTCATCATCAACACATCAGAAAAGTATGACTTAATGAGGATTCGATATTTGACTATCACTTCAATCGAAATTTTTATTTCAATTCATTCTGATTTTTACCCGATCACTCTTCTAGGTTCATTGGACAATCTTCAATAACTATTGTAATATAAAACTGTCAGCTACTTTCTTTTACCCCCATAATTAATATTGTTAACTGTAAGTCGCCCGTAAAGACGATAAGGTAACACCAAGATATTGACTTTCCTAATAAAATACAAATTTCTACAAATATCCCTCCATTGAGTTCTTGATGCTTTTTTCTGTCAGGACATATAAAAAAAATTCGTTCTACTGGTATGCATTATTGGAAACAGAACAGAAATATATTAATGGTTTAATGACGCCATGAATCCTCGAAAAAGCATAATCATAAAGATCTATTCAGTGATAATAGTGCGTTGTTCGAACGACAATGGCCATATACATGCAATCAAAATATTAAATTCATCTCTGATTTAAAAATCGATCAAAGAGACATGTCCTTGTCACAACAACAGTGTCGCATACTATAGATTTTGAAACATATTCAGATTGTATCCATAGAGTAAATGAACTTAAATATTTTAAGAATTGGCTTGTGGCATAAAAAAAGTTCTCTGGTTTCCAAACTCCATTAAATGACCGATATTGACTAATTTTTTCTTGGTAATTATTTTCTACTTATTGCTTTCGTTAATTGAAAATTGTTACAAACAGTTCTCGGTGGTAAAATTTAATGACAGTGTAATCAACTTCACGTCTGCAGAATGAGGTTTTTTTCTTCTCAGCAAATTGTTTTCCTTTACATCAACCTATAGTTTTAGATAAGTTTAATTGCTTGTTCAGTCGGATTCATTCATATACTTTCCAAGAGGTTCAATTTTACTATATCTTTCTTTTTATACTCCTGTTAAAATTATCAAGTATTATTTCCATAAGTAGTTGTGATGAGGCATCCTCAGGTATTGAGTGTATTATAAAGATCATGTGTGTAACTTCGAAATTTTGACCATTGTTGATCTTTCAGTCGGGTTTTACCTAAGAAGTCTTTTTCAGCCAGATTCTCAAGATACATCTCTTACGTAGTTGATCTTAGAATATGTCTTTTTTCAGGCAATTCTAACATTTAGTTGATGCCTCTAGATTTAGTTCATAAAAAGAAGTTTATTTAGTAAACCTATAGTGTACATTTAATTTGGGTTTTTCTGTGTACAATCTGTTTGAAACTTATTAGATTTTTCTAATTTACTGCCAGTCATAAGAAATGTTGACAGAATGGCAGATCATTACAACTGATTTACTGGAGCATAAAGTTGTCAAGATGTCTTGTCAGGTTGACGATTGGTTCTTTGTTTAGGGAATACTGTTCTCCGTGTTCTCTGAATAATGCAAATATTTTGTTTAGATACAGTCCACATTACAGCAGTCCATATGTGCTTCACAAATCTTTGAAATAATTAGTCATATAGCAACTTTAAATGATGAAATTTTACAAAGTGTATTACAAAACGTTCGAAATGGTTGGCCAGACTTTAAACGAGACGTTAATCCGAAAATTCTTGATTATTTTTCTGTTCGTGAAAGATTGTGTGAAATAGATGGATTATTAATTTATTGTAGTAGAATAGTCATACCCAAGTCGATGCGCCAAGAAATGATTAATAGAATTCATGATGGTCATTTAGGAATTACTAAGTGCAGAGAGAGAATCAACATGAGTATTTGGTGGCCAGGAATTTTGAAAGAAATGGAACAAAAAGTACAGTCTTGTGAATTTTGCCAGAGCAGTAGATCAACTCAACGAAAAGAACCATTGTTGCCAACAAGTATGCCTGAACGTCCTTGGCAACATTTGGGTGCAGATTTACTAACTTTTAAAAGTAAACAATATATGCTAATAGTTGACTATTTCTCAAGATATATTGAAATAATTTATATGAGTTCAACAACAAGTGCAAATACAATTCATAAGTTTAAAGACTGTTTTGCTAGATTTGGAATACCAGAATTGTTGACCACTGACAACGGTCCACAGTTCAGTTCTGCTGAGTTTAATAGATTTTGTAATGATTATGGTATAAACCATGTCAAAACCAGTCCTTACTTCGCCTCAGCTAATGGTGAAGCGGAAAGAGCGGTCCAGACTGCAAAGAAGATTTTAAGCCAAGATGATCCAATATTAGCTTTATTGGTTTACAGATCAACGCCCTTGCAAACTACAGGTGCAAGTCCTGCTCAATTATTAATGGGAAGACAACTCCGTACAACCTTACCAACTTTATCCAGACATTTAAAACCAAGATGGCCGAATCTTAAAAATGTGAGGGGAAGGGACAAAGATCATAAAGAAAGGACAAAGCAAAATTTTGATCACCATAATTCCTCACGTGATTTGAAAGAACTTAACCCAGGTGACAATATTATAGTGAAGTTAGATTGGGAAAAACGTGGAATTCCAGGAGTCGTAATACGCAAATGTACTCAACCGCGTTCATATATGATTAGGACAAAATACGGATTATTCCGAAGAAATCGTAGACATTTATTTCTTGCTAATAAAGTTCGATTTGCTGCTAATGCGTTCGATGAAGATTTTGATCCGATTGATATAGATATTCGAGTTAACAATCATCAGGATGTGAATCCACCGGATCCACCTCCTGATATTCCGCAACTTCCAGTTCGTGTAGAACAACCTGTCTTGCGTCGCTCAGGTCGTACAATTGTTAAACCTGCGCGATATCGTGATTAAATAGCAGTACATTGAAATTTATGTTGTGTATTAAAAGTTATTAAGTAAATAACAGAATAATTGTGTTAAATGAAAAGATTATTATTAGTGTATGCATTTCAGATCAAACTAGTGATACATAGTTTTAAAATAGTTATTTAAATTAAAAGGAGGGAGATGTTGAGAATATGAACACTAGTTTGATAAAGACTATAGCTATAAATAGAATATTGATATAGACTATAGATTGCATGCATGGTCAGTATTAGTATTATAAAGTTTGCAGTCATCCTTGCTAGTCATGTAACATGTGCTTGATGTCTTATATATAAATCTTATTAATGCAATAGCTGTTTTCATTCCATCCTGATGAGCGAATGCCAGTCGGCCTCTGGTGATTCGACAGTTATAATGAACATGCCTAAATTGCATTGCATCCCGAGCAGTAAATTTGACGATTCAAGTATATATGACCACCATCTTGTAAACCATCTTGAAAATTAAGGGAGCTAATCAAACACTTGACTGTAACCGAGATTATATTTCTAGTAACATACCGCGATCGCAATCCAGTAACCATTTAATGGAACAAAGAAATGTGTTTTCTCACAAAATAACAAAATGCACTCTTTGCACTTGTAGATGAATTCAGACGATTTTAATAACCTAGTTCAAGACATTTTTATGACGGAATATGAAAGTGAAATTTGATAGACTTGTTGAAGTAGGAACATTGTTCGAAGTGTTATTCTTGGAATTTTATTATTGAAATACATTGGATTTTGTAATAACTTCATTGTATTTTTTTTCAACAGACTACTTTCATTTTGTTTCTGTTAAAAAAGGATTTTCTGGGTGAAAAGATTTAACGGTTAGTCCCTTCAAAGTGAAGGCAAAAATTTCACATATTTTTATGTATTCGATACTTTCAAGGAATTGCCATGCCGCGTCAGTCGCAACAAATGTTATTTCGTTTCCTGATCAGTGCTAATGGGACACAGGGGAGGGGCTCAAGTCTACAACTTTGTAATTTTGTGAAAAATTATTATGTGTCAGGGACACAAAAGCAATAAGCATACAACCCCCTTCCATTTATGTATACATTGAACAGAACACAGATGCTTTCAAAGAATGAACAAGTTTCAAATTTGTTTCATACTAAAGAATACGCTGACTTATACGGATGAAAATATATTGGGTTCATTGTATACCTTAAACCTTAAAATAATTGTACAAGTCTTAAAATATATTTTACAAATACATGTACGTGTAAACGTATATTATATGCTGTATCATTGAGACATCGTGTACAAAATTATGGGAGATTTTCTATTCCATTTTGAAATCTAATCATCATTATGAAATCAATAATCAATTTATTACATAGAGCATAACAGAATTAACCCATCATTGATAATAACATCTTGATTACTAAGAAAGTCTAACAGAATTAGCCTGTCAATGTTCTGATAGTTCAGTGATTTATTAGATGTAAGAAATTTAATATACAGACATATAACATAATTTACACCTTTTAATATCAATATTTATTTCTGATATATGATTCTTAACCCCTCTTGAAAACCTACATCATTAAAGGTATCCCTTCAGCTAATGCTGGTTGCAGGAGACAGCTTAGTAAGGTTAAACCGTTCAATAGAATAGACGAAATAATGCACCAGTGCTATACTAAGTAGAGTATACAAGTCTTGTATGTGTAAGAGACATTTTCAGATATTTTTGGAGAAACCACAGACGTAGGACGGAAAATTGGTGTACCTGAAGAGAACGATACACATACTCACATTGCAAACTAAAAACAGCCGTTAATTTTTAACCAAAAACTATTTCATAACATTACGTAAGTTTGTTTTTTTAAAGGGACAGGTGGGCCTTTTTTTTACCAATCACATTTTAGTCACAGAAACAGAATTTTTTTTAAGACAATCAGTAATAGTGTTCTCAGCTCACTGTTGAAATTTTAACCTTCAAATCCATGTGAGTCCAGAAATATCCGTGTTTGAATGTTAAAATGACGACTCGTCAATATAAGATACTCTTTGATATATAGAAAATATCATATATAGAAATAATGAGTAAAATTTCTAGTTTGAAGTATTTTAAAGGAATTAAATACATTTCAAGTACTTCTGAAGACTATTTACGACTCAGATCAAACCCCCAAAATGGCGCATCAATCCTTTTAAAGTTCGTTTTGTGGTAGGTGTAGGAAATATCGAGCCATTGTAATGCCAAACACCAAAATTAGGTCAAACTGTTTAATCAACAATTAGTACGCCCTGTGTTTAATTAATCCCAACGCCGTCACTGTAACTGCACGCAAAACTACTATTTTTCTCCTTCATATTTCTCGTTCGCGTTTGTTTTGCTCAAATACGAACAGTGGTTTTCTAACAACAACCAAGAAACATAACGAATTTAAAATGTTTACATAAACCTTTCAAAACGTTTTGTCGTTAAAAGGGCTTTGATAGGAATTTTTTTAATTCAAACTTTCAGAATACATTTCTCTGGATTTTGGTGTATTTTTTTCATAAATTTGAAGAAAGTTTTTTTTTCGATCTGCGAAAAAATCACAATGCCCCTTTAAAAAGATCCAGTTGTTCCATTACGATGGCAATAATAAACTAAGCTTATATAAAGCAGCAGTAAGAGAAATGTAATGATAAGTAATTATAGGTCTACAATGAATACACGATCTGACAAATTGAGTTGATATTGAGACGGTGATGATCTGGTTTCTGATATAAATGTCGCCAACACCAACAGATATTCTCGTTAAAACGTTCTTCATTTATCATTCATTCAGTTGAACATGTTTCATATCTTCGACAGTTAAATTTATAGTTAATAGAGGCTAATGTCACTGTCCTGGCAATATTTTCCTCATTGCTCACAGTATGATGTTGTCCTTCTTCATTAACCCGATCAAATGCAGAAAAGTAAAACGTTAAACATATCATTTTATTTAGTTAAAAGTTTAAATTTCCTTTTAAGTTTTAAGTTGAACAAATACGGAAAAAAGCACGGAGAAAGAATCTAACTAGTACATAACTAAAATCCTTTGATCAAGAAAAAACGTCAGATGTAACTGACACAAACGAGAAAGCATACAACAGTTAATATACAGTATACATGTATATCAAAAATAAAAAATTAAATATTTATATTTGAAATTATAAATTAGGTTATATGTCTGTATATTATATTTATCTGATAAATCACTGAATCACAATGTCAAGGTATAACAAACTTTGTCTTTCTCTACAATTTGGCATTTATTTTGCTTAAATCTATACAGAAGTTTTCCTACACCTACCACAAAACGAACTTTAAAGGGATAGATGCGCCATTTTGGGGGTTTGATCTGAGTCGTAAATATACGTAAATAGTCTTAGTACTTGAAATGTATTTAATTCCTTTAAAATACTTCAAACTAGAAATTTTACTCATTATTTCTATATATGATATTTTCTATATATCAAAGAGTATCTTATATTGACGAGTCGTCATTTTAACATTCAAACACGGATATTTCTGGACTCACATGGATTTGAAGGTTAAAATTTCAACAGTGAGCTGAGAACACTATTACTGATTGCCTTAAAAAAAAATCTGTTTCTGTGACTAAAGTGTGATTGGTAAAAAAATGGCCCACCTGTCCCTTTAAAAAAAACAAACTTACGTAATGTTATGAAATAGTTTTTGGTTAAAAATTAACGGCTGTTTTTAGTTTGCAATGTGAGTATGTGTATCGTTCTCTTCAGGTACACCAATTTTCCGTCCTACGTCTGTGGTTTCTCCAAAAATATCTGAAAATGTCTCTTACACATACAAGACTTGTATACTCTACTTAGTATAGCACTGGTGCATTATTTCGTCTATTCTATTGAACGGTTTAACCTTACTAAGCTGTCTCCTGCAACCAGCATTAGCTGAAGGGATACCTTTAATGATGTAGGTTTTCAAGAGGTGGTTAACAATCATATATCAGAAATAAATATTGATATTAAAAGGTGTAAATTATGTTATATGTCTGTATATTAAATTTCTTACATCTAATAAATCACTGAACTATCAGAACATTGACAGGCTAATTCTGTTAGACTTTCTTAGTAATCAAGATGTTATTATCAATGATGGGTTAATTCTATTATGCTCTATGTAATAAATTGATTATTGATTTAGGAAAGTTGTCAATCGGTGAAGGGTGTTAATTAATTACGCGGATATTCTCCTAAATAAATTGATGGTGAAATACCACGGACATCATCACGGATGCGTCCAATCGTTTTCGGTAGCCGGTACACAGGCTATCAATGAATATCTTGAAGACAAATATCAGTGATGAAAAAGGTTATGGGAGTAAAAATCAACTTGCTGAGTCACAATAACGACCTAGTTTAATTATAAACCTTACATGGAATTTAATAAAGAAATTAATATAGTTTCTTATTAGAGATATATTATTGTTCTCATCATGTACATTATTAAAGTCAATTAATTTAAATCGATATGCTTCCAATTATACGGTTCTCTGTATGTTCACCTCACTCTTATGTCAAGGGCGTATACATCTGTATATATAATGGATTGTTACATGTACCATGAATATCGAAAGAAAATGTTTGTTGTTTTTATTTGATTAAGTTGGGAAAGTTAGGTGCTCAAATTATGAAAACTATTAACCAAAATCTAGATAAATGTATCTCTTACTATATCTATAAGGTGAAATTAAAGGATCAAAACTACTTTTTGTTTTGGTCAGTGTCGAAACACTTCTTGTGTTCAGATTTAGTCACATTAAACGGTTTATGGCATATGATGAAGTGCATTTAATTTAAAAATTAATAATAGAGATATGAAGGTGATCATGAACATGATGATGTTGGCTTATGTAATGAAGATATTAAAAAAACATTATCAAATCACAGGATAATACTGATGAAAATGGTATTGCATCTGTCTGAAGATGATAATAATGCGGATGATGATGATGAAGAAGAAGAGTGTGATGATGCAGCTAATGTAGCTGATGTTATTCCTGATGATGAACAAAACGATAATGCTTCTACTACTGTTACGATTGAAGCTGCTCCTGTTGCTGATGATGATGATAATGATGATGCAAGACACTAGAGAAAAAGAAGATGGAGCAGACGATTCGGAAAAGGATGTAATTATTCAATCAACATGGTGGCATCACATTAACAAGAGAGGTAGGCGAACTTTAAGACGGCTATCATTTTCAATATACTACATAAAACAGTAGACATCCCAACTCCCATTAAATTGTAATGAGTTGTAATTTTATATAACCTACAAATTAATATGTAATCTTTCACCCAGACAAACTGATATTACACATAATGTAAACTGACCTTCAGATTAAAGGACAAAAATACAGAAAAAGCTATGTGGTATACGAGAGTGAAAAAAAAAAGATTTCTGAAATCGAAATTCTGCTGAAATTACGGCCAACCATCTTCTCAATTATTAGACCCTTAGTATTCCATTCGAAGGCACTGTCTTCATGGGTGCAATACAAAAGTGTCCATAAAAGCATGTCTTAAAAATTGCCATTCTTTGTGCAAATTAAAATCTAATGGGGTTTAATGTCATCTGAGGCATTTAGATGACTCTGATTGATCACTGACTGGTTTTCTACGTTTTTTAAACTGAATCTGATACCGATCTAATTCATTGCAGTTGCCAGATTCGATATTGCTCTTTGATCATGTTGATCATGACGACTGCGACGGGTCAGATGCTATGCTTTAAATCACCACTCAATCAGAGACCACCTTAACCCTGTTGGCAGAAAGAATCCAGACCAGACAACAATTTAATAAATTATAATTGATTTATAAACATGAAATGTACAGATGTAACGTTAAAACGAAGTTACCAGAGTTTAAGACCGGTAAACATCTCTAGAAATGGTTTTCTTTCATTTCACATTTTGCAAAAAAGTTTCTCCAGACGCAAAAACAAAGCATGTGTTGTTATGTTACATGCAATTGATAACCCTGGAAGTAAGTTAATCTTAAAACAGAATGAGTAATTGTCGCTGTCAAAGTCCTCACAATACACATTATAGATTTTGCTGTCTTTGGGCCCTCATGATGGTATAGAGCAGTAGGCGGCAAAGCTAAATTTCATTTGAAAATGAAGTTGATCACGTTACATGAAAGGATTATGAAAATATATCGGACAGAATACAATTGATCAGCCAGGTATGGTTTATAACCGGAAATTGAAAAACTTCACACAATACACCTCAGTCATTTTATGATCATAATAATAGTAGATAAAAGAGCAAACTGTGATTATCCTTGTGAAGTTGATAATCAAGTCGGCTGCTTCATTAGGTAATTATCTATGTTAGTTATTGAAATGAAAATAGTGACACTATAACAATGGTCGGTAGATAATCGTTCTATTTACTTCCATCGAGGTCAAAAACCACGTTCTGTCTCAACTATGTATTCATTCTTTATTTAATCTAAATTAGAATTTATCTTAAATACGAGTCATGCTCTTAAGGATTCGCTTTGTTCAGATAGGATCTATAGTATGCAATATGTCACTAATGAATATTCTTACCTCATCTATACCATTTTCACAATGTCGAGCTATCCCGAACATGCTTTTATACCTTGACTGCAATCGCCACCTTTCTTGTATCACGGAAGTTTGATAATGCATCGAATTAATTGGTTATGGTCAAGGTATTAGACAAAGTTCGTAATACATCCATACATACATAGCCTACTATTAATGAGGTAGGTCCCAGTTCCTCTCCGGACAAATGCTCAACAGCCATCATTTTTGTGAAAAGGAGCCATGTGGTGAATAATTTTCATATTTCTCATTTCTTTGGTGAGCAACTGGCCGATGAGCAACGATCAGTACCCCATCAATGAAAGGTCCTTAGGTAAAAAATATTTCATGTACTTAAGAAATTAAGTTGAGATAGATCTTTCTATTTTATATTTCATTTCAGATCATTTTTACATGTAAAATAATAAGTTTTATTAAAATTTGGTGGTCAAAATAATGGTTCAAATTTGAATCCAAAATCATCACAAAATAAGTAAGATTATGTATGCTGTCTTTTTATGACTAAGTTAGAGTCTTGACAGTATAATGCAAAACATGAATTTAACAAGTAACTTATCAATTTATCAATTGAGTAACTAATCTGCATATCAATTCTCTCCAGTCGAAAACAAAAACCCCAAAATGGTCATAAAGGCAGCAAATTAACTCAAAACATATTTGAATTGTCACAATATGAGACTGAACATTTTGTCACTGACTATCATTAGAGACCCGCTCTCTCATTTCTAACTGCACGCTATCATTCACATTATCGATCAAGTCTTTATAAAGTTGGACGTTTTCCGGATACTGTTACTAACATTTACTTTATCTCTTTTAATCTGGTTAAAAAGACTTTATTTGGTAGGGAATGTCATTATCGTGTTGATTTCTAAAATACGTTTTAAGGTACACGAAGAATCAACAAATCAAAATTCCATTTAATTACTCTTAGATACACTCAGGTAGAAGAAAATTTTTAATACAAATTACTCTTTTAAATGACTTAAAATCTCAACGAAGTTTTCATGTATCATTTTTTAGACTGAGGTTTTATCATTGAGTCAAGTTAGAACGATTGTAAAGTGCATTGTGTAATTTTAATAACGATTGTTTGAATGATTTTTCTAAAAATAACTGATAAATCACCTATATTGATTTTCTACGACATGCAATGACACCTGTTATTGTCATCTGTAGTTTCAAGTGTGCAGGAGGTTGTTTTTTGTCTCATCAATGTAAGCCATATTGAGTGTTGTTTTTGGAAACTTTAGTGCTGGATTTCCATACCAGACTTGTGGTTGTTTTGGTATAAACTGATTGATAACAGAGGGTTACGGACCAGCTTCAATAATTACCAGGTAAGAATATATTTAGTTATACTTTGTCGTGAAGCATAATAGTCTTTGATGAATAAATCCGGTTCAGACATGTAGGGCGTAAAACTTCATTTAATTTTGTTGCAAAAACGCGAAGAACGTTTACTTCAATCGCATTATTAAGCTCTGGCTTGCATTTCAGAGGACCTCTGACAGAGAAGTATACATTTTTGAAGTTCGAATGGGAATTTTTAATTTTTGTTTTCGACTGATAAGTAATAAAGACTGACCAAAATTGTAGAAAAAAACGAAAGGTTGATGCAGAACACTTTGGGCTTCACAACTGCAGTTATACCATTATAATGCGTTTTGAAATTATATATCGTTTAGTATATCGGGCTGTAGACTGCTGTGATTTCTTTTCCGCAGAATAATCTAACTTGTCATTTCTCATATATCATTATTATAAAAAAAACTACATTATATATGTTGATTCTCTGAAAGGAAACTTAGTTGAAAAACCCACTGGTAGAGTGCCATCAGAATAAGCACGCCCTTCCTTGCAAGCGAGCTACTGCAACACCTTACCTGTAGCTTCAAGTTATATAAATCAATTCATATAATTCTATATCTCAAGGTAGGATCCTGATGAATAAAGGGACATTTTGAAACTTCTTCACCGAAGGTTGATCAAAATCAAATGAACTGAATTCAAATTATAGGCTACTTAATCAGTGTGAACGAAAGCAATTTACGATAGTGACATGTTATAATATGCCCATCATAGTACTTACAGTTACTGTTTTGAATTTTGGGGAAATTCTTGATATTAAAAAGCCATGAAGCCTCACATTTTTTTAAGATCCATATGAAATTGAGATGAAATCAGACAAACATTCGTACTTCACAATATATTTTAGTCATAGAGTTGTCGGTCTAAATAGTCGATGATTAAATACTGTAATCCTTTGATGGCCAAGACATGTTATTGTTTTGTATATAAAAGATAATAATATTGATTAAAACTGTATATATTCAGTATATATACCTTATAAGGATCTATTGATTATCACCTTTTACCATATAGTCGTCTATTGTCCTATCTCTCCTCTTATATCTTCGCTCTACAATTCTTTACCGATTTAGCTATCCGATTTACCTTAAATCAATTCAAGGATTTTTATAGAACGCATAATATCAAGAGTTTGTTACGCTTTTTATTGACTTTTATTCTGTTCTGTGTCAGGCGTCAAAATCAGACATTTCCTTCGACATGTAGAATCATATAATATGGACGACAAAACTGGTACTGCTGCAAATGTACATCCTTGGCTAATACATGCGCCAGTTTGGTAAACCTTACTGAAATAGGGACAAAATCTTATACGGCTTCAGTAGATGTTTCATGGTCTAGCTGTGAATGGGGGAACTATAGTATTTTGATTCCCCTTTTAAAAAGTATACCATAAATATTACAAAACTTTTATGGCGCGTCTTGTGGTGGTCAGCAGAGACACTCAAACTACCCTGGAGATTAATAACATGAAATTGCGGAGTTGTTGTTGAGTCGCTTCCAGAGCTCTTCCAAAACTCCTTTTATATT
The DNA here is from genome assembly GCF_000327385.1 of Lottia gigantea. Taxonomy (NCBI): domain Eukaryota; kingdom Metazoa; phylum Mollusca; class Gastropoda; family Lottiidae; genus Lottia; species Lottia gigantea. The sequence continues at coordinate 235,712 of NW_008709781.1, read as the reverse complement.
ACGAATCTAGACCGAATACACCAATCATTTAATGACTGATTTCTTTATTGAATAGTAGGAATTAATTACGTCATATACTTGAGACAAAGGGTCGTTTTTCAATGCTTAATGATGAATGGCATCGATGAATTTGAAGGCGATATTTTCACAGACAACCACTACATGAAAGGGAAATCTCTGTTTGATCTTAAATATAGATAGATGAAACTGCCATGTGTTATACCAAGTTATACCCACTGAAACATATCTTACGATGGATGGATTGCCATAAACAGGAAGAACTTATGAAATATTTGGAATGTTTAACATAGTGGTGCACGCATTTAAACTGAATAATTCAACCTTTCGTCTCTTCTGAACGAAAAGACGCCTTTTCATGTAAGACCTGCTTCTGACCTGCATCATTGAAAGAATCGGTGTTAATGAGAAGGGTCCGTACCAAGAACTCGATTAACTCCTCACAAAGACATTTCTAATAAGTTCACAATGTACAAGTTCAGTGTAAAAAGTTGAGTGATAAAGGTTACATTGTGCCATGAAATAACAATTTAATTAAAATCTCGTTATTATAGAATATTACAAAAAGAGAACAATGCGTCCAATTATCAGTATCTACAGGCGGGCAATAATTATAACTAATTGCTGCTGTCCTGTTTTTATTCTGTTACCTGTACAGACTTACACTGTGCAGTGAGGTTATAATGATATTAAGTATTGAGTTGAAGGGTGATATAAGGGCTAAGTTAAATTGAAGAGAAGGATAAGGGACGAAATGTGTTGGTTGGAATGAAACCTGACAAAAGGTTGTCATTCGGGCAGGTAATCTTAGCAAGCGTAAAATAATCAAATTTTTATATCGTCCTCAGCCTACTCATTTAACGATTTCAAAATTTTGTTGTACCTTTGTACATACAAACCAGATACGCTGATGTCAAAAATAAGACAATTTCTACAGCATCCTAACAATTTCCAGACATTTGCCTCGACACAAATTCACGTGGAATCAGATCGAAGATGGTGATCTAAATTGCTAAATACAGATAATCTCAGTTCACTATTACCGGATGTTAATGTTAAGTTTCATTAATTCCATCATCTGATCATTTTCTAGCATTAACCTGTATATCCTGATTCGTAAATGAGTGGGTATTTTACGTCGCCGTGAAATTGTCCCTCATTACACCTTCCATGAAGCTGTACGCCTGTACCAATTCAATCAAGCGCAAAAACAAAAATTCCATTTACTTTTCACATATTTGCCGTTTAACGATGTCCAGATTAGCAAGATTCTTGATGTTTGTGCTCTGTATCATGCTATTTTCGTCTCACCAAAAACAAGGTTGCAGATCACTATTAATATTTAATAAACCCTATATTAACAGCTTTCTGTCTGACTTTATATTCGTTTATTATCTTCGCTAATAGCTACGAAAAATTGAAGGCACTTTTAAAAACCTTCTACATTTTGATAACAGAATTTCTTTTGTTCATGATTGATCCCAAAACAGTTTTACAACCTTACTTTAATAATCTAGTTTACAAACAAATGAAACCGGAAATAGCTCCTTACTTTATAACCAACTACCGGAAACCATAAATAGGGATAACTTCCGGTTTCCTGTAGCAACTTCATGTATTAAAGAGTTCCTTAATTATCTGGATTAATCAATTAATTATATTGAAAATTGGAGATATAATGAAGAATTTATCTAGAATCTAAAGCTAGGAACGTTAGGAATGTCACTGGTTATGAGAAACGAATAAAGATGCATTATTTCTATCATATGTCAGATCGAGGACTAAAACTTTATATGGTACACAATATGTGCTCTGATCGGCGTTTATTTAAAAGTAAATGTACACACGAAATATCCTGTCTAACTAAAGATCTGTAGGACAAGTTTCATAACTAATATTTGGTGCAAAATAAATAGATTGTATGACGTCACCAAAACAGTATCGATATGCTTTAATTACGTCACAAGTTGTGGTATGGAATTATCTGTCCTCTGATGACATATTACATGTTGATAATGTCACTGATCTTGAAAAAGAGATAACATTGAAGAGTAAGAAAACATCTCATCAACCTTTGACATTTCTGGTGTTTTCAAATTAAAGAATTCGGAAGGCTTCGAGAAAGAAAAAAATGTGAAATTTCTAAATTCAATCACTGAAGTGTGATAATAACAGACTTCAGTTCAACTTTTTAACATTTTTTATCTATTTTTGTCAGTTTTAAATCAAATTATTAACTTTTAGCCTCAAACTAAAACCCTATAAGTTATCTAATTAAATTACACAGATTTCTGCGACCTAATGACATGAAATAGTCTTAAATTGATTGCAGAAAAAAATTTGAGGACAACGATAAGATATTTAAGACATATATTATTGTTGCCCCTGTGTGTCGGAAGTTGGAAGTAGACAGATGTTAACAAATGAAAACATCATGACCCACTGCTAACAGACTGTAGCAATATAACAGTGAACCACAATAAATCTTTCCTTATTACAAAATACTTTTCTAAACAGAAACTTTAATAAAAACATGCTTCAGTGAGATTTCCTCATTCTAACGAAACTGAACGCATTGTTCTTCAGCGATAAAAAAAATAATCTTGCACATTTGGAAATCATCTTAGTTTCCAGACCTTTTCCACTTTGCTGAAATGTTTTATTAGGATAAGCATGAATAAATTTAGTTGCCTGGGAAGGTAATTTTTAATCGTTATAACTGCCATAAACACAATGCCATTCTGAAAAGTGAAAAGGGAAATATGCCATTGTACTACATCCCTTTCAAGTAATTGTTATACCAAAAGTGTGTCAGTTATCTGCTACTAAATTATTATCTGTCACTCACCTACCTTAATACGCTGTGTCATAATATTTTTAATAGCTGATATTGTTTTCTAATAAGACGAGTAATAATCTGGGTTTACAGCTCTATTTGGGTATTGAGGAATAGAACCATGACAATGGGTTACTGACACAAAGTAGAAAAGAAAACAGACGAGAGTCTAAGTATGATAAATGGTTCAGAATTATCAAGAAAATTCCACTATATACAGTTTCAAATCGGATAGTTCTTCAATTGATGACCAGACTTGCATTTTTAGCTGCGTGATAACTTCCTATTCCAGATTGCCAATTTCGATTTATTGAATCTCTAGCTGAGTTGATCAAAGCAGTGTTACCGGAAGTAGACATTAAGATTTAAATAACGCATTCTACTTGTCATTATATTTGGATTTAAAATGTGCAAGTACAATCTGACCACAGCAAACTACAACTTAAAGGTGTATATAGCATAGCTAGTTTGGCACTTGTCCGTGTTGATGTTACAGATTACTCTGTGATTTGATAAAAGTATTTCATGGACTAAAAACCTGAAAATAAAATGGAGTTTTACGTCTTTCTTTTCTGCTCCATTTTGGGCTTTTTGGGACGTGTTAAGTCATGCAGCAACTGCTTCACATTATTGGCTAATAATATTATCGAAGATTCATTGACTTTATCAATAACAATAATATCTTGTAAATTGACCGCAACCAGAATTAATTAAATGGTGATGGTGATGTCGTCTGGTGAAATAGACAAACTAATTGGAATTATAGAAAACTGTCACCAAAGACGTATTGTTGTTATATTGAAACCATGATTATTACAGAATAATACACTTGAGACAGTAATATACTGTTTTTCTACGTGGGTTCTCATTTGTATGTTTTTTTCATTTATAGTTACAGCTATATAATTGTATTGTTAATTTCTTATAACAATAATGAATGAGTTGTTGACCTTCGTTCTGTCAGGTAATTCGCAATAAGATAGAAAAATATCCAGCTAGTCCATTATTATTTGTTCAATGAACTTATCATTAACGTCATTTCATTTTCTTTCATTATTTTTTCCTGAATTGGAACAGATAGTATCTTCTACCTATGGGTGACTGTATATCCAAACAAGTATTTGTTTACGGTGTTTTCTTTCAAATCCTCTGATTGGTGTAATCGCTAGCGTACAATCCAGACAAAAACTGCATTTACTTCCGTGATATAAGAAAAGGGCCTTAAGATGACAAGTTATCAGACGGAGTTATAGAAATAATTTTTCTTTGTTTGATTCGGTTTTAATATTTCTAAATCAATATCGGTGATCAATGGTGACATTTCTGGAAGAATTCGGAATCAGTTAACCACCGCGATACTCGATCGAAGCTATTTTGATTAGCCATCTTAAATGCTCCTATGTTTCCTTGATCATGTAGATAGATAGATTATATGTACATAATGGCATAGATCGTATGCTGTATACTAGGGAGCCGCGGTGGCTCAGTGAGTTTGACGAATGCTCGCTAACCTGAAGGTCCAGGGATCAATCCCGACATAGGTCGAGATAATAGCTTATGGTTTTTCAAACTGGTTTCTCAGTGATGTAGGTAAGATATGGAAAAGCTTCTAGTAGATAGGGACAATAAACTAAAGCCCTGTGTGCTACTGGCTGTGCACGTTAAAGATGGTTTCCTTATTTTTTGTGTCAAATTAAGCAAACTATTCCATTAATTGATGTTTCATGAAATATGTGTTCTTATTGCATATAATTAAGAGTTTAACCCATCATAAATGTCCATGTATGTACAGTCTGGATAAACAAAAAAGACTTTTTGACCTTTCTTGATCGGTCACTCATTGGAATTCTGCTGGTAATTCTCTTCTAATTTAGTTAATTATGTATTAATTATGGACATGTGAGACAAGCTGGTATTTTTTCCAAGCCATAAGAACACATCTACTTTCTATTCATATCAGTATTAGCATTTTCATTTTCATAAATTAGAATAAGGGAACCAATCTTTAAAGATTCCCAAACAGTTGGAAATCGAAAAAGAACAAACTAATGCCGCTGCCCTGTCAAAATTTCCCTCATTGCACCTTGCATGGCGTTGCCAATCTCCATACGGCAACATGGTGCAGAAAAGTTGGATGTAAACTCATTTAATTTAAATGGACAGGTAGGCCATTTTTTGACCAATCATAATTTAGTCTCAGAAACTGGAATATTTCAGCTGAGTTATTTATAGAGTTCACAGTTCACCGACGAAATTTGAGCCTTCAAATCCATGTGTGTCCAGAAATATCTGCGTTTGAATGTTAAAATGACAACTCATCAATTAAAGATACTCTGTGATATATAGAAATAGTAAGTAAAATGCCTAGTTTGAAGTATTGTTAAAGGAATTATGTGATTTTCGTACATTTTCAATATTAAAATCAACCCCAAAATGGCACAGCTGCTCCCTTAAGATGTATATTTCACCTACACTTACTAAAAACATAATGGATATTATAATCCTATACATCAAAGGCTAAGCTGAACTATATACTTAGCTTGTCTATCTTGTTTCCTGTTTTCTCGTCTTAATAAACACCTTTTTAAGATCAAGTCAAATGGCTGAGCTCTTCAATGTATGTTGAACCGATATACCCTTAAGATATAACCGAGTAGAACGTGAAGTAACTTTCTGTTCAACCTTTAGAACTTTAAGGGAGAAAACAGAATGAAACTTGGTAATTAAGATTAAGGGTTTGACTACGCGTTTTTCAGGTATTTTCAGGTCATTTTCATGCAACTTTGTTTTCCATTGACCCCATTTCTAACAAGACCAATTGACAACATCAACCAACCCAACCTAAATTAAAACTTTTTGAGCTCATATATTTTACATTGCAAACATGTCGAAATTTGTGCAATAAACTATGTAAAGTGACATCCGTTTGACTAATCGAAACTGCATGAGTCTCTTTTTCCAGCTACGCTAATCAGTAATAGTTTCCTCAGCTCACCGTGGAGGTGTAGGCCTATTCATAATTGTCCGCATTTGTAAGTTAAAATGACGACTAGTTTTTTTTGATATATAGAAAAGACATATGTAGAATAAGAGTGTGGAATTTTTAGTTTGAGGTAAATTTGAATGGATTATGCGATTTTCGTGCTCTTCTAATAGTTAAGAACACTTTTTCGTATATTTTCAAGACCCAAATGGCTTATCATGGCCTTTAAAGGTATATTGCTTTTGTTCTTTTTTTTAAAATTCACAGAATTATAAATGTACCATAATTCAGATAGCCCCCTATCTTGACTTCATACATAGCAGGCAACATAATATATGATTGAACTGTATGTACAAACAATTCATTATAGAGCTTGCAATGTTTAAGTACAATATTTACCTGGGTCTGTTTTGACTTTTCGAAGGATCGTTATGACCACAGGTTAGGTTGTGTCGTTAGTGGTATGATAATATACAGACAGAAACTATTACTTTCATGTGGAATTGGAAACAAAAACCGATGTAATTTCTTAGACTTTCAGCTAGTTTCATATTTCAAAGTTAATTTATAAATGAGACACAAAGGGTCGTGAGACGTAGCAAATGGGATTGTTGTTGATTATGTCTCGTTCTGTAGACTGAAAAGAAGGCCAAAGCGGTTTAAAATAAATTGGAACTTACATTTTAAATTTGTTCTTGATTATCTGGCTATCGAGAAAATAGGCATCGTTTTCTTAGAATACACATGGGTTATACTGTTTGGTTAATCTATTACACATCAATTCGTTGATGACTCTTTTGATGGACTAATATTGTTTATTTTATATGCATATATTTATTTACTCGTTGACTCGTCTGATAGATTATGGTTTAAATTGCATTTGACACAATGGTAGACGTGTCAGCGAAAGCGCTCTACATATAAATTACTTCACGCTAAAAGGAATGGCGTAGAATGGAGTAGAATTATCAAAATAACCGACCAGAATTCCATAAGGGTTGACGGTCGCACTTAAAATTCATCGCAAATATTATCATTATCTTTTTTATACACAAATATAGCAAAAACAAAATTTCACTTTCCACAAGTGATGAGAAAAACAACCTCAGTTGCAGTGCGGCATCATTTTTTACAGATAATATCACGATATCATTGAAATTTGAAACTATCATGTTATTATGATAGATATCTCTCACATAATTTTATTCCACTGAAATGTCTATCGTCTAAATTATGCTATAGAAACTTCAAAGAAACTGAACAGGAAACTCCAATTCAGTTATAATTATTTTAGTGCTACAATTAATATACACTCAATTATTATCATATAAAGCTTATTGATGGGATATATTCAGTTCATTTGACGACACTATTATAAAACTATCCATCACTATAGAGCTATGAGATCGCTTTATATAAATAAGACTACGACTTACTCACATAATTATGTCATATCTATCAAATTTAGTTTCCTCTTATATACATCATTTGCCAAAATAGATGAAATGATAGGGAGTTTTAAGTCCAATTTATCGTTCCTGATTTGACTATTAAAAACATGCAATGCAATACAGCGATTGGAGTGATGGTTATTTCGCAAGGTCAGCTGCATCAGTCTATTTCTTTCGATTTGCAACGATCGATGGATCCTTAACGCTTAAAATGTACAGCAATGTAGCTCATATAGTGGCGGAGCCAACGGGGGGGTGAGGGGGGCGGGGATAGGGCAGAGAGGGCAGTGCCATCCCCCCACCCCCCTTAGCAGCTCCGACAGCAAGTTTTTCGATCATAAGCCTCATAACTACGTTAGCAACCTTAGATATTCCCCCCACCCCCTCAGACGTCAACCTGGCTCCACCACTGACATCATACATGTAAACTGTTAGATTTGGACTGGATTGCAAAATTGTTGTTTGTTGCACAAAGGAAAAGACATCACTAACCACAACTGTAGACATCGTAACAGGATGATTTTCATCTAATTTTCATTTTCTCAAATCTTTCTGTTAGCAGATAGCATATTTCCTCCAAAGCGTGCTTTTAATATATGACGTATATGACTAGAAATCCCTGCGTAAGAAACGTTATTTCTTAATGTAACACCTCAGATCCTATTAATGATGTGCATTTTGGTTTGGCGCGAGCTTCATCGTACATTGTTTATGTTTTACAGTTGATCTGGAGATGAACGCAAGAAGGCGATAGAATAGAACATGTCAATGTTGGTTCGAAAAGCAACAGTACATCGGAAGACGAGGGGAACGATTAAACGTAAGCCTCCTTCTAGTGCACCACGACCTCCAATCTTACAGAAAACACAGGTACAACGAGACCATTCCCAATCTCCTATATTACCAAAGAAAGAATTTAATCACGTAAAAAGTGCTGAAAATACAGTTGTGGTAAGTTTTTATTGTAGAAATTTTAATTAGTGTCTTAAATGGTAACCTGTCAGTATAGTTTCTTTGATGTTTATACTCTATATTGGGTATGAGAGTGCACATTTTTGACAAATTGTTCTTTAAGCAGCCCGCGCGAAGATTGGACCGTGGATCGAGGAGCTTTCCATGCGTTTCCATTTCGAAAGGTAAAAGTTGCTGCTTTTCAGACATATACTGTTCAGTCACAAAAATATTCTACTTCCTTCTAAACCTTAATTATTATATCCAATGCATTTAGAGTTGTGCACCTTATAGACAGTTTAACTCCAAATAAGACAATAGTAGTAAAGGGACGAATCTGTACATATATACTCATTTAGGATTTAATTAAATGATATTACATAATACAATGTGGAGGATTAAAAGTTCGCTCTCATTTTTCTCCGAAATGCAATCCTAATATCAGTCCTGTATTAGTTTAATGGAAAAGTAAATGAAGTATATATTCGGAATCTTACAGTATGACACGTCTAATTAGATATCTTATAATTCTGTCATTTTCTCCAGACCTCAGGGAATTCACTTAAAAGGAATTCTCTATGATTAATTTTTAAAAGAGAGGCTCCAATTTAATTTGAAAAAAGTGAATCGGATTAAATTCCAATCTAGATAAGATTATCTTTCGTCCGGAGGCGTTTCGTGCATTTTACCTTATTTAGATGTAACACACGTCTTAATTACATACTTTTATAACATGCGAAATTATCGTGTTTATATGGAAACTAATGTGGCCATTACAACTCTCGACCTGAGAATGCGCCTTTTTGACCCTCGATTTCTTGCCCTTATTCATCGCCTCTCACCCTTTTCCTCGCCTTTTACCTCTTGTGGGCGGGAAGTCAAAAGTAGTGATAGCCACAGTCGGCTTTCATATGTTTAACTGCTAAGGAGACTGTATTTGGCAATTGGTACAAGTTTTCTGTAATTAAAATATTCTTAAAGTTTCACGATATGTAGGAAGGTGTATTGCCATGATAGGGCATGTATTTCCCCGAGTTTCTGCCATGCGCTGTTTCTTTAAGGTAATTGAAAACTATTCAAGCTGTTGAAAAAATTGTCCTAAATACCTCAATAATCGATACAGACTATAATTTAATATAAAAATATAAGCCGAGAGTTCTATAATCCATCACTGATCATATTGATGTATGTTAAAGTAAAAACATTTTCAAACTATGGCTGAACCATTTATGAATTATCACGTGTATGAAGGCGCAAGCAATCTTAATTTGAAAAAAGTAAAGACACTGCCTCTTATGAATTTTAGGATCGTGAACATGATCATGAACTTGAATTATAGATTGCAAGATCCTGAAGTATGTATTACAAAATCCTGAACCACGTAGGATGAAAATGCTGAACTATACATTGCAAGACTCTCAATTAAGTCCATGAACTATACATTACAGGACTTCCTCGACCTTTACGTAACAAGATCTAGACCTATATATTGCAAGAGTTTCAACTATACACTATACAAGATCTTAAACATCTAACATTCAAATCTCCTTAACTATGTCTTAAACTATATACATTTCTAACAAGATCCTCGGCGATATGTTATAGGAATCTATAGATAACCCGATCCTGAACTCAACATAAAAAGTTACTCAACTATGAATTACAACATCTTCAACTATGCATTACAATCTACTGAACCATGGAATACAAGATCATGAACCAAAGTTTAAAAGAGCCATAATAATATATATTACTCGACCACGAACTATATTTGCATAGTTCAATAAGTATGCATTACAAAAAACTGACCTATACACTTCAGGATCATTAACGATATATTACAAGATTATGAACTAGATCTTCATCTATGCGTTACACTCAACAACTGTATATAAAAGAGCCTAAACTATAGATTGCAAGATCGTAAACTATGAACAATACGTCATGAACTTAGGATAACCAGATCCCTAACCGTATATTACAAGATAATAAACCATACATTACAAGATACTCGACTGGGCATTGCAAGATTTCCATCAATACATTACAGGATACTAAACTATACTCTACTTTAACTTTAAATTTCAAGGTTTACATTCTGAATTATATACTTTAAGGTCCTGAAGTTCTGAACTATACGTTACTAATTACTAATTATTAATTACATAACTAAGATACTAAATTATACATTACGAGAAACTGAATTATAAATTTCCAGATCCTGAACTATATATTACAAGATTCTGAACTATTCATTAAAGATCATCAACTATACATTGCAAGATCCCGAGCTATACATTACAAGATTTTTGGGAGATTTATAAGGGGTAATGCCATAGATCAAAGAATGAAAAGGGATGAAAAGCCCCGAATTACAAGATCCTGAAATATACATTAAAAGAATTCTTGCAATAAAATACAAAATATCGAAATATTGTGAAACATAGCAAAACATAAACCATGTAACATATCCTTTTGAAAGCAGATCATGTGTCATCAACAGAGATCAAACTTACGATATCCTTGAAATCTAGTATCATCTGAATAAATTTCAAAGAGTTGGATTGACAAAGAGGACATGCATGTTCCAAAAGGAAAATATCTTTAAGATAATCTTGTTAAACACACGTGTTTTACTTCAGAATAATGTGTTAAACGTCATTAAAATTGATTTGTTGTTATCTAGACTGTTAAATAGTACGACCAGATGGTGAAATGATGGCGTCATTAAAGTATGTTTTTTTATCGACCTGGATCAAATATTTTATACATGATTTCAGTTAAACAATGTTAATTTTCTGGATGATTTGTAATGGATAAAAGAAAGGTATGATGATTCATAACAAGGGTGTTCCTGTCGGATGCTACTTGTAAACTGATTAATAAGTGATACAGATATTCTAGCTTCTGGACACAAGGGTTGGACATGCATTAGACAATTTATAAGGGAGACCAATATTTAGACCTTTTCTGCAAAATAATCTGACGCATGGTTTGGCCATTTTATCTTTACGGATGAGCAAATTCATAAGGGGGAAGTGATTCAAATTTTGTGATGTTTTGGGAGAAGCCAATTGTCAGGTGTAACAGATAGTCGGGACATTTCTGCATGCTATTCTTAAAAAAGGCTGTGGACAGGTAGTTTTGGGGTCGGATAAGCTAATTAATAACGAAGTTAGATATTCTGCAGCCTATTCTGATATAATGACACTAGGTTTGGACATGTACTTTTTGGGGGAGGAGCAAATGCACCTCCGGAACTTACATTTTTATGGAATTATTTGACACTATAGGTCTTGACACCTTTTTTGTCTATTTTTTGTGTGGCTAATAAAATATGAAGTGATTCAGATATTGACGCTTCCTTTGCAAACTGTTCTGGAAATATTTTTCTTAGCTTTATTGTTCTATATTTTGGTATATTGTTTTTTGTGTTTTTTGGTATTTGTTCCACACTGCACAAATTGTCCAGGTGGCTGGAATAGGCAACTAAATTTTTGAAGGGAGAATTGATATCTCCGAATTAGTAGCCATGTAGTTAACCTTGTATTCACAGTATTCAGAACATTTGGATGTATTAGAGAGTACTTTGAAGCAATCATCTTGGTAACGTGAAGCGATTATAAAACTAAATTACATGCCTTGAAACATCCCTGTTTTATTATTTTAGCCGGGTCAGACAGAAATACTAAAAAGCCCATCAAGGAAAAACAACGAGGACAACTAACTTCGTTATTCATATAAAATATCTATTCATTGCGTTCTTATGTCCACTATTATCAATCTTTACAATCGATCGCTAAAAGCAATTTGATTGTAGTCGGATTTCTGCTCTGTAAATTATGACCTGCATGGTGGGTTCTGGTATCCTCCGTAAAGGAGTTGTAAAGAGGTTTTCTTAATGTTTTATGTGTATCGGGGAAACTGATAGTATCAATTTGCACCATTCCAATTTTTAATTAGACAAAGCGTTTGATAACGTCGCTAATCGCGATAGTCCTTATGTCATAAAGTAAATTGAGCGATTATTGACATCATCAAACACCTAGTTTCAGTAGAATTGCAGGAACTACAGACTACTATACAAATTGATTCTATCAGTGGTCCTGATACACATAATTTATTTAGAAACCCTCTTTACAATCCCATTAATATGGACTACATAATAAAACTGAATGTCACAAGAGTCTTATTGTCAGGAACCAAGGTCGAGTCTATTTTACCATTTTTGTCTCCATTCTGACTGATCAAATATAAACAAATGTTGAAAAAAAGAAATTTACATTTGTCTTTACTTTTTTGTTTTATTACAATTGTCACATGATTGTAATATTGTGACATGAATATAGTCAATAACTTCAGTCATTGGGAGATAATTCTGACATGGTTGTATTTAATGCTATATTGTGACTATTTCTTTACATTTTATTATTATTTTGAATACGTTAAAGTTTCTAACATCTAGTCTAAGGCACTTGAACTACTAAAATCATATGACCTCGTGACAATTTGGACATAAACAAGGTCGCCGTTGTGAAACCATTTTTCCACCATAGTGTGGAGGAATATTAAACAACCCTGAAGCCCATGCGGAAAGCCGTAACTATGGGTTTTTTTCTATGAGACAAAAATCCTGTTGTCTCTGAAGTCAGTTATGTCTTTAATCACAACACTTTTGATAAACTTCAAACGGTAACCACCTTTACTGCAAACAATAAAAAAAGCGATAAGTTTTAGCGCATATTATATTTGTTTTTTAATTTTATAAACAAAATTTCTTTTTTGTCGAATACCGATGTAGTTACAGCCCTCACGCGGGCTGTGTTTATTGATCCATCCGGACGACTTGTGATTTTTCTGTCTTAGTTGAATCACTTAAACGAGAAAGTTGCGGTCAGCAAAAAAACATGGAAATATATTACAGCTTCACTATACCGTCTTAGAGCATACATGATCCACAATCAGTCAAATCTCAAGGACCAAAATGGAAACTTATAGTATGTCAATATATAAATTGAATGCTATAGCTATAGTTTCTAGTTGATTAAGCAGACAGTTATCAAAATGAATAATAATAATAGAAATATACCTCAAGCAAATCAGACTGTCTGACTCCACGAGACAATGAAAATAATTGGATTAAATTTGGTGAAAACTAGGAGCAATTGATACATGAGCAGAAATACAGAATATGGGATCAATTTCCATCATATTAATAACAAATCTGGCCATTTCTCATTAAAGCTGTATTCACTTCATTATTCTGGTCTTAATGCTTTTCGTTCAGTATCTCCATGCTGTATCAGTGTATTTAATTGAAGGCCACTACTTTCGGACATAAACAATTTTCATTTACTTATATACAAAATGATACTAAAGCGAATCGAGACATAGAATTCAGTGGTAAATGACAGGATATTTTTTCTTTTATGAGACAAAATTCCTGTTGTCTTTGAAGTGAGTTTTGCTTTCATTTCAATGCTATTATGCATGCTTTCATCAGGTATACAAACAGTCTTTACCGTAGACATCAAAAAGCGATTTTTTTTTTAAGCGGATATCATTTTTATATTTCTGATTTTTAAAACAATTTTTTTTCTATTTCATGTATTTATTTTTTTTATTTGTCAAATTGTATGTGAGGCATTTGCCACATTTGCCTTGATGTAGTGGAAATACCCTGAAATGCAAAGTATCTTCCGGTTTATAAGAGTAACAGGCAGACAATGGACATGATTGAAAGATGATCGTCTATATTAGTCCGAAACATCTGCCTCTATCCCATCCTCTGATAGCTATTTTACAGTTGCCGACTGGAGAAGAGTGAGAAAAGCTAGGCCGCGTATTATGGAGATTTGCACACCACCGTTTTTACTAACATAATTAAATTACCTTTACGAACTATCCATCTTTCCAAATCTGGGTTGGGCGAATCCTTATTCAACAAATAATTTTTTTTTTTTTTTTTTTTTTTTTTTTAAATCTACTAAATAGGGACAGGTTTTTTCAATCCAGCCGGCCTACATCAGTCGACAACTGTCAAAATAGGTACCAGAGGCTGTGAGATGTTTCGGTCTGAAACTGAAGCTGAAAACTAAGTTCCTTATTATCAGTTAATCTGAAACTTATTGTGTTTCAGACGTTCAGTGAAGATAGACAACTTTACCAGACTTCATTAGCTCAATCTGATATTCCGTCCAGTTCTGATTTCAGTAATCCCAGTAATGAAATATGGATACATCTTCAAGAAGCCAGTAAAGAAGCAGACAATTCTTTTGATTTTTTATGTCGAGCCACCGATATTCTCTGCCACACTTGTAAGTATAACCGATTGGTTTTCCAAGATGATCGACGCTCCCAATTGTTAGAAATATGCTTTGCTTTCGTTATTAGCCAATAAACATTCATGATCTGGCGACATTTTGATGCATCAAGATATATTGGTCACTAGAATATATAACCTATCAAATGCTGTGTTATCACTGTTTCCGATAGCAAGTAAATGAGCGGAACAAATTAACATTCCTTGTGAATATGATGCCACATTTCTTCCGTTTTTGTCTACATGATCTCTCTCGTACAGTTAATGTATATCTATATTCTGTATTATCACATTGCTAAAATGACCACCCATAGTCAACAGATATTTTACAGTCCGGGTTTTCACATTTTTATCTTAGAAAGTATCAGTCAATATCAAACAATCAGTGAAATTTAAATCAATTTTGAATTTTGTCCCGGATGCTAAGTAGGAGTGTAATGGAAGCAATTATGAATATAAAAAAAATAATTTGATGATTGAAGGATTTTTTGTTGGAAGACGAATGATGAGTGGGCTTCATAATTGAACATTAGACATGCAATGCTAATCTCATTCTCTTCCCAATGGAAATGCTTAAATTCTATTTAATTCACAATTGATAATAATATCAAACACATTGCACTAAAAGAATAAAAAAAATGAATTTTAAGACCTTACGTTCTATTTTAAAAGATATGTCAAATTGCGTCATATTTGATCACAGACAAACCTGTGATATTTTATTCTGAAGAGCGATGAAATTTAGCGTATAATGATTAAAATAATTGAGGGACTATACCCCTTTAATCGCCTCAAACTAAGCCACAGACAGATTTGTAAGAAGACAAACTAACAGAATGTTTTAAATTAATTTAATTCTAGCTCTTGGCTACGTCTCAGCCGTAGTTATTAACATTCAAAGTACACTTATGAAATTTCGATACAATCGTCGTATTATTCAAAATTAATTTATTTTTTCCTTTACATAATATTATATGGATGGTCATATTCGGCAATTCTCGGCACTTTCCGTAAAGCTGAACTTTTTTCGGTAATGAATGGTGCATTACGTTATGTCTTCTTGAGCGGGGCTCTTTACTTTCGTTATTCAGCAGTGATTGTCAAGTATCAAATATAGATCCCAGTTTTATAGTCTTCAGAGGATGATTCTGACACAAAATGTGCATTTAATAGTTCAATCTTTACATATAATTATCATTTGGATCCATATCTTACGAATGATTTGTTTTTATTGACTTAGTTTACAAATACTTGAAATCCTGAACGACAAGCCTCCGATATTAAAATTTCACGTGACAATATTTTACATAGTTACGGTAAATAATGTCCGTGCGTAAAAACTGATTTAAGTGTACAGCTAAGTACACACACACACACACACACACCCACAACCCTGGTACTATGTTGGTATTTTCCCTAATATAATACAGACAGTTCCGGTGATTAAACGAATTTTGTTTATTTGCAGGTTTTGTTACGTTAATTCTTGGTATATTATTAGCATTGCCTGTTGGTATGATCTCTATAGGTAAGTCAATACAGATAAAGACATGATCTGCTGATCGGATATATCGTTTACAAAGCATAGGGAAAAAACCTCCTGTACAGCTAAAGGAGAGTCCACCCTTTCAAGTTTTATATTTAAGTTGTATTTAGTAAAGCTAGTGCACGTTTCCAGAGAAAATATTCTGATATAAGCGTATTTGTATATTGATCCAATGAAACGACTTAGAAAGTGACTTTTTTTTATTGCCACTAGAATTCATAAATTAGGACATAAATGATATACGAATTAGGGTACGCAAATCTAAAATTGTCTACAGTCCAAGGGAGGTAATATTTTGTGCTACTGTGAAAGATTATTTTAATATTATCTTCTGACATTACGTTTGCGATCAGATTGTTTTCACAACCCTCAATAGATAAAGCACTTTAAGTTAGTTCCAATTGTAATTTATAGAATCAGACATAGTCAATAAGTTAACTATTTTAACTGAGTTCCATTTGTAACACAAGATAATTATGATATATCTCATGTGCGAGACAACTAATGGCGGTTTATAACTTGGAAATGTCATGTTATACCAGATTGGTTGTTTTTAACAAGATTCCTTGTGAAAACTGGTGATTTTATCACGCCTTTAAGAAGATTGTCTAAGTTAATAAATATATACTTTATCGCCCTTATTATCTAAATAAAATATATTCTATTATTTGGCGGCTTACTTTGTGAAGTGTTGCAGTATCTTTTCGATGGACGATAAACTGACAAATTCAGAATACATTATCGATTGTATTTAATTCCTAAAAGTATGTTTTACTATGATACTTTATTTTCGTAACGAAAAAGTCCAGCTAAAGAGCTTATCATTTTATGTTGATTCTTCTCTTTCACACCAATAGGACGATGGCTTTGCCTGTGGGTAGGCTCGTGGGTCTGCTCACCCAATGCAAGCGAATTTGTTACTTCCAGATTCATTTCATGGATTCAGTTTGCAACTAGCTTGTTCACTTACCACGATTTTCAATGTATGATGTTTTTTATCAGACTACATGGCTTCCTTCTGTAATGCCAATGGTCTAACTTTAGGCTAACTAAATTGGCATGTGCCTTCAATTTGTATTTTCACCAAATAATATCCAGATTAGTAGGACGTTAAACTTATTTTATTTTTGTTCCATGCTGATGTAACAATGCCTCACGTGAACTGAGATTGCTCTATTTACTGCTCCACGCCTTTCGCCACCCTCGGCGTTAAGACTTCCGAACTGATTAAATAACATGCGATTTTATTGGAATTGTAGGAAATGTAAAATCCCTTTCGACAAAAGGCTTCGAAAATTTCTAATAACGAGAGTTTTTTTCATCCGATTTCTTATAACATGCGATTAGTGTTTATTCTGGGATCGAAAAGAAAGTTTTGATAAGGAAATGAGTAAGGTTACCGGAATGACATTCAATTTAACTTTGATCTTATTAAACCTGCTAAAAGACAAGCTGTACGGATAAAAAAAATTGTAATTTGCTTTACCATCTGATAGATTCACAAATTCAGGTAATAAGTTCAGTTCTACTGTAATTCAACAAAAACTAAACGTATTAATTTAGATTGTCGTCATTCTGTGGGCGTTATTATAGCATTTTCGCGGATAATTATGATGAATGAATACAAAAAATTCACCATTTTGAGGGTTGAGCGGGAAGTTTGAAGTGTACCTGGTGATGCTAACTATCTTAAAGACTCCAAATTGTCTCTCATCGTGTTTTAAAATAAACCTGGAACGTGATTATTCTATAAAAGATCAGCGGGACAGTGGTTATTTTAAACTGAATAGTCGCCAAATAATCAGAATCGACTGGTTTATCTAGTAACAGGGATACAAGGGAGATTTTATGATCGATTTGCATGAACAATGTGCATAGGGACACGTCTTGCCACTTCTATTTGCACCATTCCTATTTCGCGAACAGAACAGACGCTTTCATATCGCTTTTTGGCAAGTTTAAAAAACGCTTTTCTAACCTTTTTAGGAAATAAAATTTCGTGGTCGAGTCAATCACACTTTAACTTATATTTATTTCCCTTCACTATAAACATATTGAAAAAAAGTTAAGCTTTTAAACATTTTAAAATGTTTCCGATAAACGACGAATAAAAATAGAAAATGGACAAGTTGAAGTGGTATTCAGACTCGGTATAACAAGTTTCTAATTATCCTTTAAGTAATGGTGATGTGTTTTAAAAACTCATTTAAGCCAAACTAGACAGGCGATGTGGTGTCTGAGTTTTAACATCTATTTTCTGTTCAATGTTATTTTAATGACGACAACTGTCTAAGACACGTAATAAAACATCACAAACCAATCACATGAAACTTTATCGGTTCCTTCTATGTGAACAGTCTAGTTAGATAACTTTGTTTAGTATTATTGGCCTGAACAGTCATATGTTTTCCTGGTACGTAACACCCATGGCCTGAATTGGAGTTTAACGTCTTATAACAGCTCTCTTATCCACGTCAAAGTTTGGTAAAGCAGAAAAAGCCAGTCTTCGTCATTATTCCAGCTGTAAAAAGTACACATAAACTAGGTAGGATCGATACTAAGTGGTATAGCTTGGGACCTGAAGGTCGAGATCCTAGGCTGATATCCTGGTATCTACCATTGTTTTGCAACATTATGAGAAATATGAATGTGTTTGATTTGGACCTTTGGCATTTAGAATTTAATTTGGTGTGGATCAACTAGAACTCACTAGAAGCCGCAAGGCATTATAGCTATGCAATCTTGTGCAGATTTGTTCAACACCCGTTTATAATATGTACCTGAAATAATTTTAGTAATGTGAGCAATAATTTGAAAGGTGGTTATGATTAAGATCATGAACATGGTGGTTTAGGTTGATAAGAACTTTGATATTAAATGTCAAACTAATTTAAACTGGCATTTCTCAGGAAAAAAATATTATTTTCAAAAACGATTACCAGGTGAAATAATAACCATATCATAAAAGGAACAGTTCCGTGTAATAATGATAAAAAAATCATATTTCTTATGCAATTTGATCATATTACAATCGATCGATGTTGTCTTTAGTTTGGTTAATGGCAAGAAATGGAGACCAAAGATGAAAAATGATAGAATCAAAAGCATCCATGATCCAAATACACGATAGGCACAGTGCATCGCGTAGGAAGTCATTCTGACTACCTGTCATTGCACCTGCCATAGTGTAAAAAAGCATAGTTCTCACAAGAACTTCAAAATTACCTACATGAAAATCTTTCCAAATATTGGCGTGATCATTGTGATTTGGTAAAATTTAAACCCTCATTGGACCAAAACACATACTCAAAGTCATACAACTTGTAGTGGTAAATATAGCCCAAGCTTACACTGGAGGTCCAATGTGCTTCATTGCTATCGTATCAATATCTGCTAGCTCGTGGGTCACGATTACTTAAAGTAAAATATGAAAGAAAGGTCTGACCAACTGGGGAAACAACAGTCGAAAATAACTCTTCATTGTCTTGTACTTTTTCTTGTTTAGCTCTGGGTTTAGAAAAATATTAATCAATCTTGTATTTTTTGGAGAGAAAAAAATCTTGAAACATACCCTTTCCCTGTAGGCCTTTCGTACTTCCGTTGTCATAAATATAAAATTATAGAAGATCGTCTGCAATCAATTTAAGACTATTTCATGTCATTAGGTCGCAGAAATCTGTGTAATTTAATTTGATAACTTATAGGGTTTTAGTTTGAGGCCTTAAAGTTAATAATTTGATTTAAAACTGACAAAAATAGATAAAGAATGTTAAAAAGTTGAACTGAAGTCTGTTATTATCACACTTCAGTGATTGAATTTAGAAATTTCACATTTTTTTTCTTTCTCGAAGCCTTCCGAATTCTTTAATTTGAAAACACCAGAAATGTCAAGGTTATCTCTTTTTCAAGATCAGTGACATTATCAACATGTAATATAAGATGTCATCAGAGGACAGATAATTCCATTCCACAAATTGTCATTAAACCCCAAATTATGTTAAAGACTTATCATTACTGGTTTAATGACGCCATCTTTTAATTTTGTAATAAATTATGGCTATTAGATTAATGATTTCTCCTTTAGTCGTCGAATGATTCGATTTTCAGGTACATATATTTGGCAATTAAAATCAAAAGTAAGTGTGAAGTCAGTTCATTTGATTTCAACATGGCAAAATGACAAGTGACTAATCGCTTATCTAATTTAGAACAGCTTTGAGACTGTAGACGAACCTGGTGTCGGATTTTCATTATGGAAAGAGACAGCAAAAGCTGGTATGTAAGTTCTGTCAGCCGGTAGAGTGAGTATTTATCGTCTTATATCTTGACATAAACTATTGTTGTACAAATTCTAATCATTGAATCTTTATCAATTACAGGTGTGAAATACTTAACAGAATGTCCAGTTCAACCAAAGATTCCAGTGTATTTAATGGTAGGAGGTTGTATTGGTCTTCTGAAATTAATCGGCTCCATGTGGAAAAGTATTCAGATGCGTCGGTATGAGAGTATGGACTTGTTTTATGACGCTAACGGAAATGATCATGCGTTTGCCTCCAGTACCTTTAAAATTATGGATACCATGATGACATTATTTCTGGTAATCTGGCATTGTGTTGGGAGTTATTGGGTATTTGATATCTGGAAACCACATTTCATACCATTACTACACGAGCCCAGTAATTATTGTGAAAAAACTGTATATATGTTTGCTGCTTGTCAAATTCTAGGTTGTGTGACGCTGGTGTGTCTGGCGATCGTGTGCCTTTTCAGTCTATGGTTGTGTCGTGCTGTAACTGAGTGTTTCCAAACCTAGTATTTCTCAAAAATATAAAGCCATTGACATGAATACTCATATAACTGCTCAAAAGATCTCCAACACTATTCCAGATAAAATCCAGGAGAAATATCATAGTTGGTCGACACGCCTTAGAAAATCTCCAAAGATTTCATAACCTTGTGCATGGACACCGAGCCAACACATAAAAGCAATAGCCATGTTCTTGCATGAAGATGAAAGGGTATACAATTTAATTAGTCAGATATGAATATGTCCACATGGTATACGATTTTAACGATTCGTTGCTCTGAGATCTAGGTGATCGATAATTTATGGATATGGATAACTCCATATTGCCTCATACCATCATTCATTATTTGAAATCTGCTCAAACTTTACAACGATATTATAGGGATTAATTTTCTACAGACGCCTAAGGTAACTCCTAGAAATGCTAGTTGAAGTTGTAACATGTATATGAAGAGAATAATATTTAAAATACCTGTATAATAGTTGTGCTTTAAATTATTCGTTTTTTTGGTTGAAAGAGCTTCAACTACTTAATATGGCCTACAATTTGCGCAAATTTGTTCCAAATTACAGAATTACATATAAATATTTTACCCCGTTGCCAAAGATGGAGTCCTTGTGCTCAATGATCAGAAGGTTTTAGTCTGGATGATTAAGATTATAAACTTTCAGAATCCAAACTGTAACCATATCAAAGGGACATATGCGCCATTTTTTTGACCAATCATATCTTAGTCTCGGAAACGGGAAATCAGTATTAGTGTTCAAATCTCATCGTCGAAATTTGAGCCTTTAACTCCACGTGTTTCATGAATTATCCGCGATTGAATGTTAAAAAGACGACTCAGAGTGTCATAAATTGACGAGTTAAATTATATTTATTCATAAAATCATAATAAAGAACACTAAATGGTTTTCTCTCGACCCGTGGCCATAATTATTGAACGATGCTACTACGTTAGCACAGTTACCATTCAGCTTCACTTCTCAGTGTTAGTATCATGTGTTCTAGAAAGAATGAAAATACTCTGCCAAAACAATAACAATAGTGTTTCTCACAAGAGTTTGCAAAACTTTCATAAATCGGGCAACACCAGATATTTCGCCCCCACCGGACGGAAACCTTCTTGTAGCTTTCCGTATTGTGATTTACACGGGCGAGATCTACCCCCTATGTGTCCCCCAATGTCAGGAGGCCGGCGCCGCCATTGTGAATGATGGCTTTTCACCCTACCACTATACACGAAGTAACTTTTTGTGACCATAAAAATTTGAAATTAAATATCATTGCCAATGCAAGGAAGCATCTCCGGGTGAACTGCACCTTATAGCCTGACAAATTATGAACGACATTCATCATTTTACTGAATGAAGTCCAATATAGAGCAATGCCCCGTCATACAAACCCTTAGTCGGACAAATCTATGTCACATCACGATTATATTATCTGAAGTGGTGTCATTTATCAACTTTTCAGTCCAAAAATGGTGGACCGATTTCTCCAAGTGGTCGAGAAAGAAACATTTGTTCACCCATAAATAAATCGCGTATGACAAATGGAGTGTTTGAATTCAGTATAAAATGCTGCAATTTTAACCGTCATCCTCATTCGTCTGCACTAAACCACTAATAATGAAGGTTTTGGTAATCCTCGCCTTTGTGGCAACCGCTTCTGGTAAGCCAAATTTGATACTCCATTTTGATAGTGATGACAATCCGAGTGAGAACTGTTAGATCTCAAACAAAACTTTTTTCTTGTAGTATATGCCAGAGAACGAATCGTTGGTGGTGAAATCGCCAAAAATAATGAATTCCCCAGCATTGTATCATTACAAAAATCATCTTTTGGAGGACTTTTATGGAGTCATATTTGTGGTGGTATTCTTATTTCCTCAAACTACGTATTGACTGCTGCCCATTGTGTTGATGGTTCATCGTAAGTTATTAGTTCTGTTATATAGTTGCTTACACTTAATAATATCAGTTGCATATAAACATATTGGATAGTTCTTAAGCGTACTATAGTCGAAATATTTGCTCTGCTATACATGTATTTGCTATTCATAGGCTCACCCCCTTTTTGACTTAAAATCCAATGACGGGTCAGCGTACAATACGAACCTTGGAAGTTTAATATCGGAAAGTGTCACTGTTAAAATGTAGCAGTTCAATTCAGAAATTGCTTTGCTTTATGAACATTTGACCCTTCTAAACTAATCGCTTAGTAAACTCACTTCCGCTGAGCCATCCACTGAAGAACGGCACATTTTTTCCTTAGGTTGCCACACAAACAAGAAACAGATTAGGCTCCCTATTTCAAGTTATTTCTCTCATTATTTCACAGTGCTAGTACTTTAAGAGTTCTTCTTGGTCGAAATGATCTGAATAACAACAATGAAGCTAACGCTCAGAGAATCAACATCGCTCAAGTTACTATGGTCTGTATCTTTTTTTATTACATTCAGCATAAACCTATTTGCTGTAAAGCAAGGCAATATTCCACTCTTCGAAGATTAACTATCTTAAAAGGAAATATATTTTGTTTGAAAGGTATAACTGATTGGCACTAGAGAGATTAGCATTATGGATCCGATATCCAATTCATGATGAAATGATGATGTATTATATATCCATTGAACCGTGATTTGTTGTTGATCAATTTAGTTTGTCAATTTCTTGCACAATCATTATAATTGAAACTCGATTTGCTTTCTAGCACGAAGGATACAACTCCAATGCTGATGGATTTCCCAATGATGTGGCTGTTTTGAGACTGTCATCTACTGCTAATTTGGTGCCTGGTTTCGTGGAGGTCAGTGAGCTGTCACCAGATAATACCTATGCTGGGGAAACAGCTGTTTTAGCTGGATGGGGTAAATTAGCTGGTAGTGAATGTAAGTATACTAGCTAAACATCAACTTTTCCTTTTGTTGTCGTCGGTGATTTGCAAACTATTATATTCTATTCGACATAGTACTGACGTATTAGATTGATCCTCGTTGATAAAAACATGTAAGTTTCGATGACAAAGGGCAGCTCAGGGACTCATCTAGCAAATGCCTGGGAAGGAGGGGCAAAAATGAGAGTCGAGGCATCGGAAATATTCATGATGTACCCATTGACCTTTCACAAACCCGAGGGCGGCATGACCTAATGGCCCACCCCCTAAATACGTTACCTAGACCACTCTTATTTATTATTCACTTGCATGTGTCCATTTCAGCTACCACATCATCTAAGTTATACAGATTAGATATCCCAGTTATCAGTAACGATGCATGTACACAGGCCTGGGGAGCAAACTATATCATGGAAACTCATATTTGTGTTCATGATGACGGTAGAGAGAGTGGAGCTTGTAATGTAAGTTACACCTGCAGTTATATGTTGCTCCTAAAGGGTCTATTGATGATGCATCGCTTAACATAATTTGGACGCCTTGATTAACTGATTTATTTATTACATGTTGCAGTTGTTCTCGAAGAAGGCCAAATAAAATATCATATCTGTTCGTCCTCAAGGGTGGCAACATTATATCATATCCATCTATTTACTGATAGCCGATTGGACAGAACGTCCCACAGTGCCGTTACACTCCATCGGCCTGATCCTGACTTTACTCGGTGGCCCTTTTGAATGTTCCATTTGATGAAGATATGTTTGATTTGTTTCAACAGGGAGACAGTGGTGGACCAATGTACTGTTCTAATGGTAGTGGTGGATACTATGTCTGTGGTGTAACATCATGGGGACAGAACGGTTGTCCTGGTACCACACCAAGTGTTTATGGCAGAGTTTCCAAATTCGCTTCATGGATCAGAGCAAACACTGATCTTTAAAAAATAAATTCTATTATTATGTGATAAATTTTAAGAATAAAACATTAAGAAACGATTGTTGTTTCTAACTATCATTGCATAACATCATTATCAAATGATATTATTAATAATTATCGTTCAGGTTATTTTCGGCTTTGGCTTTCAATGACACGGAGCAAAATCCATCTGGTGCTGATGAAACTTGGTGATATCACAATGACGACCATGCGCATAATGAAGGTTCTTGTGGAACGGAGTGAATTGTCGTGGAATTGTGATCAGAAATGATATGAGTTTTCGGAAATAAAACTTCAGTGGAAACCTGACACAATAATCCCATATTCATATACACAAAAGTGTGTTATATATGCTAGCTCTCACAGTAGCCTAGGGAAAAAACACAAAGGAAATTAGAAAAGCATAGAATATTTATTGTACAGAAATGATTATTAGTTTATTTAGTTTAAATGTGGCATTTTATTTTTTCATTCTTTGTCATCACAATAATCTGAACGTTGCAGTCAAAATCACATAACATATCTATGTATATATTTCTTCCATAGTATTTCAGATATGGTTACTCTTATCAGCTCTGTTGTACGAATATGATTACCATCTACAAGTCAATAGAATTTAAACCACTATATGTCTTTTGAAAAATACATCTGGTCCATCGCAACCATTGACGTTTTACTGCTCATTAAAATTCATCTTCAGATGCAAAAAAATCAGATTATATCCAAATATTTCAAGTTTTGCTTAACAGAGAAGTAACGGTTAAGTAACAAAGGATTGGATTTTCCTTTTATAAGTTGCCCCTATTGGATTTCTGACATTAAGGCTACAAATACATTCAAATTTAAAGCAATAGCCTAGAAATTGTCCCATGAATATAGTTGAAAGGACGGGTTTAAGCTTTAAAAAAAATAAACTCAAAAGGCACCCTAACACGACAACTGATTTCAATTGCTCGTAAATAATTTTGAGATCTAAGCAGGGACTTTATGATTGTGTCTTAATTAATAATAAGATTTCAAATTACGCCTTAAGCTGCTTCTAGTTAATTGAATTTTGGTCATCTTAAGCCGCAAAGAATCAAAGTCACACTGTAAATTTAACTTTTCTGAAAATAAACACAAATTCCCAGTCATTACTTAAAGATTTTGCTCTTAACTAGCCAGGAAGTTTGTATACAAATACTTCCTTAAAACACAAATATTTTGTTCATAACAGTAATAGGTCTTTTGGGTATGATGAACTTTAAGGGGTTACGTTTTGAAATAACTCTAATTCCTTTTGCTGGATCAATAAATGTTAAACTGATTGGTAATCTTTTGGTTCAGTTTGTTCCATATGTCTAAATATAATATAATTTTGGTCCAGTGAAATTTGCCTATGTGATTCCTCTTTGTATAAGTAAATTAAATCAAAACTAAGACAAAATATTTCACATAACCTTGATTTTTTTGGTCATAAAAATTAATTTACGAACTTGAAAAGCCAAATCTTCCTGAGATAATTCAAACAACATTTTGAGCTAAAATATACTTTTAAATTAGTAACATTATCAATATATACATAAAGTTTCATTAGATATACACCTAGGCATTGTGAATATAACATCTTAAAATATAGTTTCTTTTTTAAAGACATACAAGGGTATTATCTCATATATATACAAATTATTTCAAACATTTCATGTCAAAATCTATGATATAATAAAACAAAAAATTATAGGCATTAACAGACAAAAATATTTGTTTACATCAGGGGAAGATCGAAAAACATAGACAAAATCAGTTTATTTTGTTTCTAAGGGACAGACAGTATATTTGGGAAAGTTAGAAAAATGTGTCCCTTACCTTATCTAAAGTTTTTATACAAAATAATTCAAATTAATTTTGAAATGCAAAAGGTTTATGTTAAATTAATTCATTGAATTGCACACCTCCATGAATTGAGTCCTCCCTGGCTTTGTAGAAATATCTTCACTGAACTATAAATACAAAATCCCAATCCCGAACAAACATGAAAAAAGAGGAAATGTTAATACAAGTACATGCAATAAGGTTTGGGTTAAAACTTTTTTTGATACTTTTTTTTCACTGAATAAAGCATAAAATAAAAAGAATTTTACTTCAAACTTCCCATGAAATTCATTATCACATTATCCTCACCATCTTACTGGTTATACAGATACTAAATAACATTCTATCTACAAACAGGCAAGGGAAAAAGTCAGATCTTAGACTTCAAATACAAATATAAGAATTAAACAGTATAAAAACAACAAAACATATACAAGCGCAAGGTTTTATAAGTGAAAGCACAAAAAATGATATGCAAATAACAAAATAATAAATTTATAACAGATCTTGCTTCTCATTTCATTTTGAAATCTTAGACTTGATAGAAACTATTTATTTGATTAATATGGACCATATATTTCAATAACTTGGACATTTTTTTTCACTAATATTTATTCCAATTCTTGAATAAATTTTTCAATAGAATGAACCATGCATTTTTGAGTTTGCACCATTCATTTCAATAGTATGGTTGATGCAACTCTATAATATGAACATTCACAAAAAATGTACCATTTCTTTCATTTAAGAGAAGACAATTTATTTTAATAGAACGAATCAATCATTTCAACAATATGGACTGCTTATTGACCATTTATTTCATAAGAATGGATCGTTTCTTTAATTCAAATGTAAAAGAATATAATAATTTAAGCTTAATCACAGTATACTAAACAAAATTATTTGAAAATGCAGCCAAGTTACAAAAGTAAATTAATAAAGTATTAGAAATAAGGTTGAGATTTCTAATTGTTGTAAAGTCTTTAAGCCATGACCAGAGGTTCATCATCTGAGAAACCTTGAATCATTGGAGTGTCTTCATCACCTGAAAAAACAAAAATATCATACATAAGATTACTTGCTAATAGAAACAAAATCATTATCATACTTGCTAATAGAAACAAAATCATTATCATCATTATGTGACATATATGCATATCTATCATACTTCACGGGATTGTTAAGAGTTTTTTATGTATTTGATGACATCACTAATCATGATGGGCTTTATGTGATACAAGCATATTTTGCGATTAGTGACATCATCAAACACTTTATAAATGGAATTGCTGGAACCGACGATGTCTCACTGAAAGTTAAAAAGGTACAAATTGATACTATCAGTATCCCCCATACACATAAAAAAAACATCTCAGTATGAGAAATAGACTTCTGGTTTTTCTTCATTAGATAACAAAATTCATTAAAAGTGAGGATGTTACAACTTGCCAGGTTGTTACTCACAGTTTGTCATTCAGATATCATTGATGTCAACATTATACCAGAAATAACCGCATAAGAAACTTAAAGATAGCAATATGCCCCCAATTGTAATGGCAGCCAAGTTGTCTGCGAGATTGACAAGAGCTATCAGTAAATAAAACATTTCAAACATTTAGAGAGTTATATTTTCATACTGTAAGAGATTTTTTCATAACCTTTTTCTTTTTTGTATTTTCAATAGGGTTCATGATAAACAATTCCACCAAGTTTCTTTAAAATCTGTAGAGAATTGTGCCTTCTTGAGTCTTTACAAGCTAAAAATTGAACATGTTTTCAAGAACAAGGGCAATAACTCATATTAAGTATATTTAGATTTTTTTGATTTTTAATAGGGTACATCATTGAGTAAAAATTATTAGAAATTTCACTAAGATTTGTCAAAATTGGTCAATAGATGTGCCTTCTAGACCTTTTACCAACTAAAACTGAATGTGTTTTCACCAACAAGGGCAATCACTAATAATTAATATTTCTTCGATTTTTTTTTTTATGTTCTATAGGGTTAACCTTAATCCGTCAACAACTGCGACTTCTAGACTGTTTATGAACTCTTTAATATATTTATCGATTTGTCTGATTTTCAATAAGGTTCATTATTGGGTCAAAATCCATTTAGAAACCAGCTATCTAAAGAAAAACCTGACATATTCATATATAATATAATAACTACAAAATCCAAACTAAAACATTGTAATGTCAATGAAATGAAATGAATGGAGGTTTACATCCTACTCTTCGAGAAAAAAATGGGTAATATAAGCCAGTGTACAATAAAGAAAAATTAGGCCAGGAGAGCAGCAATATTTCACATGCTTGTGTTGCATAAGTCCATTGTCCCATCCAAAGGACTAAACACTTTTTCCATGTCATTGAGGTATTAATTAAAACAAGCAACATAATACTTTTGTGTAGCAGTTAAACTGAAATGGCTATGCTATGGCTAACCATTTCAAAATGGTGGCTAGGTAAAAGAAGTGTTTTGGACATGCTCTCAAGATTTAACTATATGTTTAAAATTATATATATGTATGTTGTACATGTGTGTATGTTATTTGTAATTATATAACTGTTCTAATTGTAATTGTTTGTGATTGAATGTGAGAACAAGTTAACAAATGGTGGGATAAATTTTAATCTATGATTATTTTTAATAATTGTTTTTGAATCTATCAATTGCCAAGGTCTTGAGAAATATTATCAAATAAGGTAACTGATCTAAGAGATTGTAAAACAAGTGGTTGCCTAGCAAGATACCCTCACTTTCCTGATACATTTTCAGTATATCAAGGGCAGTCACCTATCTGTGTCAAATCATACTAAAAATCTAATTTGTGAAAGATATTCAGTCAGGTGCATTTACTGACCTTCAGTTGATCGAAACGGCCATTCATTCAAATCAGATTTTAAATGGTATCGTACTCTAATTCTTGACTAACCATATTCTCGTAATATAGTTTAGAGGTTTAAAATATGGCAAGATGAGCACCACGAAAAGCAAAAGAAAAGGGCCTTGTGAGATTATATAAAATACAGAATAAAAATATATACAATTAAATACAGTAAGATAAAACAAAAAATTAAGCGGAGGATAAAAGCAAAGCTCAAGGATGAGTTAAACAACCTTGAAAATAACTTTCAAGATGAAAACTTTGATTTTGAAGACATTGACAAAATAAGAGACAGACTAAATAATATTTAAGAAGAAGAAGCAAAGGGGCATGTCCTAGGTTGTCATAACTCACATACTATACAATAAATTCTTTCTCAATCTGGAAGGCAAATAAAATACACTAGCTTCTAATAAAACTAAATCGAGTGAAATTGTAACTGAGCAAAATGAAATCTTGGAAAATATATATATTCATATTATAGTAATATTTATATAAAGAATAATTCTAAAATATGTAATAATATATTATTCAGGACAGCTTATTTAAACAATTCCTTTGTTAATGAACTATGAGGCAGATATTTTAGAACATAAAATAAATTTTTATGAATGTGAAGCTGCTATAAAATCTTGACATGATTGTTAATCTTCAGGTACCAATGGCCTAACATCAGAGATTTATAAGCATTTTCTGAATAGTTATAATGAAAGTTTTGATTGTATCACATTTTTAACAAGTCAAAGACAATTGAAAATGAAGTAAAACAGGCTGAGATAAATTGGATCTAAGTAATTGGAGACCTATAATGTTAATCAATGTTGATGAAGATAGCAAAGAAAGTGTTATGTCGCAGATTAATACATTTTTAAACAAAATTAATTAACACTAATCAAACAGTCTTTATCCCTTTTTATTAGAACTATTATGATGCTTTTCAATTAAAAAAACACAGATCTGTCAGCTTTCAAGCTAGTTTACATCCTGTGCATTTATATTTCGTAAAACGTGAATGGGAATATGGTTAACGGTCAATGTTTCATAAAGTGAAAAAAAAATCTTTACTGGGCCATTTTTAACTGTGGATTTTTCACCTTTTCAATAATTCACACTATACTTAATAGATGGAATATATAATAACAAATTTTTATGTTTAGTTCTAGGTATAATAACCTTGCAAAAATACTATCATTTGCATAGTAAACGTAATATTAACATACCAACAGTTGTAAACAATACTACAAAGGTGAGAAATTAGCACCCTTTGATTTTATGACTATTTCATAATCTTTTTAATTCTTTATAATCTAGTCTAATTAATAGTAATTCATTTCTAAATATTTTCCCATATTTTGTTTATGCATAATATTTTATATATTCATTTAAAGCTGCATTATAATTTTGAACGAATTTTCCCACTAAGTTCATTGGAACTCGCACAAGAGTCTGTATTAATATTAAAATGACACGTTTTCACATTAACCACTTATGACCTGCTGACCTGATTACAAAATCTCTTTAACTCCTTATAATCTGATCTAAATTAATTTTTTTTTTTTTTAATGTTTCCCCAAATTTTGATTATGTATATTACTTGAAGCTTTAAAATTACACATTATAAATTTGTTTGGATTTTTCCACTAAGTTAATTAGAACTCAAACAAGAGTTCACATAAATATTAAAATTACCTATTTTCAATAATGCATAATACATTAATGCCGGCAACTAAAATAAGAACATTGTTAGAAAGACTATGACAAGCACAATACAATAAAATCAAACTAAATGGTAAAAATGTCCAAGTTCATGTGATATAATCTTCAAAAGAAAACAAAAAAATGCTAATTATCCATTTTTAGAGCCCTATAAAACAAAAGATAGCTTGCCAGGCAAGGTAATATACGCCCACTGGCAGCTTTGATTTTGAATAAAAATATTTAGCAGTACAGTAACAATCACCAGTATGAAATATTCACCCTTCAGGACTGTCATACACTTCTTTTGAACTCTTTAGGGCGATACTGAATAATGTTGTGTATGAGTTATTGCCTGTGTTCTTGAAAAGGTGTTCAATTTTTGGCTCGTGAAAACTCTAGAAGGCAAATATTCAATCTTCAGCGCTGGATTGAATAATAAAACCAAGTTTTGTCAAAATCCAACAAGAATCGTGCCTTTTAGTGTTTAAGAGCTAAATTTGAAAGCGTTTTCAAGCACAAGGGCAATAACTCATACTAAATATTTTCCAATTCTTCTGATTTTCAATAGTGTTCATCCTTGGGTGATTACGAACATTCACACCAAGTTGCATCAAAATCCGTCAAGAATTGTGCCTTCTAAAATGATTACGAGCTAAAAATTGAACGCGTTTTCAATAGCAAGGGCAATAACTCATACTAAATGTTTTTCGATTTTTCTGATTTCCAATAGGGTTTATCCTTGGGTGATAACAAACACTCATGCCAAGTTTTGTGGGCATATAAAAATGATGTATCAAAATCACAAATCAAGTGACAACCTAGCCAAAGATGATGCTTTAGTAGAAAGAAGGTTATTGAAGGTAATGGTGAAAGGTTTTTAACAATTGAAAAGTGGCAAGAAAAAAAAATTTTGACAATATTATTTAGTCAAAGACTAAGTTAAATTTTAAAAAAAAGGTGACCTGATATTTTAGAACAAATTTGAACACAATTGGATCAAAAAATGTCATCTGAATTAAATTTTTACAATTTCTTTAAATTTTTCAAGTTGATGGTTAAGAATTTTCATACACGGCAAGATATACACATGAAGATAATGATGGTACAAATTTTGTTGAATGACAAATTTGCACGAAACCCCTCTAAACCGCATCCTCTATAAACTGGATTCCTCCGTAAACCGGTATATTCGGAAAGTCCCAGCCCATTCACTATATAATATATAGGCGATAAACCCTTGTAAACCAGCACCCTTCTAAACCGCAATCCGGCATCAAAATCAAGTCCAAAAGTAGTTAAACTATAGTTTATCAGTCTCTCTAAACTGGCAACTTTATTCGTTCACGTAAAAATTGAAGACATTAAAAATAATTTTACATGACACATGTCATGACTTATTATCAAAGGAAATGATTATTCACTATTCCAATCTAAATATCGATTTCCATTGTTTTCCTTACTGATTATTAAATTAGTTGATTTTCTAGACAACGTCAACGTGTCAAACTGAATATTACTGATAAGATCAATCTAATCAAAGATTCTGAGAAATTGCCAAAAATTTCTCATGGTGATTTGGCGAAGAAATATAAGATTGGTAGGTCTACAACGTTTTGGGAACGAGTGCAGATACAGATAATAGATTAAGTCATAAAGGGATGTAACTCTGTTATCTAGCCACTCATACGGGTAAAGCACCAACCCCTCCAAACTGGCATTTCACGGTGGTCTGACGGCCTGTCAGTTTCTGTATCTGTATCTGTTGATTTTAAGCTTGCTTACGATAGTGTAAATCATGAATCTTTATTTGAAGTCTTGAAATCATATGGTGTAAAGTGTAAATTTATTAGATGTATTGGTTTAAACATTAAAATCATAAAGTAAAGTAAAATTTTACCTAAATCTTCACTTGAGAATGTTGTTGTACCAGATCTTGTATCATAATGAGAATTAGCAAATGCTGTAAAACTTCTCTGTAAGCGTCTGTGTCGTACACCTAGTGCTATAACTATAACCACTAATACTACTATTACCACACAAACTGGTACTACAATAGCCACTAAATTACTCTTACTAATAATCACATGACTTTGTGATGATGTTGCATTTCCATTTTCTACCTCATCTAGAAAATTAAGACAAAAATCCTAATTGCAGTTTATTCAATTCTTCGAATGTATGTTGACAACATAGCCGTTTTAGTTTTTCAAGAAAATGTAAATATTGAATTAAATTGCTGTCTGCTAAATATATGAATTCAGGTTCAATTACACCTCTCAACAACAAAAATTTAAGAGTTTTAATAACATTTTTACAGCCAATTTTGAATAGTGTAAATAAAATCATATAATGAAAATGATCGCCAGTTTGAACCTTTAAGTCTATCATGTTTCAGGTCCTATCTTTATATATCTATATTCCTCTACTACTGACGTAATGAGCATTATTATAACAGTGAAAATATTTAGTAATTGTAATAGCAATTCATGTCCTTGAACAATACTTACAAGGGAATAATATAGAAGCTGTTTCTGAATATTGACGATTTAATTTATAGCGTACTGATATATTATAAATATAACCAATCTTTAATTTGACAGGAATGCTTGTTTGATTGGTATATAGGGATTTATAATAGTCTTTATCTACTTCTCTTCCTATCCTCACTCTATAGTTCTAAAATACAGATATTTATAATAATTGTAACTTATTAGACAGAAAAATCTGGCCATTCCCGTTCTTTGAATGTGAAATATAGAATATCAGCAGACATAAAATGCCACTTTGTAGTAGCACGTAAGGTACAGGGACATTGAAAAATATCTAGCAATGTTCTGATGGACTCATTAATGGTTCAGTTTTCTATGGATACAAAAATTTATGCCAAAATTGAAGTGAACATTCTCAAAAACTAACAATCCAAAAAATCAATTGGATGTCTTACTTTAAGCCTGTGTTTCCAAGTGCCGACCAGTCGGCTTTCACCCTCAATACCTATACCTTGACAGTACCAGGCTATATAAATATCTATTTGAAGGGGTTGACATCTTTTGAACTGTGTAAATGACAATACTTCCATCTAACACTGGGTTTGAACCAATGGAATAGCTCAGTCGGTACCCAGTTGGATTGTCGTCTGCTTAGTGATTAGGTGTCATGGGTTCCCATCCTCCTCAAGGTAAGAAAATTCAGATGCCTGTCAACCTGGTGTCGGCCTTCATCCACTAATATCTAATGCTGCCAATATCCCATTTTGGGATTGGGCAGGACCAGATTTGTAAGGCTTGTAAACTATCAGCTTATAATACCTGAGTATATCCTTATTGTCTGGCATATCATATCAATGAATAATAGTGGCTCTTGCATGATCTTAATGCCTTAATTTGAGAAAATGTTAATATTCAATTCAATAATCAAAGGATCAACAGGTTCTGATTTCAAGTCTCTGAACACCTGACAAATGGACTACATCCAACTGTAAACCTATACTGGTATAAAACTAATCATTGAACATAATTACCATAACTTGATCATGTTTTGTTGGTTCTCCACTGTTAAATACCCATGAAACTAAAAATTCATCTTGTTTGCCAGGTTTTATAGTTAGATCTTCTACAGCCATATATCCAGCTGAAACAAAACAAATTCAATAAAAAGATATTCAAAACAGATTTTCTTTTCTCTGTATGTATATCTGTGGCACTTAAGATTCTTTGTTAACCATTTTGATTTCTTACATAGTGGTTTTCAGAGTAAAAAAAGACATAAAGTACTACTTAAGCTAAACATCCTAAGTTATTTAATAATAATAAATCTATTTATATAGCGCCTTTCCATAGTGTAGAAGAATACCCAAAGCGCTTGTGTGCTCTATGCATGATTGTCTATTTGTAGCGATTAAACAACCATGTCTTGACACGAGATTTGAAAGTGGAAAGTGATCGAGATAGCTTAATAGTATCAAGTTATTTGTTCCATAAAGAGGCCGCCGTAAAGCTAAAGGACCTGGCTCCAACAGTCTGACGGTTAACCATTGGCATATCTAGCAGATGCTTTGTTCAAGAACGTGAAGATCAACAGTAGATTCTGTAGGTATGCTGGGGATAATTTATGGATGTTTTGATAAGCCAAAGACAGAATTTTGAAGCCAATTCTTTCTTTTACTCGCCACTAGGGAGTTGAGAACTGGAGATACGTGGTACTTGTAGAAAACTTCATGCAGCACGGTTTTGTATTTTTTGAAGTTTTTGTACTTGTTCAGATGGAATTCCAGTCAATTAGCCATTGCAATAATCCAGTCTTGACAACATCAGAACAGCTGTAGCATTATTTGGAGCTGATTTCAATAGTACTGTTGGCTAATGGTTTTAAAATACCATTTGCTTGACAACAAGAGCAATTCACAAGAATAAAACTTCATGGAGAATCAATTAAAATCATGCATCTATTTATAGATTACACACTAGTTAGTCGTAACAGACTGTCCAACATTCATTGACAAATCTCAACCAGATCTTCTAAATCTCTAGGCTAGTGAGCAAGCACCAAATCAGAACAACCAATACACCTTGTAAAAAATTAACTTACGAATTTTAACTTGAACAGAAGAGAAACTTGAGCCAGGTACAGATGTGCGTACTTTAAACAAATAGGTAGCTCCCCGTTTTAAAGATTTAAAAAGATGAGATAGGGTTAAATTTTCAGTTTTGGTTCCAGTCATTATCTCTTTAGAGGGTTTACCAGGGATTGTTACATCTATTGTGTAGCCCTTAAAAATAGAATAAAGCATCATTTTAACCAAAGAAATAGCTGAATATCTATCATAAAATGAGTATGATTTAAAAGAGAACACAATGAACAAAAGATATTTGAAGTTTTGTTTGACAAGATTTTAAAGCAGGATTTTGGAACCTTTGGGTACTTGGTGGTAGTTTTGAAATCATTTTGGGGGTATGAAACCTTTCGTAATTTAGCATAAAATGTTTGGAAAATATAATTTATGTTACTCTATTCAGTCAGGCTATATTCTCCAAAATGAAAAACATTGCACGGGAAACATAACGCAATTGTAAGGATTTATAGAGGGTGTGTGGTAATGCAATCTTTCAATTCATAATATCATATCATTCTATCAAAACATTCCAAGCACTTCTAGCAAATGTATTAGAATTAGAAATTACAGAATTGCTGAATGCTTCAAATTCTATCCTACTTTTGTATATGATTTTTAAGTGACAATCATTGAAATCAACTTACTAAAGGTACAGCAACAGTGGTACACGGAGACTTCCACATTAATCTAACAGTTGTCAAATCAACTAATACTGTTCTCAAATCACGGGGATGTAATTTATCATCTGTAAATAGATCAAAATATTGTTTAAAATTATTTTTTTTTGAGGGATACATTATGTACTGGTATAAGTTATAATATCTCAAATACCATCAATGATCACTGGATCTTGTTATTGTTATGGTTAAATAAACACCGTATGAATGTGGATCTTGTTATTGTTATGGGGAAATAAACACCATATGAATGTGGATCTTGTTATTGTTATGGTTAAATAAACACCGTATGAATGTGGATCTTGTTATTGTTATGGTTAAATAAACACCGTATGAATGTGGATCTTGTTATTGTTATGGTTAAATAAACACCGTATGAATGTGGATCTTGTTATTGTTATGGGGAAACAAACACTGTGTGAGTGTGGACCTTGTTACTGCTAATACACACCAAATGACTATAGATCTAGTTATTGTTATAAAATAATCGCTGCTTTTCAGATGTAACAAGACCAATAACAAGGCGAGTGTTTATTTCCCCATAACGATTACAAAAACCATATTTATTCCAGTTATTTCTTCAATTAAATGGTATCAGGCTGCCACAATATAATTGAGCATTTAAGGGTGTGACATTAAAAACAAGTAAACATTGAAAAATGATGATGAAATTACCTGAAGCTGTGTCAATAAATATGTTATAAATGACAATTGGAAATTTTCTTACAAAAGACAACCTATTGCAGATAACACTTTTTAAGAAATAAATTTTTATCTGACAGATTCCTTCAACCCATAAAATCTAGAAATGAAATGAATGGAGTCTAAAGATTTGCTCCACTGCTCCTCATCGAACTGGTAAAGATGAATAAAAATTTAGGGCTCTTTTTTCTAGAAGAGACAGAACTTACTTTCTTGTACTGTAAGAGTGTACACTGAGCTGACAGGACATGATAGGTGTTCTATACCAACATAGAAATAATATGTTCTACATGATAGTAAATCATGGATGGTCTTCTGGTGTGTCTTTGTACTTATTTTTTTATCAGTCTCTATATTCTTATCTTCACCATAGGAGATAACATATGTCTATAAGATGAAAATAAAAATCAACTTTGAGTGTCAGCTCGTTTCCATTTCAAGCCAAATAAAACTGTATGATAGTTCTAAATACACACTCCAAGGGAAAAGCAGTCACAAGGATACAAACTACAACACAGAGCCTAAGTGATAAAGAGCCTAGAGTTGATCATAAAATGGGATACTGGATCAGAAAAAGAAAGGGGAAAATGGCAAAGTCGTGTGTCTGCAGAAAGGGTAAGCGGTAAGTTATTATACAAAGAGCGCATATAAAATCAGTTATTTAAACTTTAAATTTTTATGTAAAATCAAGATAAAATCACATATAAATATATACTTACAAATTTTTGATGATGATGAGAACCAGTTGGTGGAACAATACTAACTTTGACATCATTACTTCCAATTGACTCCACATCCAGAATACTAGGTGCTCCTAACTTACTTCCTGCAACAAAGTCGTCAGAAATATGGATTATTATCATTTTTGTGGTATTTGGAAGCAATTGACCAATTCAACTTTTGGTAAATGTAATGATTAAAATATTGTTGTTGACATTAACAGAGTTAAAAAGAGATGTTAAATACCTTTTGTAGAGAAGCTGTCTTCGATAAATCTACCTGGTCCTTGTTTAGTTACTGACTGTAAAATTATACTGTAATCATGGCCAGGACATAAACCAATAACTAGAAAATATATAAAGGAAAAAAATCGTAGCCAGGACATAGACCATCAACTAAAAAATAAATAATTACTACAATCATTTTCAGGACATTAAGTAGAAAGTATATAGAATATTATAATCATTGCCAGGACATAAACCATTAACTCGAAAATATATAGAATATTATAATCATTGCCAGGACATAAACCATTAACTAGAAAGTATATATAGAATATTATAATCATTGCCAGAACATAAACCATTAACTAGAAAATATACAGAATATTATAATCATTGCCAGGACATAAACCATTAAGTAGTAAATATATGAAATACTATAATCATAGCCAGGACATAAACCATTAACTAGAAAATACATGAAATACTATAATCATAGCCAGGACATATCATTAACTAGAAAATATATGACATACTATAATCATAGCCAGGACATAAACCATTAACTAGAAAATATATGAAATACTATAATCATAGCCAGGACATAAACCATTAACTACAAAATATACGAAATACTATAATCATAGCCAGGACATAAACCATTAACTAGTAAATATATAGAATATTATAATCATTGCCAGGACATAAACCATTAACTAGTAAATATATGAAATACTATAATCATAGCCGGACATAAACCATTAACTAGAAAATATATAGAATATTATAATCATTGCCAGGACATAAACCATTAACTAGAAAGTATATAGAATAATATAATCATTGCCAGGACATAAACCATTAACTAGAAAATATATAGAATATTATAATCATTGCCAGGACATAAACCATTAACTAGTAAATATATGAAATACTATAATCATTGCCAGGACATAAACCATTAACTAGAAAATATATAGAATATTATAATCATTGCCAGGACATAAACCATTAACTAGTAAATATATGAAATACTATAATCATTGCCAGGACATAAACCATTAACTAGAAAATATATAGAATATTATAATCATTGCCAGGACATAAACCATTAACTAGAAAGTATATAGAATAATATAATCATTGCCAGGACATAAACCATTAACTAGAAAATATATAGAATATTATAATCATTGCCAGGACATAAACCATTAACTAGTAAATATATGAAATACTATAATCATTGCCAGGACATAAACCATTAACTAGTAAATATATGAAATACTATAATCATAGCCAGGACATAAACCATTAACTAGTAAATATATGAAATACTATAATCATTGCCAGGACATAAACCATTAACTAGTAAATATATGAAATACTTTAATCATTGCCAGGACATAAACCATTAACTAGTAAATATATGAAATACTATAATCATTGTCAGGACATAAACAATTAACTAGTAAATATATGAAATACTATAATCATTGCCAGGACATAAACCATTAACTAGTAAATATATGAAATACTATAATCATTGCCAGGACATAAACCATTAACTAGTAAATATATGAAATACTATAATCATTGCCAGGACATAGATTATTACCTAGAAAATACTTACTAGTATAAGTGCCTGAGGTGGTTTCATATACTCTCTGATAATCATTTGCAAGGTCTTGATTCCGCAATTTGACTAACAATCTATATTTGATAGCAGCTTTGATTATCGACCATGAGATAGCAGCTGAAGTATTGGTTACTTCTTTTTTGATTATCTTTAAGGTGATATCTGTAGGTGGTTGTTTAAAGACAAATTGAACTGGATTGGTTCTATTGCCTTCACCAGCTCTGTTAACTGCTGTTATCTGTGAATATCAAAAAAGATACATACCTGTCATAATGAATAATATAACAGAATACAAAGGATGTGTAACATAAACTTCAAAACAAGAATTATAGCACGGAAGCGTAAGGAGCATAGGTTTGCATATTGTTTTGAACACAGATCTAAATTTTGGATTAATGTATATTAATGAGCAAAATGATGAATAATATCAAATCATTATTCATCTCATAACAAATTAACCAAAATCATATTGCAATAAGTAATTGGGAGTTCTCATTATTCAGTAATGAATATTTAGAAGTATCCATCCATAATTGTCTTTTGGTGGTTCTTTTATGGTGGTCAATGCACTGTAGTCAAATCGCATATTCTAGAAACAAATTAGCACTAGGATGTCCTAGGGTTTTCATTTTCAACACTGTTTCTAGGATAACCCAGCACTAAGATAGTTTTCTAGAATACGAAATAAGAGGCCTTTCCACAAAGAATACGGATAGGAACCAAAGAGAACCAGAAGTACTGGAAATGTACAAAAATCACATGATTCCTTAAAAAATATTTCAAACTAGAAATTTTAATCACTATTTCTATACATGACTTTTTTTTATATCACAGAGTATCTTAAAATTAAAATTTGCATCTGTCCTTTAATTCGTGCTATGAAGGAGGAAGCTCTAATTTTGAAACACCCTGTATGTAATTTCTCATGACTGAGTGAAAACCACATTGAAACATTGAAAGTATTAAATAATTTAGATATATCTATCCATAATAAATGTCTTATTTAACTATAATTTAAGCTTCTATTAAGATGGATTAGAAGCAATGAGTGCTCTTCAATATCTACAACCATACCTGATTATTATGGCCCAACCAATGATAAAAACTTTAAGACACACCGACAATGCAAATGAAACAATAGCACATAATTTTACTTACAGTCAAATTATATACTTCATTTTCTATTAAATCATTGTCATCTAAGATATAGCGTGATCTTCCATTTGGGATAACCAACTTTTTCTCTTGGCCACTGTGAATATTTTTATAATAAATCTGAAAAAAGAAATCAAAAGTTACAATTATCAAAATTATCAACATTTCAGATTGGAATTTATAAGAAATTCTAAAGCAAAATTCAAAAGATTTTCAAGCCGAAATCAAAAAAGATTTTCAAAATAAAGTTAAGATATCTAACACTCTAACAAACTTACATAATAAGTAGTTATATACCCATTTGGATGTCTAGGTTCATCCCATCTTACATGAACACTCAGTGATTCTCTACCATAATCATCATTATGAATACCATATACCACATTTATTGGAGCTGATGGAACTTAAAAAACAAACACACATTTGACTTGTATGTAAAGGGCATGAAATTGTTACATAATTACACAACTTTGATCAAAAGTTTTCATCTAGTTATAAAATGAAGACGTTTTCCTAGAGCTTATTTGTAAAGGTCAAGGACATTTTGGAAAAGGTGCAAAGAGACTGACCTCGAAATGCCTTTTCTATTTTAAAACTGGTCATTGAAACTACATAAAATGTTCATTTATTGATGGTTTTGTGATAAATATAATCTTTCACTCCTGCTTATGGCTACTAGTACAATACTTTATGAAATTCATTGACAGATTAAATATCTAATCTGGTAATTCCTTTCAAAAATATCATCCTGTATATCTGTATCTTAAAAATCAACATCTTTACACTGTATCCTTACCTCCTTGTAAGGTTGTAAACCCGGTAACATCAAATGGATTATACACAACATAACCAATTCTAATATATACAGTGAACAGATATACTGTCGAGGGTTGAAGGTTGACCATATGATATACAGTACTAGATATAGTATCATTTACCCAACTTGTTGGATCTCCTTCTTTCCTGTAATAACACACAACTCATTATTAAACATAAAGTATAATTTTAACCATCAAATAAAAAAACAACTGAGTTTCTACACAAAGTTTCAAGACAACAATAAAGTATTCTTCAACTAAAAGTACCCATGAATTAGCTCTTGATCTTGCTTTAATTGCTTGGCAATCATGTGCTATAGCTTTAGATCCCCCACAATAAAAATGAAACTCTTATGCTGTGGTCAGTGTTTTTAAGTCCTATGTCTTCTTTCATCCACATAAATAAGATAATGTAAATATTCAATATTCAAAATACTAAATTGAAGTTTCATCCAAAATTATGCTATTTGTAGCAACAGCAAAACCAGTTCTCCAAATACTTTTCCAAATACATACAAAAGATAGCTTGCCAGGCAAGGTAACATACGCCCACTACCAGCTGTCAGAAACCAATCATGCGATTGTTACTAATTTCAAGCTTTACTAAGGGTTCATGCCATATCAAGATCGGATCAAAAATGTAAAAACCATTCATCCAATTATTACCATATTTGAAATTGAGATCTCATCAATTTATACATGCATACCAAGTTTCATCGAGATCAGATAAAAACTGCACCCTGTATCATGACGACAAGCCAAATTCGAAGTGTTTTTACTAAGTCAAGGGCAATAACTCCAAATTTGTCCCAAATCTCATCCATATATACATGCATACCAAGTTTCATCAAGATCGGATAAAAATTTTAGCTTTATCATGCATACAGGCCAAATTCAGAAATTTACTTAGTTAAGGGCAATAACTTTGAAACCTTTCATCCGATTATTACCAATTTCGAACTTGACCGAGATCTTATCAATATATACATGCATACCAAGTTTCATCCAGATCAGATTAATGCTGTAGCCTCTATCGTAGATACAAGAAATGCGACGGCAATATAGCTCCATATTTCGATGTGGGTGTATAAAAAAGGAAACATTGCACCAACACACACCAAAAGACTGTATATTGATTGGAAGCAAAGGCTACACTCACCCATATGAGATTTGGTAAGATTGATGTACATCAAATGTTCTTGATGAGAGTTCAACAGTAGCTGATGTTGCAGTAATATCCTCAAACCGCACCCTTTGAATTTTCTTATTTCTATCTATAATATGCAATAAATCAAAATATAAAGTCACCATTTTCAGAAATTTAAACATTTATTTTAATGGATGGCACTATTTTCTGTTTATTTCTGATTGGATGTATCTAACTTTTCATTTGTTTATATATCAACAAACCTCATTCACAAAAGTAATTTTATTCCTGAAGGCTGAAAGGGTATGATTATAAATAGAAAGCTTTTAAGGATATAAAAGTTACCTCCACATCTTTCAACACCTTCATCACTATCATCTTGACAATCGCTATCACCATCACATAGATACGCCCATTCTAGACAGTCATTGATACATTGAAATGTGTATATTGTATTACACTGATTAGAGGCTGAAATAAAAGATAACACCATCACATAGATACGCCCATACTAGACAGTGCTAGTTCAACTAGAAACACAGAAAATTCACGATTCTCAAGAAATACTTGAAATTATGTCTTTATCAATTAACAATTGCATCAATTAACTTACAATTTGTTGTAGAGCCTGAACACCCCATTTCATCTGATCCATCAGAACATTGTTTGATCTTATCACATACTTGATCCTTTCTAATACAGCCTTCACTGTATAGACATTTAAAATCTTCACTGGATTGACAGATTTCTGTAACAAATATATACACAAAGATTTCATACCAGTGTCAAATATCATATTGATGCAGAACATTTTAAAGCTTATATAACGCTAACCGAGCAACACAATTGGCTGTGATGTTTGCTATTTCATTTGAAATTAAAAACACCTCCTGATTAATCACATACGTCATAAGACTTCCTCTTAGAAATTGTCTACAATAGTATGCTTTTATCCACAGTCATTTATGAGCTTAGTAAGATGAAAAGTTCTTGTCAAAACTTAGTCATGAGGTTTACTTCAGCTGTATACAACAGCTGATTAGGCTCAAGGCTCATAAAACTATGTCATCATGGTACCATCTGTTAAAAAGCCAAGAGCGCTTCCAATAAGTAACAAACAAGTTTATAAACTTACGGGTGCAGTTTTCCTCATCTTCACCATTATGACAATCATTATCACTATCGCAAACCCAGGCATCCCAAATACACTGTCTATTCTCACTTGATGATTTATAACAATGAAATTGTTCTGGTAAACATACAGGTCGATCAGCTTAATTGAAATGAAAAAAAATACCTTGAAGTAATGATGTATGTCCATTTACTTCAATAAATGTTTAAACAGTAAATTATAATGAACTGGCAATTTTCATTTTGATTATGAACCAAACATGGCTGAAAAATGCAGTCAAATCAACTGACTTGAACATTGGAACAGTTTTTTTGGGCTTTGTAAATTGTCATCTACATGTGCTCTAAATCACTGATTGATTATATACATGATAATTAATGAAAAATGGATGAAACCAAATACTTTTTATTGGTCTAGACAAAGACAAATCTAGAATTCAAACAGAAACGAAACGGTACCCATTTACCACCGCCAGTGC
Organism: Lottia gigantea; assembly: GCF_000327385.1. Taxonomy (NCBI): domain Eukaryota; kingdom Metazoa; phylum Mollusca; class Gastropoda; family Lottiidae; genus Lottia; species Lottia gigantea. The sequence continues at coordinate 191,222 of NW_008709781.1, read as the reverse complement.
TTCTGAAAGTTGGCCAAGTGTCTGCTTTAATTATATACTTAATTTCATTTACCACAAGAGCCTGTTTCATCTGAATTATCACCACATTCATTAACACCATTACAGACTTGTGATTTATGTATACATCTACCATTGTTACATCTATGATCATTGGGTGAACAGGCTGGGCCACTGGTTGTTGATGTATAATCTATTATACCTAGAGCACACAATCAGATATAAAAATACCTCACAATAAAACTTCATGCTGAACAAAGAATAATAATTTTATTATCAAACATCATCATCATTACTTCCCTCTACCACTGGGTTGAAATATTGTCTTTAATGTGAGCATAGAATTGTTATGGTGACACCAATTATACACACTACTAAACAATATCTACTAGTGAATCATATAGACAGGGAGGACACCGACTCTATACTGACTCAAATATTAATAATCCATATACATGTGCCCTTACAATGTTTATAGTTATGACTTTAACAAGAATTGCTTTGTTGGATTGTCTTACCAAGTAAATAACCTCCATGAATAGAGTTATGGTAAATTAACTTGTAAATGACAGACATAAATTGATTTTAACACATACCACAGTCAGATTCATCTGAATTATCACCACAATCATTGATACCATTACAGATATATCTCCATGATACACAGAAGTGATTATGACAAGTAAACTGGTTACACGGTCTAGGAGTGGTAGGTGATGCTGTTGTTGTTGTGTTGCTGGCTAAAATTTTCACACCAAATAAATATAATAGGAATACATGTACTTGATTATGATATTAATATTTGAAGATAAATGGAAAAACCCACTCAATCAAAATCTCAAAATAGAATTTTTATGATTCCTGTAGATCTTTTTCAAATCTACATTTAAATTTAAATGAGCACAAAGCGCATAGCAACAAGCGGCTGTTCAAACAATATTCACAGAAATTGTGATGTAGAGGGTTTTGAATAAAAGAAAACTGGCTCAGTGTGATACAGTATACTTACAAGACTACCTATATGTCACCAGCTTGGCAAAGTTTCCCTCATTGTACACAAATACCTAACAAAAAAGCAACTTACAGCATCCTACTTCATCACTTCCATCTTTACAGTCTTCATCACCATCACATCTCCATGTATTAAAGATACACTGTGTATCATTGGTACATTTAAACCTCCAGGGTGAACAGGTATAGGCATCACAATCCTCTTCATCACTACTGTCATCACAATCTATATGACCATCACACTGTCTATTAACACCAATACATTGTCCATCTTTAACACAGCTAAACTCCCATGATCTACATGAACCTGGTGATTAGGAAAACATTCTTATTCAAATATAATAATATTAAAATTTCTAGCAAAACACTGTTAATTTTTATTTCATGATTATTGATTACTACAATTCACAGTAAAGATTAGTCCTTTGTTTAAATATATAGTCATACATAAATAACAAGAATTTTTCAACAAGATATAACAACTCCTCCAGAAAACAAAATTCCACAAATCATTTGTATTATGCAGAAAAGGAGTATAAGTAAAATTAGGATTGTAAAGTATTTTTTTGGCATTTGCATCATCCCTTTTTAAGTCGAAAAATATTGAAATGCCATAAACATCATAAACAAGTCAGATGATATCCTTACTGTTTCTGTTGAATGCTTGAATCTTAATCTTAATAGGATGAAAAATAAATACGAAGAGCCAAATGAAACAAATAACATCATTTTGAGGTAAGAAATGAAACAAAAAACATCATTTTGAGGTAAGAAATGAAACAAATAACATCATTTTGAGGTAAGAAATGAAACAAATAACATCATTTTGAGGTAAGAAATGAAACAAATAACATCATTTTGAGGTAAGAAATGAAACCAATAACATCATTTTGAGGTAAGAAATGAAACCAATAACATCATATTGAGGTAAGAAATGAAACAAATAACATCATTTTGAGGTAAGAAATGAAACCAATAAAGATGTACCATATTGCTTACTTGTGTAGTTGCAAGCTCTTTCATCAGATTTATCTGTACAATCATCATCAAAATCACACTTCCATGCAGAAGCTATACATTTCTTATTATCACATTGAAACTGGTTAGGATCACAAGTAGGATATTCTACAATATAGATAAAGGCCAAGTTGGTCAAAATGTTATCCACACATTATTATATGGAGATGAAGTAAAGAAGAATGTTCAAAAGAATAATAACACTCATATTAAGTTTGACACAGCTATATATCATACTTTGAGAGGCATGCAATTTTGGTACCACATATACTGGTTAAAAAACCTATCAAGACAAAATAGCCTTACAATACATCATGATTGAAACAAACTATTATAAGGGAATCTCCAGAGATCTTCTGCTATTGAACTGAATCAACAATCAGAATTTGAAATCTGTTTTAATCCAAGAATTCCATTCTATGATAAATCTTTGAAAGAAGTCGCAATAAAAGGAGTAATATCAGCATATGAAATGAAAAACCAAGTCAGTTTAATGCGTTACTCATGATGCAGAAATCATTTGGTTTCTTTTGTTAGATTATGCATTCTAGTAAAACTGACATTATTTTCTCTTACCACAATTGTGCTCGTCTGAGCCATCACCACAGTCATTATCAAAGTCACATTGCCACTGGCTTGGTATACATTTTCCAGTTTTACAGGTAAATTGATTAGAATCACACGTGGAATAAGCTGTAATAGTTATAAAATTAAATAAAGAAGAGGCCTCATGGACTCAAAACTCTTCAGAAACATGACTCAATTAGGTCAAAACTCTTCAGAGACATGACTCAATTAGGTTAAAAGTCTTCAGAGACATGACACAATAAGGTTAAAACTCTTCAGAGACATGACTCAATTAGGTCAAAAGTCTTCAGAAACATGACTCAATTAGGTTAAAAGTCTTCAGAGACATGACACAATTAGGTCAAAACTCTTCAGAGACATGACTCAATTAGGTTAAAAGTCTTCAGAAACATGCCCCAATAATCTCAAAAACTTTCAGAGACTTGATTCAATTAGCTCAAAAGTCTTCAGAGACATGACACAATTAGCTCAAAACTCTTCAGAAACATGACTCAATTAGGTTAAAAGTCTTCAGAAACATGACCTAATTAGCTCAAAACTCTTCATAGACTTGATTCAATTAGCCCAAAACTCTTCAGAGACATGACTCAATTAGGTCAAAAGTCTTCAGAAACATGACCTAATTAGCTCAAAACTCTTCATAGACTTGATTCAATTAGCTCAAAACTCTTCAGAGACATGACTCAATTAGGTCAAAAGTCTTCAGAAACATGACCTCAATTAGGTCAAAACTCTTCAGAAACATGACCCAATTAGCTCAAAACTCTTCAGAGACTTGACTCAATTAGCCCAAAACTCTTCAGAGACATGACTCAATTAGGTCAAAAGTCTTCAGAGACATGACACAATTAGCTCAAAACTCTTCAGAAACATGACTCAATTAGGTTAAAAGTCTTCAGAAACATGCCCCAATAATCTCAAAACTTTCAGAGACTTGATTCAATTAGCCCAAAACTCTTCAGAGACATGACTCAATTAGGTCAAAAGTCTTCAGAAACATGACCCAATTAGCTCAAAACTCTTCAGAGACTTGATTCAATTAGCTCAAAACTCTTCAGAGACATGACTCAATTAGGTCAAAAGTCTTCAGAAACATGACCCAATTAGCTCAAAACTCTTCAGAGGCATGACTCAATTAGGTCAAAAGTCTTCAGAAACATGACCCAATTAGCTCAAAACTCTTCAGAGGCATGACTCAATTAGGTCAAAAGTCTTCAGAAACATGACCCAATTAGCTCAAAACTCTTCAGAGACTTGACCCAATTAGCTCAAAACTCTTCAGAGACATGACTCAATTAGGTCAAAAGTCTTCAGAAACATGACCCAATTAGCTCAAAACTCTTCAGAGGCATGACTCAATTAGGTCAAAAGTCTTCAGAAACATGACTCAATTAGCTCAAAACTCTTCAGAGACATGACTCAATTAGGTCAAAAGTCTTCAGAGACATGACACAATTAGGTCAAAACTCTTCAGAAACATGACTCAATTAGGTTAAAAGTCTTCAGAAACATGCCCCAATAATCTCAAAACTTTCAGAGACTTGATTCAATTAGCCCAAAACTCTTCAGAGACATGACTCAATTAGGTCAAAAGTCTTCACAAACATGACCCAATTAGCTCAAAACTCTTCAGAAACTTGATTCAATTAGCTCAAAACTCTTCAGAGACATGACTCAATTAGGTCAAAAGTCTTCAGAAACATGACCCAATTAGCTCAAAACTCTTCAGAGACTTGATTCAATTAGGTCAAAACTCTTCAGAGACATGACTCAATTAGGTCAAAACTCTTCAGAGACATGACTCAATTAGGTTAAAAGTCTTCAGAGACATGACACAATAAGGTTAAAACTCTTCAGAGACATGACTCAATTAGGTCAAAAGTCTTCAGAAACATGACACAATTAGGTTAAAAGTCTTCAGAGACATGACACAATAAGGTTAAAACTCTTCAGAGACATGACTCAATTAGGTTAAAAATCTTCAGAGACATGACACAATAAGGTTAAAACTCTTCAGAGACATGACTCAATTAGGTCAAAAGTCTTCAGAAACATGACCCAATTAGCTCAAAACTCTTCAGAGACATGACTCAATTAGGTCAAAAGTCTTCAGAAACATGACCCAATAAGCTCAAAACTCTTCAGAGACATGACTCAATTAAGTCAAAAGTCTTCAGAAACATGACCCCATTAGCTCAAAACTCTTCAGAGACATGACTCAATTAGGTCAAAAGTCTTCACAAACATGACCCAATTAGCTCAAAACTCTTCAGAGACTTGATTCAATTAGCTCAAAACTCTTCAGAGACATGACTCAATTAGGTCAAAAGTCTTCAGAAACATGACCCAATTAGCTCAAAACTCTTCAGAGACATGACTCAATTAGGTCAAAAGTCTTCAGAAACATGCCCCAATAATCTCAAAACTTTCAGAGACTTGATTCAATTAGCTCAAAACTCTTCAGAGACATGACTCAATTAGGTCAAAAGTCTTCAGAGACATGACACAATTAGGTCAAAAGTCTTCAGAAACATGCCCCAATCATCTCAAAACTTTCAGAGACTTGATTCAATTAGCTCAAAACTCTTCAGAAACATGACACAATTAGCTCAAAACTCTTCAGAGACATGACTCAATTAGGTCAAAAGTCTTCAGAAACATGACCCAATTAGCTCAAAACTCTTCAGAGACTTGATTCAATTAGCTCAAAACTCTTCAGAGACTTGATTCAATTAGCTCAAAACTCTTCAGAGACATGACTCAATTAGGTCAAAAGTCTTCAGAGACATGACCCAATTAGCTTAAAACTCTTCAGAGACTTGACTCAATTAGGTCAAAACTCTTCAGAGACATGACACAATTAGGTCAAAACTCTTCAGAGACATGCCCCAATAATCTCAAAACTTTCAGATCAGAAACAAGACCAAATTAGTTCAAACCTCTTCAGACACCTGACTCAATCAAATGACGAATCTCAACCCCCTCCCAAGATGTGACTCATTAAGCATAAATTCAATAAAACAAGACTCAAAACCCATAGAGGCATATATGGCTCAAAAACAATAAAGATACGACTTATGAACTTACCGCAATTAAGTTCATCAGACCCATCATTACAATCATTATCATGGTCACATTCCCAAGTTAACGGCATACATTCACCACTCGCACAATGGAATCTATCACTGGAACATGTGGTACCTGAAACACCAAGAATACACTTAGTTTCTCTATAGATTAGACCCATACATTGAATAGTGATCAACTAATTGCAGAATCAATGGCAAAAAATCAGGGTTTAGGAAAAATGTTCAGTAGATATAGTGAAAATTGTAAAGTGATCAACAGAAATATGGACAAACAAAAATAACAGGAAAAACACATTTAAGACAAGCTAAACAGTTGATTTTCAAAACAATACTATACCACTGCTATAGAACTTGCAGCAGTGTGAAAACTTTGTAGGACAATTAACTTAAAAATCTTCAAACAAATATTAAAAACTTACTATTAGTGGACATTTCACAGATACCGTTTAACATAGTTTCACCAGGTCCACAACGACAGTTCTCATCCCCTGTAGCAGTATTAATAGTATGTTGAAAATCATCTCCACATTTACATGTTCTATTCTGTGTACCTTGAACAGTATGATGTGGTCTGGGTAGACACAGTTGAGAACATTGAGGATGACCAGGATTACAAGCTCCATTAGCTAAAAATTAAAGATATTTAAAATGTGACCAATTAGAATTCAACTAAATCAAATTGACTGTTGTGTATTTCTTAATAGTATTTTACTAAGATAATAAAATAGAGATCTCTGCAGCTTTTTCTTCATTTGCACATTGAATTGCATGACATTTCCCAACTTGATTAGAAGAATACCAGAGTATTGACATGACCTCACTGAGCACTGAATGTTGTAGATAGCAAAACTGAGACAAGACATGTAGGAAAAAAATGTATTTCATTATCTTAGTATAGTCTGATTAAGTAATACAAAACCGTCAATTTGATTCAGTTGAGCACAGCTCTAGCACAATCTGAATGGAGAGGTCAGTGTGAAAAAACCATATTCTAATAGCAATGAAATAATTTAAAGCCAACAAGGACAAAGTTCAACTGTATATTGTCTGTGGTTAATAAGAAGTTTTTGTTTTGTTTACCTTGTTGTGATGTATGAGAGATAACCCTCAGATCTGTTACACCTTTCAGCATGGATTCCACTGTTTCTATTCCTAATCCTGACTCTTTATTAGCTACTAATATAGCATCTCTACCCCAATCAGACCAATACATCTCATTCTATAATTATATACGGCAATGGTCTAATGAAGGTATAATTGGCTAAAATACTATAATGTGAGTACCTACTAGAACTAATCATCATGATTCCTTTAGTTTTGCTGAAAAAGTACTCTTTACATTACATCCAATACCCCTAAATTGAAATTAATTCAGTAAGTAAGGGTTTGTTAAATCCACATGAGAACAAGCATACCTTATATACACCAATAGAGTATGGATGTAGTAGATTATCAGTACCATGAACCAATACTTTACGATTATTACCGCTTAGATCAGCTGACATTATAACTATTTTATTACTATCAGTCCAGAATAATCTCTCTAATTCTATATCTACAGTTAATCCAGTAGGCCGTTCTATATCACTACCATTGACAATAGTCTTAATAGAACCATTGTTACCATCCATCCAGGAACTACATATTCTGGGATTATCTGCTGACCAATCTGCCCAGTACATGAAACTAAAATGGAATGAATAGTTAATATGGCTGTAGAAAGGTCCATCATGCAAATTCCTAGCCCTATCAACAAGCCAATATCAACTGTTTATGATTTCTGTGTATCAAATATGATTAATTACCAATCCTATTACATTAGCATTTCTATATGTCCAAGCATCTGAAATATGTAAAGTTCTTGATGCACACAGGATCTTGTATTACTGTAACATACAACTATATAGACACTCTTTCAACCCATATCATGGACAGGGAAACCAGTATACTATATTCACATATTCCGTGATCATTCCCCGATATCAGACCTTACATACATGCAGATTTATCAAATCATTATCAAGAAAATAAAAATATATGATAAAACTATGTTATATAAAATCATACCCATAATGTGGATTTAAAGTGATTGAACGAGGAATTTCTAGATGAGTAGAATCAATCAAAAGTCTCCTCCATTTTCCATCTTTACTGGCAACCTCAATTTTTTTAGCTTCACCATCTACCCAATAGATAGTTTTAGCTGTCCAATCATAGGCTAAACCATTAATACTTCTAATATTATTGTCTATAAGATCAGTTATATTTCTACTGTCACTTTCTCCCATGCACAGTTTCTGAAATAAAGAAAAATAATATATTTTACTAAAGTACTATAAATAAACCAATCCATCAAAATTGAAATGTAGTGTTCCAAAATGTTCGGATTCCAGTATGGTTTACAATATCAGTCTTGTATCATCAGTATTACATTATCAGATTTATAGCATAAATTCATTGACAAAGTAGGATAGAAAGTGAGCTCATGATACAAAAATGTTTTTGGATATAATTTTTGGGATATAAAAAATGTTTTTTGGATATAATTTTTGGGATATAATTTTGGGGATATAAAAAATGTTTTTTGGATATAATTTTTGGGATATAAAAAATGTTTTTTGGATATAATTTTTCGGATATAAAAAATGTTTTTTGGATATAATTTTGGGGATATAAAATTTTTTGGGGGTATAAAAAATCATCTGCAGAACAGCTAATTTATTAGCAAGACAATTTTCCAAAGCAGAAATTGAGACATTTGAGTAAAGTAAGCAAATTCCATAAACAGGAGAAAGAATAAAACAACAAATATATTCCACAGCATGAAAATCATGATTATAACTCATCTGCCAATAAGTGCAATTAGTTACCTTAATCTTTCGATCAACATTATCTGCCCAAAATACACAATTATGTTGATAGTCAAAATCTACAACTGTGACATCTGTTAAGCCAGTGTTAACTAAGATTTCATTATTATTATTATCTAGATCTATTCTTCCTATTGTACTACCAGTAGTATATAATATAAACTCTCTTCTCTCTGAAATATAATACACTAGAAATTCTCTAGTTTCATGTTTTTTTGATAAAGTTTGTAGTTTTTGGCAGAGTTTTAAGCACATGATAGCTACCAATGTATTGAAAAACTGTTATTTTGCATTTCAGGTTTGGATCTATAGCACTTTATTTTCTATTTACTGTAGGCTGAGTTGAGTATATCAATAATTGATAGTATATTACCTTGAATAGGACAAGAGTATATTAAAGGAGCATATTTATGTTCATCTCCACCTTTACATGTGTCACCTGCTACTTTACGATATCTAAAAATAAGATAAAAATTCAATACAGAGAGCTAAAATAATTAAAACCTAGCAAAATTAACTAGATTAAGACAAGCAATCTCAAGGCAATACCTTATTAACTGGTTAATATCCATTATTTTTTTTTTTTTTGATACGGTTCCAAAATTGGCTAATTTGAATGATTCACAATACGAGAAGCTTTGACCTCTTGAATAAGGCTCAAAAGACTAGGAAATGAAATGAAATGAATGGAATTTTATGTCCTACTTTTCTGCACCATGTGGGCTAATGAAGACGGGCAACGCCATGCAGGGAGCGATGAGGGAAATTTTGCCAAGACAGCGGCATTAGCCTGCTCTATTTAGATCTTTAACGTGCACAGCCTGTAGCACACAGGGCCTCGGTTTATTGTTCCATCCGAACGACTAGATGTCAGCCCCTCTTACCTGCATCACTGACAGGGGGAAACCAGGTTGAAAAATCCAAAGGTATTATCTCGACCTATGCCGGGATTGAACCCTGGACCTTCAGGTTAGCAAGCAAGCGTCTAACTCACTGAGCCACCGCGGCTCCCTCAAAAGACTAGGCCTTTCAAGATGGAATCCCAAGGCACAATGTGTATTTATGTTAAGATGGAGATCAGGATCTCCAGGCTAAAAAAGAAATGGTCTAACTCTTACCCTCTAGTATAAGGATAAAAAGTACCCTCAGGACAATTTTGAGGTATTTTATGAATTTGGCCAGCCGGTACATCTGGATCTGTTTTACACATCAAATTCATATCTTTAAATCCATAATCACTGAAAGGTAATAATTCTATCATTCCAATATGTCACCAAAACCAAGAATTCTCTTTAAATAATTCTAAGTGAACCTTATACATTGGTCTAAATCATGCCTGATTTTGACAAAATATCAAACAAGAGAGTTCGTAAGCACAATCGTGTAATTGTTCTGTCGCACATACAACAAACTGGAAACATGTCAGTTTCTGTTACAGTTATTTAATTCTGGAGCTAATCAAGTTTTAAAGCTTATGATGTAACCAATTTGAATAAACTTCCAGAATGACTGACAGTGGCGCACATCTCAGAAATTACGTTTTCTCACAACGACAGTAGGTTTGGTAACAAAGACTAAATTCGAACGTGTTTAATAAACAACCTCCCTGAATTTGCATGAAAAAAGTTTCAGAAAAAATCTTACCATTCAAAATCATCTCTGGTACAAGAACAATTCCTTTCAGTTTGTTGTCTAACATAACTCTTACCATTAAAACATGGTGCATGAGCTATTCGTCTTTCAAATTCTATCTTTTTACCCAATAAACATCCATGATCTGGGGTTTCCATAGGTAGAGACCAGATTTTATAATCATCTTTAGTACAGTTAACACCTACCAAAAAATTAAAGATATTATTATCTAGATATTAAGGATGGTGAGCGACCATAAATCATTTTTAAGCCAAAATCTGGATTTGTGTAAAATAAAAACCGCATTCATAATGACTTGAACATTCATCATCTATAAAGGATCCATATAGTGCCACAAAAAAAAGTTATATTATTTTGATTTTAGACTAAATAAAACTATGCACAAAAATGAGCTGTCAATGGGGGAAAAAAATACGAATTTTCTTTAAAATACTGATAATTTTCGTTTACCAATGGTATGACTTTAAAATATGTCATCTACTTACGGAACACTGATCTCAGATCTACTTGTACAATAAGCCAGCTATGTTTTTCTAGATAGGAACCATATACTGAGAATATAGTGGTTGTCTCTCCTGGCTCTGTTAATAAACCATAGATTCTTATCTTTGTATCATCTTTCATAAATTTATAAGACTGCCATGTTTCACCTTCATTGGTGGAATAACTGAAAAATGACATTTTATTAGTCTAATTACCAACATTAATCCACGATTGGTTACGGAATATTGTGGTACTTCTAATATCTGATCAGGGCTTACTGTACTTTCTAAAGCTGATTAGTAATGGAATATTGTTGTACTATATCTGCGAGTAATAGAAGTAACAAGAATTTTGTTCTGATTAGTTATGGAATATTCATTGTAGCTGCTATATATATCTGACAAGCAAAAACTTGTTAGTTACAAAACATTATGGTACTTAACAGATCTAATCTGTTAGAGAATGTTATTTTACTAACATCTGATCAGTTATTTAATATTGTTGTACATTTACAAGATCTGATACTTGTTGCACTTACCAGATCTGATTAGTTATGGAATATTGATTACTTACACAATCATGTTCGTTAGGGAATATATTTACTACTGTATCTGATATATAATGGAATGCTTTTGTACTAACAAATTTTGATTAGTTATGAAATATAGTTGTAAAAAATAGTTCCAATTAGTTATGTAATATAGGTTTACTTACAAAATCTGATTAGTTGTGGAACATTGTTGAAATCACAAGATCTGATTAGTTACAGAATATAGTTATTCTTAACAAGATCGAATCAGTTATGGAATATAGTTGTGCTTACAAGATCTGATAGTGATTGATGGACTTACATGATCACTTACAAAATCTACTTCATTAGGGAATATTTTTACTACTATATCTGACATATAATGGAATGTTTTGTACTAACAAAATCTGATTAGTTATGGAATATAGTTGGACTTACAAAATCTGATTAGTTATGGAATATAGTTGGACTTACGAAATCTGATTAGTTATGGAATATAGTTGTACTTACTAGATCTGATTAGTTATATATTGTTGTTGTACTTACAGAATCTGATTTGTTATGGAATGTTTCTGTACTTACAAGATCTGATTAGTTATGGAATATTGTTGTATTTACAAGATCTGATTATTTATGGAATATTGTTGTATTTACAAGATCTGATAACTTGTGGAATATTTTTGTATTTACAAGATCTGATAAGTTATAAAATATTGATGCACTTACAAGATCTGATAAGTTATAAAATATTGATGCACTTACAAGATCTGATAAGTTATGGAATATTGTTGTACTTACAAGATCTGATAAGTTATGGAATATTGATGGACTTACAAGATCTGATAAGTTATGGAATATTGATGCACTTACAAGATCTGATAAGTTATGGAATATTGTTGTACTTACAAGATCTAATAAGTTATAAAATATTGATGTACTTACAAGATGTGATAAGTTATGGAATATTTTTGTACTTACAAGATCTAATCAGTTATAAAATATTGATGTACTTACAAGATCTGGTTAGTTATGGAATATTGTTGAATAGCCACCAGTAGTCCTCCGTGATCACCAAGTGTATACATATATAACCCATCTAATACCTTTAAAATAAAATACAACTGTATTATTTCTTATGAAAAGGTTGCAACTCTGTCAGGTAACAATAAGGCACCCTCAATAATTCCAGTCGACCCAGCTGTATATGGGTACGGATAATCTGGGTAAGATCAATGTCAACAGGTTTGGTCAAGGATCAGTGAACCTAGCTTGTTATCCTTGTAAAACATAGTTGTTTCTTTTTCTTTTTTTCAATCAATTTCTGAACTTCGCACAATAATTTCTCAATTATTTAAAAGATTGATATTTAGTTAAGAAATGGAAAAAAGGTAATCTTTACATCCAAAAGGTGTCTGACTTTCAGCTGAAATGACAATAACTTGCAGTAAATTTTGAAAATTTTTTTTTGATACCTTCAAAATCAACTCAGATTTGATGCATATATACGTTTTCAAAATATACGTTTACCTACCTGATGCCATGACACACCAGCATTGGAAGTGACAAATATATCAGGTACTCCTTTGAGACTGGCACCAATAACACCAGCAGCTAGGATGAGACCAGGTGCTGACTGATGAGATGTGATAGGTGAGGAACTGGTTTTAGAATATAGATGATGATATTGCTGTGTCAGATGTAAGGAACAGCGATTGGACTGAAAATAAGACATACGGTACATAATCATGATTTGTGTAACAGGAATTATTCCAAACCATAACACTTGTCAAGAAATCTTTTGTTGATAGCTTTATTACTGAAGCAATATTGGTTCAATATGACATAAATTTAATTCCAACTAATTGATTTCATCAGGAGTGGTGCACATTTTTTAGTGACAGAGGTTTTACCAAGATTCTCTGAACGGTTAAAGAGGATGCACACTATATTTTTGTAAGTATATAGTATAAGACTTATTAACAATAAATATATCTTCTATTTAATTCAATCACATAACATGTTAGAGATTACCATATATTTCTGAATATAATGCAACATGGATAATGCCCACCCCTTTTTACCTTCCAGTATATCTTCAAAAATCTCTGTCAACATAAACAATGCGCATTCTCTCCTGGTGAAAAAATTAACAGACACCATATTAGTGACTGGTAATATTGCATATTTCCCAACTTTCACTTATACAAGCTTATTTGTTATTGTATAATAAATCAAGTCTCCAAACGAACATAACATGGAAAAATACAACATAAATAATAAACAAAAGCGTGCTAATAAGATAGTTTAAATGTATAGTTTCAATCAAAATAGATAGAATGTCACTCAAAACAGCCATGCAAATGTGCAAAAAGAGCGATATTGATTCATCTATTAAAAAATAAACAAGCGGTTATGAGAATAAAACTAAATTTATAGAGGGTTCTAAATATTCTTAATGTCATGCATTCAATTGTCTGTTTTTATGAAACAATTTGCAAAAACATTTTGTATTGCCTTCTTTAATCTTTTGATTTGTTCAGTGTAATATGGCCTACTGATTCCTTATCTTTTGGGCTGGCTTGTTAAATGTAAACTCTATTCATTGCAGTTCATTTTATTTCAAGAGTTAAGTAAATGTACTAATACAAACAGTTAACAAAAACAAAACAAACAACATGCTGAGAATTGAATGAAATCAACCAGAACAAAAATCAGTGAAGGAATAAAACAATGAAACTATCCTCAATCAATACCCACCTGTGCATTTACTGATATTTTATCCTTTAAATTAAAAACATTATAACTGTAGATATAGTCTAAAGATATAATTAATTTTCACACAATTTACACCTAATGCACATCCTTGTGATTTTCTGCCATATTTATTGGGGCCTCATTCACAATTATCAGTGTTCCAGTTATCAGAATTGATCTGATTGGTCAGTTTAAATTCAATTCTATTGTTCAACCAGATTACTGTATTTCTTCATATCTGAATTAAGATATTTTGAATAAAATGGCATTTTTATTTGGTAGAAAGTCATTGGATTTATGTTTTACTTTGAATCAGAATCATACATAGCTACTGTACCTTTGAACAGTTGGTAGAAGAACCATCAGGTTTATAAGTTGGAGCTGTTATCAACTCCCATTCACCACCTTTATCATAGGTTATCAATGAAACTTGTTCAGATATATCTGAATCTTTAACTTGTGATGCTATATAAATACCTCTCATACCATTCACTTTATAAATATCAGCAAAGGTATCATTTGTATATTGACTGAAATGCAAATTTTTTTACATTTGACTTTCTGCACCTTACAGATACTCATTATATGTCATTCTTTTAAACTGCTGTGACTGTTCAGTTGTTTACATACTTTCCAGTTTATTTCAATAAATAAAGAACATCCATTTCAAAATTTTATTGTTGCTCAAGTCTAGAAACAATGTTTCAAAATTAATTTCAATTATCTCACCTTATCCATGTGTCCTTATTGGCACCTTTAGGATTATAATAAACAATTCTTTCAAGAGACAGTGAGAATTTCAACCCTTCTACTTCTGATATATATAAATTGGTTAAAGATTCATTATGAGTCACACAAGCCATCACTTGACCCTCTGACGCATCAGCTATAAAAAAATCCTGAAAAAAGACACATAATCAATCTGATACCAATATAAATACATTGTTTCAATTTTTAACAGATGCTATAAAACAATGCATTTGAATCTTTAGACATTCCTTAAACAGAGACTTATTCATAAAATATTTTGTTATAAAGACTTTTCACATTGTCTTATCTTATTGGTCAATGTTTAAAATTAAGTTCAGATTTCGAGAACAAGGCTTAAATAAAGGCTTTGTCTGCTGTAGTCAGAAACAGCCCTGCAGTGTAGTGGCTTAGTATTTTCAATAATAAAAAATAATAGTCAATACAAGTATTTATATAGCACAAATATTCTTGGTAAAACATAAGTAAAACAAGTGATAAATTGCGCTTGATACAAAATTAGATAATTGAAAATTCAGATAATATATAAAACATAATATATTGTACAATACCACAAAAAAGATCAGTTAAAAGCTTGTTTAAAAAGATGGGTTTTAAGATTCTGTTTAAAAGAATCTAATTCAAAATATTTTCTGATAGATATTGGTAATGAATTCCATAAAGCTGGGGCTCTTATTTCAAAGGACCTATTGCCGGTCCTGACACCGAAACCACAACTACCCTTCTTTTTGCACTCAAATCGTTCCATGGAACGCAGGGATTTGCCTAGCACATGCCACTCAATTAGGGAAGACAAATATGACGGTGTAAGATCGTGTAGTGATTTAAATGTCAACAGCAATTTTGTATTCAATCCGATACTTTATTGGCAACCAAAGTAGATCATAAAGCACAGGAGTAATATGTTTAGAGACATTGGTTCTTGTGACAATGTGCACCGCAGTATTTTGCAAAAGCTGTAGACGATTTATTTGATTTCCACTGATAACAGAGTACAATGAATTACAATAATCTAATCGAGAGGTAACCAGGGAGTGAACAAGCTGTTCAGTAGCGAACTTTGTGAGGTATTTACGAATTAAACCAATTCTGCAAAGGTGAAATTGCACCGAAAGACAGACAGTAAATATATTGGCTTTCATAGAGAGCACTGTCAAAAATGATGCCGAAACTCCTGGCCTTGAAATTTCAATAATGTACAGTGGAGTCTCGTTTATCAGCACATTCCCGTTCCCGACAAAATCGCGCGGTTTAACAAAAATCCCCATTGTTGAAACATGCCATTCAATAACTAGAGTTATGTCCCTTCCTATAAGGAAACCTGTTAAGTGTCACATACGCAACACGTGATAGACATGTGTACTTTATACGGCCAATAAGTTGTGAAGAACCCCGATTGTTTATAATTTTCATTTCATTTCACTATCATAGCATGGTAATTACAATTAAACATTCCTTAAAATTAGGATTAGAAGAACTCACAGTGACATGCGACCGGATGATGAATACTATTTACTATAGAATTTGATAATTGGTACCTAATCACAGCCGTGTGGAATTGGAAACCGAATCGTCGGATTAACAGTTACTTTTACATAGTAAATATTCTGTTCCCAGTTGTAGTTCATTGTTTTCATGAGATCAAAAATTTAAAAAGTGCAAATTCACAAAAAAAGTTCCCAAGAATGTTGGATAAGCAAGTTTTGACGCAACGAGACTTATATCATAGTAATAATAGATACTTACAAGGTTTTTATGTGAATATGGAAATTGTGCTGCCTGAAATTCACCTCTTTTATAAGAGACCCACAGTTGTAATGTATTGGCATTATGGGAACCAAATAATCTCTGAAATTAGATAATGGTTCATAGAATTATTCTGATGGAACTATAGAGCACATAAACATGACTGTGTTCATATTCATTTCATAAACAAGCTGGAGAGTCTTGTCTTTATACCAACAGCAAATAATATAATTTTTAATTCGTACTCATGTACCCTGGGGTACAGTCTTCCATATTAGCACCTTTGTCTATCACCAGTCAATAACAAAATGGAGGATTGTCAATATTGACTGGGGAACCTCTTGTGAAAGATTTTTTTAAAAAAATCCCTGTGTATAATGCCCATTAAATACTGTGCATTGTGCACTATACATGCAAATATACGGTTTATGAAAAGGATGAAAAGGAAAGAAAGCACTGGTTGTGTTATCAGAAATCGCCAAGCAGATGACAAATTTCACAAGATAATGGCATCACTGTCACAATACTATTCAAGCCAAATAGTTCTGACAATGACAATTTTCAGGAACCTCCATAGTAGAAGTAATAATGCAGATAAAAGCTACAAGTGCTTATGATCTGTGTACAAATACATAAACCAAATATAAATATTGTCACTTACAACTTTCCTAGTAGCAAATAGATAAGGCCCCTTAACTTCAAAATCTTCTACTCCCTCTAGGACTACAGTTCTTTGCCAGTTATGGTTAAAGTTGACTCCTTGAGTATATTCTTGTTTGATGACAATGTTGTCATCTTTTCTTTCTTCTTCTACGTATACTGTCAGATTATTTTTATCATATGGTGAAACACCCCTGTTATGATAGTATCAATATTCAGTATAAACATTTTAAGTTTTTAGGCCCTGAAGATACTTAGTTTAATTTGACTGTTTTCCAACTGTTAAAGAATCTTAAGAATGCAAGTTCTGAAGTAGATTATGCAGCACGATAAATTAAAATGGAAAATCTCAAAGATGTCACAAGACACAAAATATCTATCACCACAGGAAATAGAGATGGACATGTTGCAATTCCTAAGTCAATGTCTATAAGCTCTATCAATCAAGATGGAAATAAATGACATTACAAAATGTCCGCCGAAAGAGGAAACGCTATATGACCAGTGCAATGCATGGGCTTAGACAGCTTTCTCAGGCTAGGTAAATCTAATATATAAAGGACAATGGCCTCTGACAAAAATTATTGCATAGCATTCAACATACCAAAAGAAGAACTTCACATTAGGTTGTAAAAGATGCCAGGAAAAACCAAAATCAATGGAATAAAATAACTGAAAATATAAGAAAATATAAATAATAGTCCAGAAATTCTAAATGGACTAAAAAGTGACTAACTGCATATTCATTTAGTAAAGACTTTGAATAAATCTAAATTAAAAACAATAAGCTCTTAATGCAAACTCGTGGGATAGATTAGAGTTGGGCGATATGGGATTTTTTGTGTTACACAATATAGACAATTTTTTATAACGATAGGTTAAAATATTGTGATATAGAAAATTTCCGGGAAATAAGCTCTTTCTAATGTTATAAAGAGTCTCATTTATTGTTTCTGCTTGAAGGTATTTTCTATATGTCATCAATAGTTAGATTTTATCCCATGTAATTGCTAGTAAAGCAGAAAATTTGATGACTGTATATCTTTAAAATATAAGCCACCTTTGAGCAAAGCAGATAAACTGAAAAAAACATAAAACTTACTCTTTTCTGGGGATCTTTATCATCAAAGGCCAACAAGGAACTAACAACAGTTGGATGGACATGGATAAATTTAGGTCGGAATGATAGGCCACAAGTTTTATAGAATGTTTTACCAAAATTATGGGTTCGAAATGTACAATTATGGATAATGT
>NW_008709781.1:38879-172178 GCF_000327385.1 Lottia gigantea | reverse complement strand
CATACTGTAAGTTTATGTGATATCCAATAGTGCATTTTGAAAATTAAAAATATTTTCAATTGTTATGAATCACTAATATGGGATTATCAGATAACTATAATTTACTAATAAAACAAAATCAAACCATGGCAAAATATATCAGACAATCTTCAGTGATGGTCAGCAACCCTGCCTCACAATTAGTGGGCGATCTGGGACACCTACCCATCAGAAATTACAACATTTGAGATAAAATAACAAGACTTACATGTGTGTTATACAATGGCGAATTTTTATAGCTGTCTATAATGGCTTGATGTGTGGAATTTACCATCAATCTATTGGAGACATCTTGGAATGTTTCACCATAATCATTAGAAATTAACAGACTACTAGCTGCTGATAGATTTCTGCCTGTTTCTTTAGCAAGGGCTATAATTACATCACTATCATTCATTGCCCAATGAACAATCAATGTGGACAGGCTGGTATTCAACTTAGCCTGTAAAAAATATAATTTAAATAATATTCACCCTGCAGTTACTGTTTCAAAATTTCAATTGTATAGTAACTCAAACAAGACACAACTTCATTTTATTATATATACCAGTATGTTTAAGTTCACTTAAAGGAATACTACCTCTTAGAACAAACATAAAAATTTTAAAAAATCAGACTATTTAGGGATAAAATTATGACACCAGGTAGGTCTCAAGAAAAAATGAGTCTTCATTTTAAATTTTAAATGCAGATAATTCTAGACACACATTGATTTGAAGGCTCAAAGTTAGACGAGCTGTGAACCCTATTAATAGCTTATCTAAAAATTTCTTAGACTAAGGTATAATTTATTGAACGGATGGTGAACCTGTCCCTTTAAGAGCATGTTGGGCAGGTTGAGCTAAGCAAAAATGACAAATAAAATCTAATAAATGGTTCATAAATCATAAACAAATGGGTATAAAAATGATCTTGAAATGTTTTATATAACAATGTAACGTGTATGAAAGGCTGTAAACATTAAAAAAAAAGGTTGTTTGAATTATTCATTATCACATGGCTTCATTGTCAATGAGATATTTATAGACAAGTAGGTCTTGGTAGTTATTACAACAAGGAAAGACAGTTATAACAACAAGGAAGGATAATATTATGTTTTGTTAAGTATAATAAGTTGAAATGATCTGAGGTGACAATGACCTTGTTATAATACCAAAAAGCGGGCAACTACTTTAACACAAACAGAAAACATGAATTTCATTGCAGATAATTCTTTTATCAATCATTATTCATACTGTTAGGAATACTACCTCATAAATGAATGGACATCTAATTTTAAATTATTAAACGTGGTGGATAAGAATTTGAATTTGTAACATTGACATAATTGTGAAATATGTATCATTCTACATCTTATGTAACTTTGAGTTTGACAAGATTTTCCAGACCTTTTTTAGCAGAATTGATTTCTAAAGTGCATTTTAATAAGGCTCTAATACCTATTTCATCCATATGCTACAAATCAGATCAAAGATTTTCATAAATTTTGAGGAATAACATTGGTTTCTGCGAAGGCCAAAGGTCTGAGAGGGTCAACACTCTCTTTTTCTTCAATATGAGTTGATCAATCAGTGATCTAAACTTTACTGACCGAAAAGACACCCCTTGCCATTTCATAAAGCCAATCAAACAAACAATACATTATCTACTTGTACTGATTGGTATTATACTGATACTTTTAATTACGTATGTCATACAAATTACAAGGCCTATTTTCTCATAATACATACCACTGAAGAAGAGACGTGATTGTGCGACGCTGAAGTGTCTCGAACCACACGTCGTAAATATTTATCAACATTGTCGACAAATTTACTGCTGTCAACAGTCATATGATATATATTTTTACCAAATCTTTCCGCATCTGATAGCTTGGGAATATGTAATGTCCGAGACACATCTCCAATACTGAACAAATCACAGGGTAAAACAACGATTAACAAAATTATCAAACAGAATGACATATTCCTGGTATCAGCCGCCATGTTTGTTGTTTATTCTCTGTCACGCCCCCTGCCTCCACCTGATACGAATAATTTTTAAGGTCAAATGGGGTCATAAAATAGCAGGTTAATGTAAAGTGCCATATTGCCTTCTTTACAAATTCACTTTTAAAAAAAGGTTACATAACTGCAGGTCTACTTTATTTTTCATAAGTATATATTAACTGATAGATGAAAGGAATCATTTTCTTACAAACAGTGCTAACAATATCACAATATGAATTTTAACTTATGATCTAGGGTACACTGGCATTCCAAAGTATCCGGCCACAGAAGTAGGGCCTATGCATAACAGCTATATTCATATTAGTTTAATATTCAAAACGGTTCATGACAAACAAGACATTGTGCAACTAGATCAAGGAAGAACAAACTTTGTATATAACCAACAAAGTTATAGAAAACCACCCGAGTGAAAACTGAGTAGGCCTATCAAATTATCAATCACAGATTTTGTTTTTGTTAAATAAGCCCTACAAACTATGTAGTTCATAGTTATATAGGACTAATAGGAATTATGATATATTATAATATTTATAACTGGTACCTTTGGTCTAGACTTATTTGGGTTTTCCAAAATACTTAGGCCTACAAATTTATAGAACCTAGAGTTTTAAATCGATTTTGATGAAGCTAAGTATGAGCAATGAAATTAACAAAGTCGAATCTGCCCTTGAAATTATTAGCCAATTAAT
The DNA here is from genome assembly GCF_000327385.1 of Lottia gigantea. Classification (NCBI taxonomy): domain Eukaryota; kingdom Metazoa; phylum Mollusca; class Gastropoda; family Lottiidae; genus Lottia; species Lottia gigantea. The sequence continues at coordinate 169,441 of NW_008709781.1, read as the reverse complement.
ATTTTTAAATGGCATCAAAATCGTGAGAGTAGTGAAAGTGGTAGTTTTTTTTATGTCTGGCAAGCTTACGGCTATTTTTGTCTTTATATGCATTGGAGACTTCATGGGGGTATGCCTATTTCACTTGCCTGGGGAAACCCCCATGAAGTTTTCAATGTAGGCCTACGTTTTACAGCCCAACTTATAATAGCAATTTTAAGTAAAAGTTTTAAAATGGCACTTTTATGTATTTTTGGTACGTCACCTGTAAAAGTACTTATGGATATAATCATCGTGTCCAAACCACACCCGATTCGTCATACTTCCTATTTCAAAACGATACGATACGATGCTACACAATTTGCTACGTGCTAAATGTTATTCTTCATTAGGCCTATTAGCATTTGTTAGCTCTGAATTAGGCTATAGAGAACATTGCTATTGTAGTTCTTATAGTTTGGTTTCATGGCCTTAGATATAAGCCCACCGACTATAGCGGTTGACATTGTGAATCGTTTAAAGTAGTTCAGTCGGATGGGGCAATAATTAACCGAAGCTTGAGACTGATCTCTTGGCAGTTTAGGACTAACAAAAAAGGAGGAAAGAACGGGCCGATGCCGGACTGTCCAAGAAACATTTCCCTCAGCGCATTAGTTAAGTCCGGGGTAGAAAAGTAGGTGGTATGATATATCTGTGTGTTGCGGTTTCAATTTCAAAAGAAACGTTTTGATGAAAAATAATACATTCTCACTATTGACTGGCAAAGGGGACGCAACTATATTATGTGATCTCCAGACTACAACTAACTAGTCTGAGCGAATGTTAATCTAATTCATATAAGATTGGGCGTATATCGAACGTATGCAAAAAGAAATGATATGAATGGAGTTTTATGTCCTACTTTTCTGCACCATGTGGGCTAATGAAGACGCCATGCAGGGTGCAATAAGGTAAATTTTGCCAGTCCCAGACTGCTAAATTAGAGTGGATTGACAATAGAGAGAATGTGATAACCAAAAAACTAGACTAACTCAACCCATTCAAATCATCAGGCCCTGATCAACTATTTCTGAAAATTTTGAAAGAAGCAAGTTCCTCATTTAGCAAGCTACTAAGGATTATCTTTACTATTACTCTCAAATAAGAAGCCAATTTTCAAGAAAGGATGTAAAAAGCAGGCGTGTAACTATAGACCCATCAGCCTTAATATTGTTGTCGGAAAAATAATGGAATAAATAATTAGAGATGCTTAAATGGAACACCTTATGGCAAACAAACTACTATGTACCGAGCAATATGGATTTCGACCAGAACTTTCCACCACCAGAAGCTACTAGAGATTCTAGACTTCACTAACGAATTTGACAACAATTGTCCAGTAGATGCTATATATATAGTTACCTGATTGATTGATTGATTATTAAGTTGAAAGCAATAGGTGTGTCAGGCCATATACTCCAATGGATAGAAAACTTCCTTTACAACAGAAAGCAATGTGGCATTGTAAACTCTACCAGCTCTCCATGAACTCGGGTTGAAAGTGGAGTTCCTCAAGGCAGTGTGCCTGGACCTATTTTGTTCTACGTCAAAGACATACCCAAGTGCCGTTGAATCCATGATCATGTTATTTGTAGAAGATACTAAACTTTTGGACGATGTACCAGGATAGAAGACAGAAACAGAATACAACAGGACTTCAATAACCTTGTAGAATGGTCAAACAATTGGCAGATGCAGTTCAATGTAGAAAAGTGTAAATCCCCACACTTTGGTTATACGAACTCTAAAACTAGCTGTCACCCAAGAGAACAGGATAGAACCACAAAAGAACTTTTAAAAACAAAAGAGAAGAAACAGACCTTGGGGTAACATTTCAAAGACTAACTTACAAACAGAAGATCCTTTACACACCTGGAAAAGGAAATGTTCGTTAAAGGTGCTATGAGAGGTGAACGCGCAGATTTCTAATACATACATGTAGAATGAAATAAAGGAAATGAATGAAATTGTTTCAGCCGACTCAATTCTCTCATAAGAGACCACCTCCAGTAAGAGACCGTTTTTGAATTGTCCCCTGCGTGGTCTCTTAATACAGTTTTTACTGTAACTGATGCGTTCCCACCTAGAATACGCAGTTTCATGTGATATCCACCCCTAAAAAAAGATACCAAAGCAGTAGAAAACATCCAATGTCGAGCCAAAATCATACCATATACATGTATATCCAGAAAGACTGAAGTTCCCAATGTTCCTTACCTTGCAGTTACGTTTATTCCATAATAACTTGACCAAGTTAGACCAGTACGCCTATTTCGCTAACACAGATAAATGAAATGAAATGCAGGATGCAATGAGTGGATTTTTGCCAGAACAGCGGCATTAGACTGCTCTTTGTCGAGGAATCTTTAACGTACACAGCCTGTAATATACGCGGCCTCGGTTTATTGTCCCAACCGAACAACTACGCTTTTTTCATATTACCCCAGCCACTGGCGGAGCCAGGTTGACCTCAGAGAGAGGGCGAAATATCTGAATTTCTGACCCCTCTGGAATTTTGGACACACATGGTGACGGTAAGCTGTGAACTGGTTGGCTTAGGTTAAAAATATGCCCGTTTCTGAGACTAATGTAGCCCATGCATCGTAAAAAATGGCCTTTTAAACCAAAAAAAAAAAATAACCTTTCTGGAAAGTTAATTTTAATGTAAGCATGAGCCGTTAATTACCATCTCATTTGATTTCAGCATATTCTTTAACGAACGATACAAGATATTACATCGCCTTAATAGGTCCTAAGCCTAAATTATTTAAATAAGTAAAGCGATCAGTGCTGAAATTGACTGGAATCTAATTCAGAAGCATTGTAGAAGGAAGTTCCGTTGGTTGCCAATCGATGTGACAGAGTATTGATGAGTAATTAACTATTGACGTCATCAACCATTTTAGATCTGAATTCTATTTAAAATATTTGATGATTGTAAATTAATCCATTGCCTCGTTACGACTTGATGGTCGAATCAATCTTATTTTAACTTTAGGTAATCAGCGAACTCATTCTGTTTTATAGAATAAACTAGCTTTTACCCACAACTTTCTATCATAGCATTATGTCCATTGTGTTCAGAATTGATCTTCTAACAAATTGCAGTTCATTTGTTTGTGTGCATGAAATTAGGAGAAGGAATAGCAAGTGGCAATGACGTCACATTGACGTCAATGCAGGCAAAAAGTTCAGAGGTCAAACGTATTATTTGTTGAAGTCACGATAAACTATATGGAAAAATCAATCAAACTATCTCAATATAAACACGTTCTTAAATCGCTTTCATTTCTCGTCATCAATAAATTTACTTTCTGAGTTTCATTTCATGTCTAATAAAAGGTGAAAATATTCACTTGGATGCTCAATTCTACAAAAATTCCTCACATACATTCAAGCTTCAGATTATTGATAGGTTATTGTTTACCTCAGTCAATCGGTCTGGTAATAATTTATAGCCATAGACAAATTAAGATAAAGTGACAGGACAATGTACTCGACATTTGACCAATTCATCAAAATGGGTGTAAGAAATGGCCTAATAAGTGCATCTATAAAATGAGTATATTAATTACATGTTACCCTATAAGGAAATTTATGAACAGTGTAATGCATGCCCTACATAATCACATGCATAAGGATATACACCGTGGTAGAGCACAACATAACTGATAAAATGTGTTTTATACCGACAAAACACAATTCTATTTCTAATCGTTATTCAATCAATCCAGAAACTATATACCATTTCTAGTATTTCTTCATCAATTTATTGAGCATATAGAGAATAAGAGCCATTGCTTCTAAAGAGAAAACAAAACCGTTGCCCTCTTACCATGAACAACTTCAATGACCTTGATGCTGCGTGCATAATTTTTCTGATCACTACATTTGAATGTTCATGACACATTGTTTTGGCCAGTCAGATTCATTTCAACCGAAATGGGTACAAATAGGGGACGATTTTGCCTTTGTAGAATGTATATGACAAAATACTTATAAGATGTGAAGAGTTGGCTCGATTACGGGCTACTTAGGCGATAAATCAATCTACACCTTGCATGCTAACCATGGTTTAGAAACAGTTCTGTTGTCATTTTCTCAACAGAAATGGAATGAACGTCTCAATACTGTCAATTATTGTCATGGTTTTAGACATGTTGGTTTTGAGGAGAGAAGCTAAAAGACTTCAGATTCCAAGATCGCTCTTACTGGCTTTAAAACTTGTCAATTGACGTCATCCACATAAATTCTTTCTACAGAATAACGATATTAATAGTTTTAACTATATTTTAGTATATAATAGAAAAGAATATAAATGGCCATAATAATAGTTCGAACTTTTGACCTTACTCTTGTTAATTAAGTTCAGTTGGTAAGAGGCACTTTTATCAAGAATGCCCCATTTTATTACAACTTTCTAACTTTGTTTTCCGTCTTTCAATAATGTAAGAATCTCATGATAGTCCTTTCATACACTAACTGTCTGAGGAATACTTGTATGATCTGAAGAAATACACACACAAGAAGTGTTCACCCGATTCAGCCAATCAAATTAAAGGTAAGCCATAACTGGTTTAAAAACATGTACATGAATTTTACAGGTGTCTTTATTAGACAGCCGGTAACATATTCTGCTTATAAAGAAATAAAAACTCATAAGTGTTATATTGTTATCATGCAGTGGTTGAACTGATTACGAAAGATCCTGTAGTAATTACTACTCGTGACTGAAAATATTCATTCATTTGTTCATTTACTTATATATTTGTAGTCTGTAGATTATTTGACAGCTTTTAGAGCTTAGAAATATGTCGTGAATGCTCCAGAATGCTCAAAACCAAAGGCAATGTAAACCTTTGTACGGTAGTTCGTTTAGGAAATCTTTTTTTAATTATTATGATTTTAGTGTACTATTTATCATTTTTTGTTTAGACTAAATAAATAAGAAAAATATAAAAAAAATAAAACACAAATATGATAAATAAAGTAACCAAAAATAATAAAATATGGTAAACTTGAATTAAAATTTGTTTTAAAAGAACCATCATATCTTTAGTACATAGTAAGTGTTAATTCGCACGACAATTGAGTTGATTTCTTAGTATTTTATATTGTATACAATGTTTTAAAATCAATTAAATATTGCCTCATTTCATAGAACTATACCCTAATTAAGTAAATTATATACGACGACCGATGGAACTTATTTCGATATGTGTCTATAGTCATTAGGCTTGAGATATAATACATCTGATAAGTTCATTGATCTCCATCTGATTTGACACAGACCTTAAAACCATAGTCAAGCAATAATAACACGAGCTATGGCAAGTCACACTTTTTAAAGGTGCAATACCAGATGAATTATCAAGAAATAGAAATATTGCGACCTGACAGTGATTCTTTTTGGTTAAAAATTGACGTCTACAGCTAACAGCAGTCGATCACACATAGAAAATACAAAGTTACCTTTTATACATATATCAATCATATTTTTTTCTTCAAATATTGCGTTAAAAAATTTTAACAAGAAGAATTTGCGCCTCCAACAGATGGTAAACAAAAATACGCAAACTGTTTGTGTGTATCAAATTATCAGATATCAAGATCGCGTGCACGTCCACACCAGCTGTCAGTTTACTGTCAATTCAGTCAGTTGAACCTGAATATTTATTGACATAAAAGTTATTGAACTGTGAAGTAAAGTTCATGTAGGGTATCAGATGTGACGTCATCGAAACGTAAGTATAGATAATAATAACTGATAAAGAAGGGAAGTGTCGCTCAAATTGTTGAATTTAAATAGCATGAGAAAAACATCTTACCATTGGGACAATAAACTGCGGCTTCGTTTGCTGCAGGCCTCTTGTAATATATTGGAATGAGAAATAATTCGTCGTGTAAGAAGCCAAAAACTATCAAAACAACTTGAAACCGAACATCTGAAGAGGTATAAGTCTACAAATGAAAATGTAAAACTCTACATCTGATGTAAAACTCTTGTAGATGTAAAACTTTAAATCTGAAGTTGTTAAACTCCACATCTGAACATGTAAAACTATATCTGAAGATAATGAGATATAAAACTAAACATCTTAAGATAAAACCACAGAACAAAACTTAACCCTAAGATATAAAACTCAACATTTGTATACGAATAAAATATTGTTTAAAAAAAACAACATCTTAGAATATAAAACTCGACATCTTGGGATATTAAATTCGACATCTTGGGATATAAAACTCGACATCTTGAGAAATAACATGGTGATATAAAACTTGAAATTGAAACAAAATAACAATGACAAGTTGAGGTAAAACTTAACAGTTTGAGCTATAAGCTTGGAGAGAAAATGCGTCATTGGAGACAAAACTTTTCATTTGAGATAACATAAAAAATGCGGCGAAATATCACTCGACATTAAGATAACAACCGGACATATTGGTATATAAAACTCGAAAACTTCCAATATAAACCTCAACATATTGAGATGTAAAACTCAATCTAGTGAAATACAAAGCTCGACATCTCGTGTTATTGAAGTCGAAATATGAAAGCTCGACATAGTAAGATATTAAAACTAGATATATTGAGAGGTAAAATGATTAAAAACTTAACATGCTCTGATATACAACTGAACATCTTGAGATATAAAACTCAACATTTTGAAATATAAAACTCAACATCTTGAAATATAAAACTTAACATCTTGAAATATAAAACTAAACATCATGGGATATAAAACTCGACATGTTGAGATGTAATATCCGACATGTTGAAATTAAAAATTCAATATCTTATATAAACCTCAACATCTTGGTATACAAAACCAAAAATCTTGAAATATAAAACTCAACATATGGAGATATAAAACTCAAAATCCTGGTATATAAAACTCAACATCTTGGGATATAAAACTCAAAATCTTGGTTATAAAACTCAAAATCTTGGTATATAAAAAAACAACATCTTGAGATATAAATCTCAACATTTTGGGATATAAAACTCAACATCTTAGGATATAAAACTCAACATCTTAGGATATAAAACTCAAAATCTTGGTATATGAAACACAACGTATTGAGATATAAAACACAACATCTTGAGATATAAAACTCTACATCTTGGAAGATATGACTCAACATCTTAGGATATAAAACTCAACATCTTAGGCTATAAAACACAACATCTTGAGATATAAAACTCACCATCTTGACATAAAAAACACAGCAGCTTGAGATATAAAACTCAACATCTTAGGATATAAAACTCAACATCTTAGGATATAAAACTCAACATCTTGGAATATAAAACTCAAGATTTTAGGATTTAAAACATCTTAAATTATAAAAGTCATCATCTTGAAATATAAAACTCAAGATTTTAGGATTTAAAACATCTTAAATTATAAAAGTCATCATCTTGGAATATAAAACTCAAGATTTTAGGATTTAAAACATCTTAAATCATAAAAGTCATCATCTTGAAATATAAAACTCTTGTTATATACATGTAATTAATGTTTAGCTCCACTGAAAAAAACATTGTGGTGGGTAACGCTTTCGATAGGGGCATACTTAACCTTCTGGAAGTGTGATAAACGTCAGTACCGTAACTGCAAAATGGTTGGTCATTACTGCTTTCTTGTCTGATAACCCTGATACCCATATTTCGTAGGTTTTATCGAGTTATAGTAGGTAACTATGTTTAAGCAGTAGACACTGACATTTTTCTTGGAATGTACAAAATGGTATTTTAATATCGCATCAAATCTATCGATCTCCAATAAATAAAATGCTGTGTAGTACGATAGTGCGAGAATATCATATGTTAGGTAAGCCGGGGATCAGTGAGTGAATATCAAAAAGTAGCGGTAGAATGAAGACCTAATGCACTAATTCCATTCATAAATCGGTGCTACTGAGTTGATTTCTCATCAATGAATGCTAGAGAACGATCGATAAAACATACTTTACCCATTCATGCTGTTGTACTATATTCAACTGTACTATAAGTGCTCAAAAGTCGTCGAATAATGTTATTGCATCAACACGGCATAAGTGGTTATCTGTTACATCTCCGATGCTTTTGGGAGCTTTGCATGAAACATTGGCGGAATCACCTTCTGTACACACAATGTAAGTGGATGCCGATGTAGAAAGCATATTATTACGCAGTCAATTGGGCATCTATTTGTTGTTTAAGGAATTTTATAAGTAACCCAAATGACACTAAAGCTTTATTGTTTCACAAAACTAGTCAAAAACAAGACTTGTATTACAATTTCAAACCAATCTAAGTCCGATCTATGTGGCAAGACTTGTTTGCTATAGTTAGAGCCACAGCTGCGATTGCACATGCACCCTTCCCAATGATATAGTATAAATCATCACGAGAGTGTTAATGCTTCCTCAGAAAAGAGGATGACCAGAAGTGGTCCACCCTCCACCAACCCATCTACCTTCACTTCCATATTTATTTATCATTTGACATAATATATGGAAGATATAAAATATCGTGACATTTATATTGCTCCACTCACCTAACGTTTCATAGAAACGCCATTGACTGGTTAAATTAAACCACGACACAGTTTTGTGAGGAAGGTATTCTTTGACATCAAACCAAAGATCTGAAGGGTTTTTCAGGTCGACCTCAGGTGTCCTGATTTTTGTTTACTCGTTTACTAGTTTTGTTTGCTGAATATCATTTTTGTTTATTGAATTATCAAAAACAAAAAATAGAATTAAATGATAATTCTGTAAACAAAAATAAAATATAAGTAGAATGAAATCATAATTCAGCAAACAAAAATAGAAAATAGTAAACAAAAATGATAATTCAATAAACAATGATAGCTTGCCAGGCAAGGTAACATACGCCCACTACCAGCTGTCAGAAATGATAACAAAGTCTGTCGGATAAAAATTGTAGCCTTTATCGTGCATACAAGCCAAATTTAACGCGCTTTAACTTAGTCAAGGGCAATAACTCTGAAACCTGACTTAGTAATTATGCGTTAAATTTGTTTTACATACCAAGTTTCATCAAGATCAGATAAAAGCTGTAGCCTCTATCATGCATACAAGAAATGTGGACGGACGGACGGACGAACGGACGGACGGACAGGGGCAACGGCAATATACGTCCACATTTCCATAAAGGAAATAAAAATTGTCCTTAAAAAAAAACACCGTAGGAATCTGAACAACTGCTGAATTTAGTCGACCTTTAATGCATGACAACTGATAACTCGCAATTGCCATCGGTTGTTATCAAAGCAAATATTGGATCTTGTTGTCCAACTGAACGGTTCGGTATTGCAAGTATCTCATCGGTCTACATGTTCCAACTTTTAAAGTAGTTATTTCTTGTATAATTTATAGTTTGAGAAACTATTCACAGGCCTTGGAGTTATGCATCATTAAAAAATTCTTTCAAGAATCAGTTAACTGAGAATACCAATGCATACAATAGGTAAATACGTCATTGATGCCATTTTAACTCACAATAGATCGTATACGGATAAATTAATCAATTTGTTCTATGGAACTGGCTGTCGGCAACAAGGTAGAAAATCGAAGATCTTTTTCTATATTTGGCCATTATTTTCATATTCTCACAAAGAGAAAAGGCGTTTTTAAATTTTTTGTCGATACTGAAAAAAAGTGGTATGTTGGGATTGTAACCGATTTAGAATTTAAGACCAAACTGGTATACACGGAGACTATAATCCTCGACTGGTTATTGACTGCTTTCACTTTTTCTATAAATCAAATTCTTCTGAGAAAACTTCATGACGTCATAGATCAGTGGGATTTGGAAGGAAACAATACGGAGTTTATAAAAAGAAAGATAAAGGTCTAATATAGAAAATAAAGCATAATTAGTAACTTGAAGATAAATTTAGTTGTATTAAACAGGAATTATAAAAGAATTTTAAACAAAAGATCGATGACTTCAACATGTTGAAAAAACAAAGAAAAGGTTGATAATGATATTAAATGTACATGCCCCAACCCGTACGAGTTTTCATATCTGTTTTTAAATCTCACCGAGTCATTTTTATATTTTTAAAACACAACCGATCAATATGCAAAAGAAAAGGGAAAGGGTACTGTTATCTACTAGTCACTTTGAAAACTACCCGTAATACTTTTCACAAAAGATTTAAACTCTAACTCGCATGAACTTAAATGAAAGTAGACTATGATTATAGAATAACCAAAAAGTCTGCAAATTTACACTGTCGTCACTAATGCAATTAAAAGCAAACTTTTTTTTATTGAAATGTAGACGAATGTATATCCCTCAATTTAACATTTCTTTTTGTGTAAAATCCCAACTCTTATTCCTATTCAACATGAATTTCGAAGAGACGAGAGTTTAAAAATAATAAGAGCGTGCTAAAAATTGAAAGTGATACTACGTCTTTGAATTAAAATAAAAGTTATCAAGAATAGTCAATATGAGTAGCCTGTATATTCATCAGTGAACTTACCTGGTGTCAATAGTTAATTGCATATTTATGGAAAATTACTAAGTTTTTTGGATTTATCGGATATATAATTGTTATTAATGACACCATTGCGCAGGTATATCTACTGATGAATATAATATGCTCTTATGGGCCAAGTTCAAAAGTCTTTGATTCGAAGAAGTTTTATTCCTTTAAATAGATTTATACAAGCGGGGTGGCAATAGTCTAATTTGTCTACATACGGTTTGCAACGCTTATCACATCAAATGTGATAAACGCCCCAAACCGTTGTTAAAGGTAGATGTGATAAACGTTGCCAACTGTTGCTAAAGAAACATAGTCCTTCAAGGACACTATTTACTAATCAATTTGCAAATATTATCGATTATTTCCTTATATGCACAACGTATCAACGTCCCTGATATTTTAATTCTATTTAAAGTGGTCATTTCCGCCTGTAGTCAAAAACTTGTGATGACTCTGATACAATTTATTTGATATACTTCGCTTGGAAAAACTAGGTTTGAAGTGACAATCCTGTTTAGGTAAGCCTAATCGTTGGAAACCGCGATTACGTATTTCACAGACCACAGTTAATCTACACAGAAAGTCTTTAAAAGTTTTAGTCTATATAAACCTGTTTCAAATCAGTTTTGAAGGGTGTTAATCTTTTCAAGGGCACTTCTTCCCTGGAGAATCCTTGATAAAAAAAACCCAGGTCCGAGGTCCGATGCGTATCTAGAACATGCCAACCTTAAAAGATCAAAAGATTTTTCATAGACCTGAAGGGGAGGGGGGAGGAGGGGGGGGGGGGGTTGCATTGACCAACCCATCCCCTGAATAAAATATACACCTCTGTCCAAATGGCTTGCCTTATATTCGAAAGACGTACTTCGAGATGGATGTGAAACAAAATATATTATGCATATATGTAGGCCTGTAGGAAATCCCGATGTGAAACATTTTAACATTCTCCTCCATCCTCTCTAGCCTTTCCTTATCTACGCATATGTTTATAAGTCGGTTAAACTGATATGTGATAGATGAAAATCTGTAGGGCTAGACCCTAGACCGACAAGTTGACTCTTAATAATACTACGCATTTTAGACTGCCGACGGCATTGAGGGTCAGGATGTTTCGGTCTAGCCTAGACCCCATCGTAGAATACACACACAGATGGCTCACTCTGGGGTGGCTTAATTAATTTGCCGCAAAAATTAAAGTGAAAACTTTTCTATTGAGACTAATGGGTTCATTTCATCGAATACACTTGTACTTTTAAGTTAACTAAGTGACCTATATTAAAAAAATTGTCTTATCCCTTTGTGTATTCCATAGCTTATGTCGGTATTTAGAATATGAATAGAGCGCCTATCATTCATTAACTAGTTCATTGATAAGTAGGGTCATAATGCCCGGCTTGATAAACCATAGCTTTTATATCCTGCTCACTATTTACATGGGTTTCAAACATTCGATTGGGTTATTTTTATACATCTTTCTCTTCTTTGGATGTGACTCGATCATCCTATTCTATTCCGTCTTATATCTATGCAGTTTTCTTATTTAGACTGAAAACGTTGACTTGCGTCAATTGAAGTGGTCGGTTTACCATAGTAACCATCGGATACGAAACTCCGCCTTCTATATTTCTCATAATACAACGGGAACGTGTTATGACGTCACATGACGTCACGGCCTGTCTAGTAGCGCCATGCTAAAATAAGGCAAGTGTTGAATATGTCCACAAATACTGATTCTGTACGTTTGAAACGGGTGTTTTGGAGGAGTTTAAAGTTTTTTTGTTCCGATGAATAAACCATGGTCATGGCGGAGAGGACTAAAGGACAAATCCGAGTCGGATTTTACGATATTGAAAGGACTATCGGCAAGGGAAACTTTGCTGTAGTGAAATTGGCTAAACACCGGATAACGAAAACTGAGGTAAATTTTTCGTTACCCATCATTTTCATTACATAATACTCATATCGTTTCACAAAACTAGAATAGAATTCCAATCTTCATGGCAATACCATATATTTTGCCACTATATTAAAGGTCTACTGTACTTTATTACCAAGTAGATTTTGCCTCCATAATATAAACAAAGTGAACAATGTACACACTTCCTTACTTCATTCAAGTATACTAGCATTGAGTAGCAGTATACTTGCTTGCCTTCCTCTTATAACACTCATAACTACACTTATGAATGAAGCCAGGAAAATCATTACTATAAAATACTGAAGGTTAGCAGCAATGAAATCAGGTACCAAGTAGACCTGTAGATTAGATTAGAAGGTCAATCACTATGAAACCTTTTATCATAACATACTATATAAGCCTACAAAGTATTAGGCTAGTATGTACAAGTTTGAAGAATTGATAGAATTGATGAAGAATGCAGCATTCAGGTGCATAGTGGCACTGCTCTATTAGCATGTTATAGCATGTACCGGTATATTATAAGTTGTCCGATTGTAAATAATATGACGAAAATATAAAGTAGAAACAATGGCAGAATTCTAAAATCTAAGCATTTAGTTAGCAATACATACATTGCACTTATTAAGATTAAGGAATAATTAACAAATTGGTTGATTTTATATGGAAATACCATTAGTTCAATTTGCTCTTCTTTCTATCCATTTTATGCTTAATGCGCTTGATCTAGCTTAGGACAGCGATAACAGAATTAAGAGAAACTGGATTGGCAATGACTGCTCTTAACTGTTGATATTTTGGACAATCTTATCAATGGCTGGATTTGGTTCCAAATTGCAATCAGTTGCTAAATTCCAAGCAAAACACGTTCTGATTGCATTGTTAGCAAGTAATAATTGGTTAATATGTTGATATTATTTCCAAAGCGCTAGATCTGGTCGATATTCTGTCATTAGTCTTGAAAGACTTGAAATGAATCGTATATCTATATGAGATCATTTAAGACGGATATGAATCACAAAGCCAGATATTTGTGAACAGAATAAGCCTGCCTGGTGCCTGTTGTTTGTTCACACTACAGAGCGTCACAGAAATTCATGGAACAGGGATATTCAGCAGTATTTTTTAGCGCCCGCAGCTATTCAATTACTGTTCAATTAGCATGACAAAGAAGTCATAGGAACCCACACACATAATCTTCCATTGCATCTGAATTGTTGTAATTCTATTGGAATCGAATGGGAAAAAATGCTAATTATACCTTGTACTAACTGTATATATGTTATAATATGCATATAATGCAGTGCAGACATATCATATTTTAGTCTTAAATTATAGACTTTTATACTTTCATCTTAAGATGTTAAATGAATTATTTTACCTGAAGAATGACGTCAAGGCAGTATGACACATGACATAATACTGACAGTTGATGTCATTGTTAACTTGACCTCCTTACTTACATGTTATTGTCATATTATCATTTATTATTTCAACTATCTTCATTGTTTTCTTACCAAGTAGTTCATTTACATTTCATATATTATTCTTGTTCACCAGATGCCACAATCCCCACAACTCTTGTTCTGTTTTAATCTGTCTGAAATGACTACTTTAAAGGGACATATTCGCAAATTTGGGGGGTTGATTTGGGCTTTGAATATCAGAATTACTAGAAATGTACAAAACATTTGAAAATTAGTCGTACAAGTATGCACAAGTATGCACTTGTTGAAGTTATTGGGAAATATCCATAAATCAAACATACCAGAACGAAATGAAATGCATGTGTTGAATAAATTGTAATTGAAACTATAAGCTTTCACTCACAATTAAATCGCATTGAAACTAGAATCTGTGTATATTTTGAATAGTTCTTTGATGTGCTCAAAGATTTTTGTTCATTTAAAAAGGAAACCACTTAATAATCTAAGCAATATCTGGATGTCTGATTTCAGTTACTATTTTCATCAAAACTAATGAATTATTCAGTTTTAATTTCATTCAATTATTCTTTTACATAATGAGTCAAGTAATTTATCAAACAAATTAAAGACATGTTTGGATTATTTAGCATTAAATTAGTCTTAAAGGGATATTTACAAACTTTTTTGTGTATATTGAGACACTGGTAAGCATTGATTTGCACCATCCCAATTTTCGGTCACCTGTCAGTTGGCCCTGCAATTACAATAAAACTAAAAAAAGCTTATAAGATATAGGCCTCAAACCAACTTGTGAGCTTTTTAGTCAAAGATTTCATAATTTATCTATACTGGTATCGTATGATATTTAAGCTTATTGTATATACTTGTATATATTATTCTATGTGAACTTTCATAAGGTATTAGTATTATCGGGGTGTCCTGAAAAGGTGGTTGTGCACTGCACCACGTGGGACACCTGCTGAAGCATTACAAATATAATGTAGTCTCATCCTAATTGAGCTCTGTTTTTATGGTATTGTACCTAATAAACCTTTATTCTTCATACATATAATACAGGTGTTACTTTTACAATCTAATAATAAAATTTCTTACTTACTCACCATTTTTGGGGATTATATTCTTTTGTCAACTCCTTTCTGAATTAAACTTATAGCTGGAGTCAGACCTACTTTTTTTGTTAGGGTGCAATCGAAAATTGAAAGTGAAGTAAATGAAGGGAATAGAGCACAGTCTCATAGTGCAGAATCAGTTTCAGAATACTACAAAGTAATCTGAGCAACCGTATGCATAGTTCTGACAAAACTTGATTGTCGGATATAATATATAATAACAATAACATGATATGATTCCTGTAATTCCAGAAGAACTTGATCAGATTATGAGTTCAAATATAACCGGGATAGTCCTTTCACTCAGGCCAAAGGGTATTTCTGTAATGACATCATAATCTGGTCAAGTGTTATCTATTTTGGAAATCACACACATCTGTTCAGGTACAATCTATCAGTGTCATGTACATAAAAACAAAGGGTAGGAACCTTAGTAATTAAGTCCCTTTCAGGCTCAGTGATTACATGCCTTGTAATGACAATTCAAAAACAATTTTCAGGTTAAAAGTTCAAGACTATTATAATTCACCTATATGTTTTTTTCAGGTGGCCATTAAAATTATAGATAAAACACAGTTAGATGAGGCTAATTTAAAGAAAGTGTACAGAGAAGTTCAAATAATGAAATTATTAAATCATCCACATATCATTAAACTCTTCCAGGTAGGTTAATATTATACAATCTTAACATTCAGTGAATTTCTTTAATCAGCATTTGATTTTACTAATTGGCTACTCAATTGAAATTCTAAATCACATTCAAAGCAATTCTCTATTGGAATGACAGTACTCAGTACTGCTGCTTAAATTGAAATCTACTTCTGTATTTCATGAACCCTGTTCAAAAGCCTGCATGAAAAATATTCTATTATCTACAAGGAAAACATGGCTTTAAATATACACATATGACAACAAACTGGCACCATGATATTGTAGCTGAATGATGTTAAATGATGGTCTCCAGCCATCAAACATATTTGTCAATTAGAATCAAATGTGATATTCGGATGAGATATCGGCACAGATACATTGTAGAATATAAAGTCTTGATGGACTCATAAATGGTTCAGTTTTATGTCTGGCCCTAACCCATATCACGTCAAACGAATTGGGTAGGGCCAGATTTGTCGGGCTATTTAAAAATAAACTTGTTATTAACCTTAAAGATGTTTCAACATGTGAGTGGGTAAAAAAAGGGCAGTGCGAAGTTAGTACATGAACAAAACGTTGACGGTTAACGTAAGCTGTGGGTGGTGGTGATCTCACTAAAAATTGTCATCAGTTGATTCATAAACATCCTGATTACCATGTCAAAATAAAAATGTCACTATATTTATTTTAATGTTATAAAGGTGATGTCATAGTTTATTACCATGTTTATCAATTTTTTGACATGATATTAAATTCATTCTTTACATTTTAAAAGTGTTTCTATTTAAATCTTGCGTTGAATAATTTAATTTTACTTTCTGTTCTCAAAAATTTGATGTTATACAAATTACACCAACTAATTACTCTGTGGTCTAGGCCAGTGCTTTCAAACTCTTTAGCTTAATATCATTTTTAATGTTGAAAATCTCAATCTCTTCCATGACAATAACTACATGTGTGGTATACAAGCAATATCATTACCTATCATGAATTTCTCACATTGAAACTGGGGTGTCTAAGCAATAAGAAGGGACAGGTTGAGATCTCATTCTTGATTCTTTCATTACTTCCTTCTTCCTCTTTGATGTCTAGTAGAACAGCTCATAACGCAGAATTAAAGTTCTAGAAAATCTACAAGGAATTGTTGCGTGGGCACTTTTGGTTTAAAGTTAAAAATTGACTTGTTGCTTTATTCCACAGTCTTGAGCCGTCCTATTTTTTCATGATGCTGCAATAAAAAACATAAGCTTACATCTGAAAATAACTGAAAGTAATCCAGAAATGAGATTAACTAAGTTGTGACATGATTGAAATATGTTTTGAATGAAATGTTGACATAACATAGTGTTTATGAACTAACCTTTTATGATGTATTCAAATAGGCATTGATGTACATTTCTATAACAAGTATAATATCCCCTACTTGATATTTTTGTGTCTTTTATCCCGTTGGTTTATATATAGTAACTTTTCTATAAATAGAAAGAAGATAATAAAAACATGGCCTATAAATAGTCTAGAACTGAGGGATTATGTCAATAACTAACACATATGGTCTCTTGGGTGCTACATTTAATTAAATAACTTTACTTCAGTGAGAATTTAAGGCCTAACTCAGCAATGTTAGAATTAATTTTGCTTGGTCTAACTATGAATAAATTAAATACTTATACCAAACCTTACAAATTTCCCTGAAATCTATAAATGTACTTGGTAATCTAACTCAAAAGATAACTGCCATATTTTAATATAAAAATACCAATGTTAGATTAAAATATGTCTAAAATTAGATTGTTATCTGGTTTGAATAGGTTAATAATAGATTTTCTGCATGATTAACCAGTATACTGACAGACATTGATAAATAAAGTTTATATTTTGATTGGTAAAATAGCAATAAGCGTTAATTTGTGGAAAGTTTCACAATCTACTTTCTTCAGAAACCTTGCCTGATTAATCTGAACAAAGTATTATTTTTGTGGAATCATTTGTTTAAGAAACGAAAATAAAGAAATGAAGAAGGCCAATTTTTAAACTTTACAGTGTCATGTAGAATCATGTTGGCTATATATGTAAATTGTGGCATTGAACAAATCAGAAATTGGGACTAAGAAAATGTCAATCTTGGGTAATATCATAGCTGCAATTTGAAAGAGAAGTTCCAGTTTTTAGAATTGTATGTATGCATCATATCTGATATAAACCTCATATATCTCTAGATATTTTATACCCACAGCTCAATTTGCCATACAATACCCCATTCATCTCTTCTCAATTTCTATAATTACTTTCCAAGGTAGATACAGTATTATTTAGGAAGAGTACCTTACCCAGTTTCAATTTATGAAGACATCCAGTGATTCATTATATATGATTGCCTTTTGTTACTGCCAGCATAAAATTCACACTAAACTAGATCCATAGTTATCATCCATCCAGGTATAACCTGGTTGTCATCTGGAGTATTCTTTTCTAAAATATTCTTTGTACAGTGTTAGTGCCCTTACATACAAACATGAGTTGAAAAGCAGCAAGTCATGGCCCCTGTTGTCCTACTAAATTATATTTTAATGATATAATTTTAGGTGATGGAAACCACCAATATGTTGTATTTAGTATCAGAATATGCACCACATGGAGAAATATTTGGTAAGTAACTTTCTGATGCTTCTAGCCCTGGTAGAAATTAATTATCTCATGCAGTACATCTGAATTAAAAACTGTAAAGATTATTGATACAAAACCTGAATTTTGTAGTTGTTACAATATGTTCATATTTTTAGTGAGAAATCAGTGTTATCCTCATTGGTCAATATTTTTGAGTCATAGAACAAATTTATTCAATTAAAAAATCTGTATTAGAATTAGAATAATATGAAATATATTTTGGAACTAAAAGAGTGAAAAAATCTGTATAGAGTATCTAAGATGATGTTCTAGTGGCAAAAATTACACAATTCCTTATTGATTCCGCTTATATAGCCTATATAAATTGTGCTATTAGCCCGAGGCTTTAGATTCTTAAGAGTAAAATTGATGCCAGTTTGGTTCCGATGGATTTATTAGGCTGTAAGAGTGTTAAGCAATTTGAATTTTCTAGATGAATTGCTGACAAAGTAGTTTTATAAACATTTGAAAAGACTGGCAGATTGAATGTTTCACCAGACTTTGTCTTTTCTTCAAATAAATGATCTCCTCAAAACATTCTAATTGGTGTCTGGTCCTTGCTCTTGTCTACTTTACTCAGTAACTCTGTAGTTTTCTACTCTTATACAATATGACCTTCACCTTTCTATCAGCTGTAATGTAATCTTGATTCAGGAATTGATCAGATTGACATTTCTGGAGAACGAACCTGTTGTATAGTGTTACCTGGTAGGTCAATGATCACTGGTTTAACGCACAAGATTAAACATAAATAGCAAAAGAAATTTCTCAGGTGTTTACGATAGACAATATTAATCTAAATTTCAACCAAAGCTGACAAAAACATTAAGTTTAGATTCCCTGAATAAAATGCTGACACTCTCAGTCACTGGTTGCATCAGGTGTTCTCGAATGAGGAGGATTACCAACTTTAGGATCACATCACAAAATCTCGCTTTATTTTTATATTGATATCGTAAGATAAACAAAACATGCTTTATTAAATTTTTTGGTCATCTTAAAAAGGCAAATTAAACAGATTAAAACCTTTGTTCCACTTGTAATTGAATTATAGGTTATAGTCAGACTAGTGTAATACTTCTGCTATCATATATGCTAAGCAATAATATCTGAATATCTCTGTATGAATATATTACTCCAGGCCAGAAACAAAAAAGTTATACATCATCTAAACAATAATGACAAAATATAAATCATTGTTATATTCCCACATATATAGTTATTGCCCCCATATGTCTGTCTGTCTGTCTGTTTGTCTATTATTTTGGGACACATAGAGAGTTGGTTTTTCGAGGGATTTTGATAAAATTTTGTGTCATTGTTTGTTATCACCTAATGATGAAGTCTATTGAAAATCAGACAAAACGAAATATTTTTTACATAAGTTATTACCCTTGTAAATTGGAAACAATATTTAGCATGTAAACTTCTTGACGGATTTTGATCAATTGCAATGAAATTGTTTATTATTTCCCAGTGATATACCCTAGATAGATATTCCAAAAAAATGTATTGCCCTTGTTCTTGAAATCTCATTCAAGACACAATTCTGAACAGATTTTAATTGAAAAATATTAAATATTGGTTATTGCCCTTGTTCTCAAAAAACCTGTTCAATCTTTTACTCCTAAACACCTCAGAAGACAAATTCTTGACTGATTTCGACGAAACTTGGTGAAATGGTTTATTATCACTTAAGGATGAACTCAATCGAAAGTCAAAAAAAAAAAGAAAGAGGCTGTGAATAAAGTTCTTGTTGTATGAAAATATTACTCTTGAAATATTTCATTTACTGGTAGCTCTAGTCAATCTCCTGAACGACTTGGCTGGTGTATTATGATGGCCATCCCTATCAGCTTTGTCCATTTTATTTATGTTAAAAAAGGTGCTATACAAACTAATAACTGAAAGGTTCCTATAGACAGAGTTGTCTAAAAGTGGGACAGCATTTAACTGAGCAAAAACAATTATTTTATATTATTATCTTTAATAGAAATATAAAATCAGAAGTTGAAAATTGAAACATGTTGTTACTATACATCTTTTATATTTCAACGACATGTGATGTTCTATATTGATTTTATCAGACCTATTTTACCAGTCATTAAACTAAGGTTTCTGTTTTCAAACACAGCAAATTGGTCAATAGATATATCGTAAGATTATTGAGTCTTCTAAAAATAAACTTTTAGGTCTATTTTAGTCTTGTCATCTTGATTCTTTTTGATCATGTCTGTCCACATATCGAGCTCATATTGAAAAAAGAAAATTGTTTAAACAATTCAAGCTACTGTTAAAAAGGCTGGACAGGGTTGTCATCACAACTTAAAAGCAATAATTATTAAGAAATTAATTGATTTTCTTTCAGTTTTTTCACTGTTTAATCTTCAGTCTATTTTCAAAATGCAATAAAATCATGTTTTTTGGTTCATTCTGGACTTAATTCAACTACTTAACCTTTGAAATAGACAGTAAAAAAATAAGATGTTCGATCATTTTATTTTAAGAAATCAGACTGATTTATCCAAGTTGTATACAGTGAAATGTCAAAAGGGAGTATTGCGAAATGTGTATAGGTTTTCAATTGATTTTTACCATTTATTTCTTTCATTGTTTAAGTGTAAACAGAATTTGTTATTGTAATGAGCTAAAATCAATCACTGGATTATATAGGTTTTTGTCTTCCTTCATTGTTTGATTAGTACAAGCAAGCCAGTTACATATTCTATGCTATGAGTCATCATTATGCAAGTCTGTTTTAATTCCAACAAGAATATGACATCCTTCAACTCTGTGATCAATTATTAAAGATTTACTTAGTTAAAGCGCCTTTGTCATCTAAATATTTACATGACTAACTGCTAGTTCTTGTTTCAGCTATCTCGTTTCACTTTTTAGAATAAAAAATGTTCTCTTACAATGAAAGGTACCGTCTAAGTAGAGAGATCTGTATGTCTGTGTTTATTTTTGATTGTTTGCTTAATTTTATGTAAAAATTGACTAAATATCTATAATTATTGAAATAATGTATACTTTGTAGATTATATCGCTCAACATGGCCGTATGATGGAATCAGAGGCTCGACGAAAATTCTGGCAGATATTATCAGCTGTAGAATATTGTCATAATAGAAACATTGTTCACAGGGATTTGAAGGTAAGTTGAAATTTTTTTTTAGTTGATTAGAGGTAGAATAAGATTAGAGTCCTCTACAATTTGTGATACACAATAAGAAATGAAATTAGTTCAATCTAGAGATGTGGAAGCTATATGCAGAAAGTGTGGTAATCGAGAAGTGTTACATTATATCATTTATGTGGCTTTCTTTATTGTGTGGAAACCTTACTAGTTGTAATAGGTGTGAAACACATTTCTTAACTATAGGTTATGTCATAACACGAAGAGTTGAAATATTCTATGACATCAAATATTACATTTACTACCATAATTCTGGTCAAATAGAATTTTCAAAGTAGAAATGTAATGTGTAATGGAGTCCAATTTTGTTTCTGATAATGGGGCCAACAAATGAAAGAAGATCATGCAATCAAATTTGAGCAAAGTTTATGTAGATGGAAGGGGTTGAAAACTGATGATGTGTTGACTTAAGAAAGTATTAGATGTGGTAGTTTATGTAGATGGAAGGGGTTGAAAACTGATTATGTGTTGACTTAAGAAAGTATTAGATGTGGAATCTGAAATCTAGATAGGGTCACAATTATCAACAGATAGGGTACATATATTGTAGATGACATGAATATTGTTCAGGTCAATATTTTATATATGGTAAAATAGCCCATGAACAAAATTAACGTCAACAAGAAATCACATGATAACACAGTGTTAATTTTCCACGTCAACAACATCCACATTAATTCCTTCAATAGACACTTATTACTTTCATGAAGAAATGTTTGTTCCCAGTTTTGAAAAGAATTCAGGAAATTTTTATCACAATCATATAACAGTTTCTGTGTACTGTGATAATTACGTCTTAGATTTTTTTTTTCATTATATTTTTTTATGGTCATTTTTTAACTGAATGATCATGCAAATTATTCCACCCTTTTACTAGAAATACTGTGAAAATAGTTTCTAATAAGTGTGATAATTGTTAAAGATTTGTGTGAGTTGGTTAGATCGTTCTGAATCTTACAGAATCTCTGTTTTTCTTAATTTTGGATAGATGATGCAAAGCAATTTGCCAACAAAAAAAAATACACAATGCATTAATAAGGCAAAAAAATTGTCCATGATACTTATGAACATTCTTTCTTATGACTTTGAGAAGAAATAACAATGATTACCTCAGCAATACTTGATAATATCTTAATCAAAAAAATAAAATATTGTCTTTAAACATAATAAGGTTACTGTAAATCAAACTGCAGTACATTTACTACCATGTAGTTATTTTGTAGCCTTTATTTAGAAAACAGAGCAGTGTGAAGTTGGCCACACTATTAACAATTGATAGGATAATAAATGAAGTAGACCATATAATTTCAGGTTATGTAAATAGATTATATTTCATCTCAATATATCTTGATAGTAATTAATCCTGTTGCTATATATACAAGATAAACTCCATTATTTACTGTCTTTGTCAACTCTAGGGGCTGACATGGAAAAAGGTTATAGTTGTTTAGATACAAAAATAACAAGTGTGGGGGGGGGGGGGGGGGGGGTTCCATGTTCTACAGACTGCAAGTTAAAGATACCTTTACAGTAAGAGCAAAAGAGAAAAAATTTCGGTTGTTGCACACTACATGGTGTTGCCTGTCAGAAAAGTAACTTCTTAAGTGGCATTTAGTAATTGAGGTATGAATATATGAATACGATTTTATGGGTAACAATTACTTTAATAAATAACTTGCGACGTTTCAAGGATGATAATTTCGTCCTTATCAAGCAATGATTTTTTACATATTTGCTCTAAGGAAAGTTTCATTTGAACATAACTTTTAAAGCCAATAGATGTATCAGTTATCAGTTATCAATTCACTATTCATAGAAATGGAAATAGAGTTCAAATAGAGTAGAGGATTTAAAAGACATTCGATGAAAAGACTTCTTTTAGTGAAGATGTTAGCTAGCTATAATATGATATATAAACTTCCTGCACTTAGATTTAAATGTGTAGTTAAATTTAAGTGGAAAATTTCTAACAAAAAGACAAGTGATAAATATTAAGCGAAAGAATAGAGTAGGTTTTAAGAAGTGTGTTTTGTTGTTTCCTTTTCTGACAAATACACATCTTTTATCCTATGCAATTTAGACAATCATACAAGACAAATTTTTGTATTATTTCTTAAAGTAGTCAAAGATTGACTGAAGATGTCAGTTTTGTATGGTGCGATAAGATAGCGATCATAATTTTCGTTGTTAGTTGTTATCATGACCACCTTGATCATTCGCAAGTATACGCAACTGATAAATGCTCTGGTAAGGGCACCATTAGACTAAAAAGATTCTGAATAGTGGCCAATGTGTCTGCCTGACTTCTCTTTTGATTTTTTAATCAAAAAGTATGGTGGGATGCATAGTTATGATTCTTTGAATTTTAGATGTAAACTATTTAGTCTGTAAATCATCTTCATTATTGACATTTTGAGTATAAACATCGTAAAATTTTGGTGAGAAGATAGAAAATTACTTAGTGTAATTACAACATGAGTTGCCTAGTTTTTGACATGTTCATGTTTACTTTGGCTACAAATTCTAACTTTAAAGGATTCCAAACAAACTGTTGATTATAAGTATACCAGCAGATCATCTTACACCATTGACGTCAAGACTAAAACCACAACTTCAGACCAAAGAGTTTACATAAGGGAGATCACTTCTATCGAAAAATAAAATACCTCCAGGGAATACAAATTTCAATCCTTAAACTTGGGCAGAAAATTATTTTATTCCTTCATTTAATTTGTATCACTCAATCCATGGATCTATCAATTTATATTTTTTTCCAGTAAACCCATTGTCAGATTTCACTCTATGAGAAATAAGCTAATCTCATTGGAAGTCATGCAAGTGTTATGCTGCACTGGTGAAAAGTGCTGGAACCCATCTTTAAGTTTGAGTTTGGAATTAGAATGGCTCTGCTGGCCATGTTTTACTTTCAGTGTGGATCATTGCCAAGGTCTGTCTGCAGTTGAGTAACCGGGAAAATTATTAGGTCAAATCTGTTAGGCTTTATTTCTTCTATTACATAAAGGTCAAATTTCTCTTCCTTGCATAAATATAGAATCTTCTCTACCATTGGTATAAATCTTATTCAGAGATTTTGACCAATTTAGAAACGCAGCAGTGATTATTTCATCAACTTTGTGAAATTGCATGAAAATTGTTCTACAAACTTCAATATAAGTTTCTTTAATATGTATTGTTCAATGATTTCCATTTAATATATCTGCATTTGCATACTGTTTTTGGCAATTTCATCTATCAAGGTATTCTAATATACATGGCTTTCAGTAACACAATTCTATATTAGCTCTGTATTTTTTAACTTTTCCAATATAAATACCAGGAAAGTTGATTGGCATTTGTAAATAAAGTTGATTGGTCAATATAATGAGAAGAATATTATCGACTAATGAGACCTGTCAATTGTAAATAAATTTTCAACAGGCAACCCAATGCTCGAAACCTAATTGATTATTTCTATTAAACAATATGTTGACCCTGAAGCACTATTTATGACATGGTAGATGTCATAGTTGGGTCATATTGAACATGTCATATATGTACTTTTAATGCTCTTTTGATTAATTAATGATGTTATGAATTTTTATTCATATTTTTCCATATTTTTCAGGCAGAAAATTTATTGATGGATGCAAATTTAAATATAAAAATAGCAGGTAATTAATAAAATTAAATCGATATATAATGTAATATGTAACAGCATGGTTAGTGAGTTTTCAGTGACTTATAGCAATCTTGATGATCATAGACTACCATTGGGCTATTGGGTTTCATTTCTACTGTGTCCTTTATGGGTTTCATCATGGCCTCCACCATCCTTTGCTTAAGAAAATGATATTTCATGAGTGTGAGTGGTTTCTAACATCCTGTGCTCCAAGGGAATTGGCATTTAATTTACTTTTGTTCCCGAGATCCTAAAGTAAAACATTTTATTTATTAGCCCCTATTTTGTTCCTCGTAGATTTTGGTTTTGGTAATTTTTATAAGCAAGATGAACAGTTAGCCACATGGTGTGGTAGTCCACCTTATGCTGCTCCTGAAGTTTTTGAGGGCAAAAAATACCTTGGTCCACAAATAGACATCTGGGTAGGTTTATTTTCATGTTAATTATAAATAGATTTAATTGTATATGAAATTTATCAGCACATATATTAGAATATGTTGTCAAATATTTTTCAGGAGTTGTATTTATGACCGACCAATTTATGTTACTTAGTTATTTATAAAGTGCAAAAGTTTGTTTCATTTGTTTTTTAAATTTAATCAAATTTCCCTTTATAATTACAGAGTTTAGGAGTTGTATTATATGTATTAGTGTGTGGAGCTCTACCTTTTGATGGACCTAATTTACCATCATTAAGAGATAGAGTATTATCAGGAAGATTCAGAATTCCATTCTTCATGTCAACAGGTAAGTTCACAAAGTTCTCTTGAGTTTCTGAATTGACTATGTAGTTAGTTTTGAATTCAAAGGTCATTGTGTACCTTTTAAGAGAAACTGATAAAGACTAGTCATTTGTTCAGATTTAAAGATAACAGGATCCAATTCCAATAATACATCAATGATTATATAGTTGAATTTCACAGTCAATGATTCAGATTGTATTAATTCAAATTGTCATATTCAACTTGTTAAGAATGGTGAAGATTTTATTGCTGTTCAGTTGATTTAGCTGTTTAAAAGCTAACTAACTAAACGGCTTCTGTTTATGATTTTAAATTTAGTTGTAGATGAACAATACATAAGATTTTTACATTGAAAGGGATACATATAACTGGAATTAAGCAAGACAACAATACTATTTTTAATTGTAGAATGTGAGCAGTTGATACGTAAAATGTTAGTATTAGACCCAAATAAACGCTACACAATACAGCAAATAAAATCACATAGGTGGATGCAAATTGATGGTGGACCACCAAATTTACCACCAGCTAGTCCTCTCATTGGATATAATGCCAAGGTTGGTGAATTCAACGAAAAAATATTACGCATCATGCAAAGTCTTGGTATTGATCAACAAAAGACAATGGAGGTAAGACATTTATTCGATACTATTATTGGTTCTCATATATGCCATCATGAAGGATAGGCTTTCTCTGTGCTGCATTCTGTTACCTGATCCAAGATATTTTTGTTCCTTATAAAATATTGTATTGTTCTTCAGACTAAAAATCATAGATACTGATACTCTATCAGTGATTTTAGACCTTGGATATTAATACTGGAACTATGTCTATATTTCAGGCACTGAAGAATGATGCATACGACCATTACACAGCAATATATTATTTATTATTAGATAAATTACGTCATCATCGGAGTAGTTTCCCCACAGACAGTCGTATTGATGCTAGACGGAGACGACCGAGTTCTATAGCAGAGCAAGCTATGATGCGTGTGAAAACAAATCAAACGTGTATCCACAAGACACCCTTAGGACAGGTTAAACAAGGTGTATTTAGTCAAACTACTGACTGTGTTACTCCACCAGGAGTCATACAGAAACCTACTGCAGAAATCAAACGACCTCATTTATATAATGAAGGTGAAATGAATCCATCTCCTATTGGTGTGACAGCTTGTATGGCAGACGTGATACCTCAGCCTTTTGTTAAAACAATGCAAACTATGGCTGGTCATGTGATAACTACTTCAATTGATGAAGGTGTTGAGGCAGACATTTTGGATCGTGATTCTGAAAATGATCTGATCCAACGCCGCTACTCCATCGCTAAAGATGGGTTTGGATTAATTCCTAGTTGTGCTTATGGTGAATTTAACAATTTAGGATTAACAAGCAATAATGGAACAAACAATTTCTATCAGTCCCCGTTTACAAGTTTTGACTCTTCATTGGAAGCAGATGTGAGTACTAGTCTATCGTCTTGTGTTCAAACTAGTTCTTCTTGTGCTTTAAGCAACATGTCACCCACGCCTACCTACTCTCATTTAGACAATAGTAACTTAAATCCAGCCATGTTACAGGTGAATAACAATTGTAGTTCAGAAGGTTCACAAGATGAACCAACACAGGACAGAAGTCAGACACGATCACCTGTGAACTTTCGAGAGGGACGTCGTGCATCTGATGGTCTTGTTGCTCAGGGAATTATAGCTTTTAGACAGAGATTGAGAGAGAGTATGAGAGCTAAAGGTATGTTGGAGTTACGTCAAGAGCATCAACATTTACAGAATTTATATCAGTATCCACTTATGATCCCACTGGCGCCACCCCCAACCCCTGTACCACATCGAAAATTATCAGCACCTCTTCATCCTAGCTTTAGACAATGGTCCCTAGACGAGCCTTCACACACTGCACGAAGACGACCTTTGATGAAGAGAATGAGTTTACCTTCTGAAACTTTTGACATAGCTCCACATCGACTTCTGGCTCTTAAACAGAGTCTTCAACTTGAAAAACAAATGGAGAAAGTGAATCCTGAAGAAGAAGGCAATGTGAATCAGCCTTTGTTTGATTTTTCCACCACTGCTTCATCTCAGATGTTACAACACAGACTACAACATAAACGACAGATGTTCCAAGCTCATGGACAACCGTCCCAACTTCATCAGCAGTTCCAACAGCTGAACATCTCCCCTCAAAACTTACCTACCATAGATCTACGACAATCCGTGTACCCAAATCAAGATCAAAAACAATTTATTGGTTTATCAAATACCGAGCCATTGTCAAATCTAGCTGATGCATCAAAAGGCTTACCATCATTTATCCCACAATCCTCTGTTACTGTACAGCCTAAGCCTGGAACCTGTTACCCAGCAGCCACATCAGTATCCCTTGACAACCAATATCAGCCACCATGGCAACAAGAGCCTTTAAACATGACCACGCATTTCAACAGATCACAAGATTCTGGAGCCATGTTTACTTTAG
Organism: Lottia gigantea; assembly: GCF_000327385.1. NCBI lineage: Eukaryota > Metazoa > Mollusca > Gastropoda > Lottiidae > Lottia > Lottia gigantea. Next base: position 141,004 of record NW_008709781.1, on the reverse strand, counting down.
AGGAATCAGTAGCTGAATCTGAGGGTTCACCAAACAGAAAGGATATGATTTCACTCATGCCACACCCTATAGAAGTAACTGAATCTGGTATTCACAATTTGAATGATTTCCATTTAAAGCCACCAGAACTCTTGAAATACCCACCAGAGAGGAAAATTGGCGTAGATCTGGGCAATATGAGCTTTCCAATAAATTTAAGTCCCTTAACAGAAGCATCAGTGTCAGAAGAAAATCAGAATGTTGAACGGATCAAACAGTTTGGAGCAGAAGAACAAATGGAATTTTCATAAAAATTGGTAACATTTTTTTAGATTTAGGATCAAAACAAAGTTAGAATATTTACACAAATTGTTCAAATGTGCAATTATTGAGATATCTTTTGTTAATCTGTACTTGTTATATCTTGAGGATTAGTGCCATTCTTTAAGAATCCAAATTATTATCGTGTTAGAAAGGAGCTTTAACATCATCTTGTATTCATCATCCTAGTTAGTTTTGTTTAATTTCAATTATTGATAATCAAAATTCATTGTATCATCAAACTTAGGTCATAATTCAATCTGAAAATCTATGAAATGATATTATGTTGACTGACCATAAACTAATCTGCACCATGGTCATTTCCTTGAATATACTAGAGTTAGAATAATTCTATAAATACAGATGCAATATATATATATTATATATTACCAATAGATATTTAGTAGATATATTAGCCTGATATTCAATTGTTCCCATGAGTTTCTTTTTATCTTGAAGATATCATCCAGATCAAAATCATTGCTATGATTCGGCTGAAAAGTTGTGATTGTTTAATCACAACATTTTAAGATCTGTTCCATTATTTTTGTTATTTCATATTTTGTTTCCACGTTTTCTGAAAATTAGGTTTATATATAGGTGTATTCCACTTTTTTTGTAAAACATTTTAATTACCAAAAACTTTGTAAATTATACCTGAAAATATTTCTAAAGTATGCATTTAATATCTATGTATCTACTTGATCAACTTTGTTTTAAAAGGGTTAATTAAAAACTGAGAGTACTAATTGTTAATTAAGCAGTTTTACCTAGTTTGATAGGCTTTATAATGGCTCCTTATATTTACCGGTAATTGAAATCTTTAGAAAACGTAGGAGACATATTTCTCTACAATTAGGCGTTTATTTTACTAAAATCTGTACAGTGGATTTTTAACAGCTTGCAAAGAGCTTATCAAACATTAATTGTAAATTTGGGCGTTAAAAAATTAACGGCTGCATTTTTTTAGTTAATACTTTCAGATATGTTATAGGATACATTTCAATAGATTTTGGTTTATTGTTTTCGTAATTTGAGCAAACAAATTTTTTGACCTACAAAAAAAGCGGAATGTCCCTTTAAAAGCACTACTGATTATTCTGGCAGGATATTTACAATTTTCATGGACAGTTAAACAATTAGATACATAATCATTCTTGGTTTAGGATTGAGTAATAATTAATGTGGACATTGAACCCTGGACAACAGCAGGTCAGATATATAACATTATTACATACATATCAATTATATTGATTTTCTCATTTCTTTACAACAGAAATTATTAAACATTAAAAGTTAATTTTTATAACACTATGGAGCATATTTTGAGTACATCATAAGAAGCTGTCTGTAAGAGACCATTTGTAATTTTGAGTTTGTCTGAATCAGTTAATAACTGTCTTCATAACTGTGTTTTGTTTTTTATCTTGAAAAAGACAATGATATATATATAATATTCAACAATTGCTTTTTAATTTCAATACTAAATCAGTAAACATCTTGTTTTACAACCAGTTTTTTGTTGATTTGGTTTTCTGTGCTGAAAAAGGGTTTGGCAATTTTATGTAGGCCCTACTTGAACATATATTTTCTTTCATATTCTGTTTCGTATTGTTTTGTTTGTATAGCACTTGTTTATTTTGTTTTGTTATTATTTATTTAAGTTTAATCAAAGAATTATTGTATTTGTGCTGAGGACTACCTCTGTAATGAAAAGTGTAAATATTTTTTATTTCAACAAATCTAGTAATTACTGTCATCATTAGATACAAATAAATCCATGAAAGTTCTAGTGAAATGCATTGCAATTCCAGAAGGCTTCAAGACCCTTAAATTACATCATCTTGTTGCAGAGACCTTAGGCTGCAACTCAAGAAGGTTTTTGAATCCTAAGAATGTCACTCCAAAAGGTTTGCAATCCTAAAATGGTTATAGAATCCTTAAATTACAACCCCAGAAGGTTCTGGCTGCCAATCTGGAAATTGCAAATCCTGCTTAGTAATCTCATTAATTATATTCACAGTATCATAATTATTATCATTCATCATCTTAACTACGACAGAGGCATGTTGTCTCTATGAAAAGTTTATCTGTATATTTAAGAATTTGAGCTTAGTTTATATATTTAAATTTTTCTTTCTAATCATTTAGAACCATAATAGAACATATCATTAGGAATTATTGGTATATGCCTTTAGTAAGCAATTTATCATTTTCATCAGTATCATTTTTAGTGGTGACTTGAAGGAGAGTAAATATCATTTTTTGACATTCAGGGCCATTGAAGGTGTAATATGCTATGCCCATTCCTTAATTGGATGCATATGTCTGTCGACCCATGTCAACTGCCACCTACTTGACATTTCATTTCAGAGAGTTGTGTTTTATAGATAGTTCTTTCCAAGATCACAGAAAGCGGGTGCTGCAATCCATATCCTCGGACTTGCATTCTTAAGGTTAAGGAGGAACATTTGGTGTTTCAAGCATTCTTTCTCTGTAGGAGATTGCAGTTGTGACCTCATTGTGGCAACCTTTTTTTCCCCACAAAGTTATCTGAGAGGTACTTATAGTTAGCACCTCGAGTTGAAATGCAATATATTGTATTAAAACCACAGGTTCCCAAAAAGAAATTGAGAATAAGTGCACTCAGGTGTGAGATGATGTGCTATTATGGCCATCATTATGAATTTTTAATTTTCTTGGAACTCTGAACCTTAGAATGTTTGGGCTTTTCCTTTTCCTTCATTTAGAAATATAGCTATAACCCTGAAATCCTCTGAAAGATTGAGCGTTGATTTTTCTCAGTGATATTGGGTATTATCTTTACAAGGAAAGTTTATTTTCTATATATATTATTGCACACTGTAGATAGTTATATTGTATAAACAGTGAGTAGAGATATATATTTCTGTGTATAGAGAGTTACTATTTGAGATAATGTATGATTATTATTCAAACAATGTGATTGTGTACATAAATCAAGACAGTTGATGTTATTATTTTGTGTTTGTTGAGATGTAGCTATTATTATTATTATTATTATTATTATTATTTAGAGTAAAGCAGTCAAATAATTTTGTTGAAATTACTGTAATTCTTGATTCTACATTTATTCAACGTAGTATTTTTGTGCATTATGATTACTGTTGAAATTGCGTGCACGTGCCAATTGAAATTTGACCTACTAATGTACGTGCATTTGAGGAGAAATTTTTATACATGAATATTTTGTATGAATGAGAATCAAGAATTAACAATTTGAAGATATTTATGGCTTACTTAACATTTATTCAGAAACTGGAAAACAATTTGAGCAATATTCCTCAGTTATAATTTGATAAATCCTAGTCTTTTGTCCTCATTGCACTGAAGTAAAATGTGGTATTTCATAGAACGTTTTTTGATACCAATTGATTCAAGATCTTCTTACGAAATGACTTAAATTCAGGGCTGGACAGTATCTTAGGTTTCATGATTATTCCAACTTACAGATATAGCAGTAGATATTTTGTAATTAGTGCAGAATCTGATTATTTCGATATTACAAAGTATTCTTCTAAATACGGAAATTTTATTTAATTTTTGTTTATTTTACATTATCGCAAATTTTTAAACGTTTAGACCTACTTTAATAAATTGTATTCAAATTATCTGGAAAATATAACCGATGATATTGATAGGTCATTTGCATGTCACAATGATCTGTTGTGGTAATAATACGAATGCCTGTGGTGAATAGTTGATACCCGGTGATAATTTAGTGTCTTCTATGTTATTGATATTATAAATTATACATTCTATGGCTAGAGAAGTTTATTCACATTAGTTTCAAATATCAAAAGTAATAAATGTTCAGTAAACCAAAACTTTTTCTTTCTTTCAAGGTTATCCTTTATATAAAACTATCATGTTTTCTGTCGCACCTCAATCACAGCAGGCATAAGGGTTTTCGTAAAAAACATAGAAATACTATACTATCGTTTGCTGATAAGTCCTACACGAATTTATTAGGGTAAGCCGTCGTATGGACGCATCCACGCTTTTCGGGACAATCTTGTAAGCATGCAGAGAGTTCTGACAATGCAATAAATGTCTAAACGAAGAGCCTTGATTCGTCTTTAATTCTATCGAGAATAACTATTGATGCTGTGGTTTATTAAAACCGAGAGCATTGCTGTTTAAATTAGAGCTTTGAAGTGGTTTAAATTCTAAATGGAGAGCCTTGATGCTTCTTAAATTCTATCGGGAGTAATAATCATGCCATTACAAACCAGTCCCGATTCTGTTTAAATTTTACAAAGAGAGCGTACGCGCTTTCTTAAATTCCGATCGGGAATGGCTGGTATTGTTTGAATTCTAATCGGGAATGGTTGGTATTGTTTGAATTCTAATCGGGAATGGCTGGTATTGTTTGAATTCTAATCGGGAATGGCTGGTATTATTTGAATTCTAATCGGGAATGGCAGGTATTGTTTGAATTCTAATCGGGAATGGCTGGTATTATTTGAATTCTAATCAGGAATGGTTGGTATTGTTTGAATTATAATCGGGAATGGTTGGTATTGTTTGAATTATAATCGGGAATGGTTGGTATGGTTTGAATTCTAATCGGGAATGGTTGGTATCGGGAATGGCTGGTATTGTTTGAATTCTAATCGGGAATGGCTGGTATTGTTTGAATTCTAATCGGGAATGGCAGGTATTGTTTGAATTCTAATCGGGAATGGCTGGTATTATTTGAATTCTAATCGGGAATGGTTGGTATTGTTTGAATTCTAATCGGGAATGGTTGGTATTGTTTGAATTCTAATCGGGAATGGCAGGTATTGTTTGAATTCTAATCGGGAATGGTTGGTATTGTTTGAATTCTAATCGGGAATGGCTGGTATTGTTCGAATTCTAATCGAGAATGGCTGGTATTATTTGAATTCTAATCGGGAATGGCTGGCAATGTTTGAATTCTAATCGGGAATGGTTGGTATTGTTTAAATTCTAATCGGAAATGGTTGGTATCGGGAATGGCAGGTATTGTTTGAATTCTAATCGGGAATGGTTGGTATTGTTTGGATTCTAATCGGGAATGGTTGGTATTGTTTGAATTCTAATCGGGAATGGTTGGTATTGTTTGAATTCTAATCGGGAATGGTTGGTATTGTTTGAATTCGAATCGGGAATGGCTGGTGTTTTAATTTTAAACGGACAGCGAGATGCTTCATAAATTCGAATCGGGAATGGTTGATCTTGTTTGAATTTTCATGAATGAATGAAAGGATAAATGAAGATGCTTCGTAAATTCGAATTGAAATTGATTGATGTTGTTTGAATTTTAAACGAAGAGCCTTGATAGTTTTTTAAATTCTAAACTCAGAGCCTTGGATCTTTTAAATTCCAATCATGATGCTTTAAAACTTTTTGAATTCTTATCGTGAATGGTTGTACTAATTAAATCTAAATGGAGAACCTTAATTCTGTTTAAATCTTAATCTGGAATGGTTGGTGTTGTTTGAATTCTAATCGGAAATATATCCTTGGAGAGGTTATATAATATAGGCAGAGACTGTACCCGGATCTCTTTCATATTTAAGTGAATAAATATATAAATATAAGGGTGAAAACACTAAGTTTATGCATGAAAATCATAGAATTTGGGATTGTCGACGTCCGTTCAAATATTGAAATTCGTGTACAATTAACGATATTTCATTTCCTAATACTGCACGTACTTGTGTGGATGGTTCTTCATATTAGTATCATAAAATAATATACCTGCTAATAATTAACAGACATTTATTCAAGATTATAAAATTTTGTGTTAAACAAAATGTAATGGAAACAAGATATTTTATTATTCAGTTTTATCCCACTAATAGAAACATCTGTTCAATAATATTAATAATATAGTACATGGAGTCATATTAACCTTCTGGTTATGACGTCAATCTTACCTGCATGTGGAAGTTGTTGATTAATTTTTACAGGTGAGGAAGGAGGGAGACGCCCACTATACCCCGTTAGAATTCTTCACCAAATGTCAAACAAGTTCTTCAGGCGATGAAATATGAAGGTTGAATTATTACAGTCTTAAGTATCATGCTATAACAATTTTCATGAAAGTACGAAAGTACTGCAGCGGTCTAACATTCTGCACTTGGATTCAAAATTTTGCTTTTTTAGCTTTTTAAAATTGATCCCAACCGCACCTAACGATTCAAAGAAACGCCACTACAAGTATTCTGTAAAAAATATTTACTCAATGGTTGCTTCCCCAGCCTCCCCCCCATCCACTAAAGAAGCCATCGAAATGCCACACAGCGATTCATTCCTTTCTTTTGAGATCCAATGATATTAACTAAAATCATGAAAAGATATTACAGAAATAGACTGGTTGGTTGTTCGGTCGTCTGGAATAACAACCATCATGCAGCTGTAAGAGAAATTGTACTTAAACACGGTGTATGACGCCCACTCTCAAACCTGAACCCTTGATATTTATATTGTGGATAGTATTATCTGGATGGTTGTTGTATATAAATATATAAAAAAAAATCATTTAGAAAGGTAACCTTCAACACATTTATCTCTCTACATCTTCTTTATGGTTTGTATTACATAACACGATTGACTATAAACTCTTGTAAGTAATAAATACATGTATAGTTAGTTATAATAAGCAGAAAAAGATTTGTGAAATGTCCAAATGAAACACAACGGAAATCTTGAACACGGTTTTGATTTGTAAATGAATTTCCTAATTTTAAATTAATGCGTCTACAAGTCCAAGACCAATTGAGGAAAACAAAGTTGATGCTGTTGTGCTCATATAATTTCCTTCGTAGACTTGTACTCTGTGTGACATATTGTCCGTTCCTGCAAAAATATTCCACATGGCTTTCAGTGCAAAGAGGTCCTATTAGAGATTCAAGGGGTGCACACAATATCCCTTCTTATGTAGTAACAAATAATGCAGAACATGGCGACCTTTACTTACACAAATAACTCTTCAAATTTCTAACAAAATACAACACCTTCATTGTTGGTTTATATAACTTTTCTTCTGGTGGTAAAGAATTTAAAAAGGGAAGTAGGTTATAAAAAAGAAGCAGAAAGTGCGTTTGTACTTTCAATGGGGGGGGGGGAGGGGGTGGGGGGAACAAATTATTGTATGTGAACTAAGTTACAATATCACATTGGGATGTTCTCACTTTATTACGGGTGTGGGACTGCGGGAGTGTAGACGATTGTTATAGTAGAAGTTTTTTGGGGGGAAATATTATATGGTTCCAAAGAAAATAGCAACAGCCTTCCCACTGAGCATCTTTTTGCGGCTGTATGATTATAATCCATTATTATATGTGATTATTATGATTAGTTTGAATAAAAATAAAATTTACAATGTTTTGAATGTCCTTTGTTTTGGGGGTGTGAAGGGTTCAAATGATTACTCCAGAGGTGTGAAGGCTGAAAAAGTTTGGAAACCACTGTTTTAGAGGGTGAAAGCTGTTTTTACATAAGACACTGGACACTGTTACTCTGTTACTCAAAGCCTACCTTGTCGAACCCTAGCTCTTTTTCCAATTTGTAAATGAAGTATCTCTTCCGCCCTTGACCTTTACATGTTGGAGATTCAAACCTTCTGCTAAACCTAATTATACTTCTTGTTTGATAAAAAAAAACTATAATGACTGCCTTCTGAATGCCCCTAACCTTCTGCCCTTGATGTTAAAAAAGGAAAGATATCCGACTGAAAAATGAATTTATGAAAATATATGACATAGGGGTTACTGTGTAGGACTTTCTTTAGGAGATTTTCTAGACACACAAAAGTAATGAATTAGATTTTTGTTGAAAGTGTTTATCGATTATTTCGTCTTAATTATATTTTCTCTTTAAAATTGGCGACATTTTCCCATTTAATGAAATGATTGTAGAGACATTTTTACTGTGTACTGACGTCAATGCCTCTTTTTCAATTAGACTCATTTACATTTACTTCTCATTTTCCATATTTTATCTATTTTCTGTTTTCTGTCAGTGGTCGGAAAGAGTTCAGGTGTGGTTAATTAGCAATATGATATTCAAATTATGATATCTGAGATTAAATACCTGTCGATGATGAATAGCCTAATAACGTAACGAGACATAATGCGTAGGCTAGATGGCGGCCTGAGATAACTGCTTCTTTTAACTATAAGAAAAAAACACTTATTAAATATCTGCCCACAAAAATCCAATCTAATTTCAGTTTTCCATTAATAGGATATTATATCATATTGTTTTGGGCGCCAAAGCGACGCGCACCTCGATAGTTAGATGTATAAGTTATTAAAGTACAACATCATATAATATATATCAAGCCAGCATCACACAACAAAGCTATCAATTGTGTTTCAAATTACCAGAGACTATCTTGTCAGATCTATGTTGATGACCAGAATATTACTACTTCTACTACTAAACCCCTCACACACCATCAACTAAATCGACCTTGGACTTCGACAATAAATCAATTTTCTTGGCTCCATTCTTATTTTCTTAATTCATCTTCTACACGAGTTGTTGTGTGTTTATCATCAAAATATTACCCTTCCATACACTTGCTACATGTTCCCGCCATATTTCTAACAGTCTATTGACGTCATAATGACGTCACGACCACAAAAGCTTATATTGTCTGGATGAGGCGAATCAACATTAAAATCGTTTTCCATTAGCTTTACATTATCATTATTGCCTGGAGGAGAAAATTGAGAATTGATCTTTTCGCGATTAGTGCTAAACTAATTTATCAGAAGGTTTTGGCATGTAAAAATTCACTCTATAATCATTTGGTATTCACTTGTAATTTGGTAACAAGAAATAAGCTTCAATATTTTTCTCGGAAGCAATTTCTACCTATGATAAATAGGAGAAAGTGACATTTCGTTAACAATTTGCACTATTCTTAAAGCCAAATTTCAATTTGTATTCATAACAAGTACAAAAAGCATAGGCTATAAGCTCTGTGAGGTATCTACGCGCTGTTAAGGACGCATTCACAACGTGTATAGAACAAGCAAATGACATGCCCTGACCGACTGTGATACAGAACCCCTTAAAATTAGATCCTAATTACTAGATCGTCTGTATGGCTCTTTTTGTGTGAAATTTTCATAAAACGAAAGTAGTCCTACTAGCCAAGAATTTCCGTAAACGAAATGCCGTCCTCAATATCCTCAGATGCACGCAATTTTTTTCCATAAAATGAGAGCGCTATGCCACCTTCGCTAACAACCCCTGCAACATTCACCCCCCACCAAACATCATACAATACATTTTAAAGTTTTCATTGAATATTTCGCCTTAAAAGAGGATACTTCAGAACAAAGCCAATCTATCAGAGTTCCCTCCCATTAGTTGTCAATTAAAATAAAACAAGATGAGTTTAACACACTATACTTCCATGCTCATTAGCAAATGAATAAAGGATTGAACAACCCGTTTGCTAGAATTAATTGGTATTTTTTTGTTCCGTACTATAGACGCTTTACCCATAAAGGTATCTGAAACAACGGTCACAGTATTAACATAGTTTTTGTTGGAAATCCATGGAATATCATCCTTTATCATTAGATTCGTTTGTGGTAATATATATCTCAGACAGAAAGCATCTCGAGTTATCAAATTTACATTTATATTCCTGATGTAACTGGGTATGTCCAGCGCCTCAACTATGAGTGGGTTGAAGCATTTCCCCTGGGAACTTTTTTTTATACACAATATACTCTCCTCCATATTTTCTTGGTGGGTTTGGGCTCCTTTATGGGTGGGGAGAAGTAGATGGTTCAACCAGTCCCTATGGCAGTTGAGCTATTGTGTTTGTCATCAAGGAATTCTTCTCAAAGAGTCCACATAGCTTATATTGTTTATCACACTGTGTGATAAATAAGCCGTCTTCAATGCCTAAATGACAGGAAGTCCAAAGGCCAATAACAAAAAAGTATAGTGATACAGAGATACGGTTTAAAATATTCGACTTTCGCCAATGTCCGGTTTCACGAGAAAATGCTTTTACTGGCAGAATGGCGGGAACTGTCTGTAGAGAAATCTATTTTTGGAAATCAAAATATAACAAAAAAACAATAAAAGATTTTATATACAAATTCTGGATAAGATCAAATTTATTGAATCTTTTTAAAGATGGAAAGATACAAATGATAACCTCTGATGTATGTTGTATTGCAATGAGCAATTATAACAAAATATGAGATGAGAGGGGGGAGGGTGATGATACAGGGTCGGGCTGACTCGGGGTAGGGCAGGATGCAGCTGGTGACAATGTACATTCAATAAATGTATATACATACAATATATAACTTGAGAGTAACAATAATGGTAGTTCAGGGATTTGACAACAGACAAATGACAGGCCTCAACATAAACATATAATCATTATTAACAAAATTGTAGTTGGTCTGCATGCACATAATCAGTCTGTATATAGTAGTAATCGTCAGACAACTGGACTATTTCAGTCTGCGAGTAGTAGTAATCGTCAGACAACTGGACTATTTCAGTCTGTGTATAGTAGTAATCGTCAGACAACTGGACTATTTCAGTCTGAGTATAGTAGCAATCGTCAGACAACTGGACTATTTCAGTCTGTATATAGTAGTAATCGTCAGACAACTGGACTATTTCAGTTTGTGTATAGTAGTGATCGTCAGACAACTGGACTATTTCAGTTTGTGTATAGTAGTAATCGTCAGACAACTTGACTATTTCAATCTGAATATAGTAGTAATCGCCAGGCAACTGGACTATTTCAGTTTGTGTATAGCAGTAATCGTCAGACAACTGGACTATTTCAGTCTGTGTATAGTAGTAATCGTCAGACAACTGGACTATTTCAGTTTGTGTATGGTAGTGATCGTCAGACAACTGGACTATTTCAGTCTGTGTATAGTAGTAATCGTCAGACAACTGGACTATTTCAGTTTGTGTAGAGAAGTAATCGTCAGACAACTGGACTATTTCAGTCTGTGTATAGTAGTAATCGTCAGACAACTGGACTATTTCAGTCTATGTATAGTAGTAATCGTCAGACAACTGGACTATTTCAGTCTGTCTATAGTAGTAATCGTCAGACAACTGGACTATTTCAGTTTGTGTATAGCAGTTATCGTCAGACAACTGGACTATTTCAGTCTGTGTATAGTAGTAATCGTCAGACAACTGGACTATTTCAGTCTGTGTATAGCAGTTATCGTCAGACAACTGGACTATTTCAGTCTGTATATAGTAGTAATCGTCAGACAACTGGACTATTTCAGTCTGTGTATAGTAGTAATCGTCAGACAAATAGAATATTTAAGTCTGTGTATAGTAGTAATCGTTATACAACTAGAATATTTCAGTCTGTATACTAGTATAGTAATTAGTTAAGACTTTTTCATTCTTTATACAAAAGTAATTGTCAGACAACTGGACTATTTCAGTCTGTAAACAGAAGGAATCGTCAGGCAATTAGAGTCTGTGTATAGTAGTAATAGTCAGAACTATTTCAAACTGTATACAGAAGTAATCGTCAGTCTACTGCACTATTTCAATCTGTATACAGTAGTAATCGTCAGACAACTAGACATTTTTCTGTCTATTTCTATAAACAGCAACAATCGTCAGATAAACTATAATAGCCTTAATACAGAATTAATAGTCACACAACTAGACATTTTAGCCTATATTCAGAGTTAATCGTCAGACAACTTCGCTTTTTCAATCTGTATCTGGTAGTCATTGTCAGCTAACTAGACTATTTCAGTATGTATACATTTGTATGACTATTTGATAATCTATTTTAATTATATTATATATAATGGATATAGCTCTATACCACACCAAATATACCAGGAATTTTCAATAAAAATAAGAGGAAGAAACTGTAATTTTTGAATTTAGTTCATGTAACAATGTGAATATAGTAATGAACAAAAGTTCTTATTTGTATGTGAACTGTCTGGAAGTGATAAAGACTTTTGATTTCCAGTGTAAGCAGGTATTCCAACATTGTTCCACTATTTCAAAGAAATATACAACAGATAGCTTTAAAGATGCAACAAGTTTGGATAATGAAATTTGTTGTGAAACAGGGTCAAACTATGTATAAAAAACTACCAAGAGTGAATACTATGTTCTATGAAAATCCATGCAAAATTTTAATTTTTGATATTTAAATTCAAGGAATTTGTGGAAGTGTTGATTGGAAAGTTCTTATTATTTATTTTGAACGATATCTTAGTCATTCATCAAGTCTACCAAACAATTTCTTTCTGCTCCATTGTTTACAGAATGAAAGAAATATATAATTATATACATCAAAATATTAACAATGAGAAAATAATACAAACACTTATCTTAAAAAATAACATAAATTTCACAATTTTTTTTATTTCCTTTTTTTTTTTTTAAAGACAGCAATATGGTATTCTATGAGATAGAGATGTACAATGTATTAATTTTAAGATAAGAATTTGTATTATCATCTTTTAACAAACTGTTTGAAATAAATAAAATAAATATTTAAACAATAACAAATAATTGTATGCCCTTGTTTTTAAAGTGAATTTTAAATTTCAAACTAAATTTAAAATCATCTTTATTCATGAAATTTTCTCTAACCTGCTTAACAACTTTTTACGAATAAATTTCCAATGATTTCACATTCAAAATGATATCTTCTGACGTTTGCATGGAATCCGATTTTTTTTCTGTAGTAAAAGTAAGAATCTTATATCCTACAATGAAGTTTTGTTTCCCCAACTTTTTACCTTGGATAATTTATATTTCACATATATCTTTTCAAATATTTCACATAAAAACAATTTCTAATTAGAAATCACATGATTTTTCTGTCATTCAAAAAGCCAAAAAGAATTTCATTTTGAAAGTACAAAACCCTTGAAAATTATTTTAAATCTTAAGTACTGTTTAAAAATGGCTTAGTTTAACAATATTTTACATAAAATATGTATTGCTGTAAATAACATCTAGTAATAAATAAATAGAAAATAATTTGACAAGCAATAAAATAATGTCTAAAATCACACAAGCAATCACATAATAAAATAATACCATTGACATAGTTTAGAATCTTCGTTACTAATCAGACATTGCAGACTCATGACACTTTCCTTTAATCATTTACTTTATAAGATGATGGAACTTCAAGAAATTTTCAGTTTAAATATCTTAGTAATGATTTTGAAACTCAACTGTTAAAACAGAATATAAAGAGGTTTTCTAGAGTTTGTATGAGCAAGGGACACTTATAGCCTCCATTTGCACCATACCATCCACTTTGATGACTATTGCGAAAATTCCATAAGTATCCAATGGCATTTGTGAAAGAAAAGCTTAAAAATCTTTTTATAATCCCTTTTAATACTTAAATCAAATCCCTTTAAATCTTTCAACATTCTGCTAGCAAATCAATATCAAGAATACTTCAATTCTCAATACTAAGTTCAATTTTCAATATTATCCATTATTGTATTAGCAAAAAAAGAATATGACAAAAACATCAATTTTTAAAAAGATTTTAAATTTTAAATTGCTTATAAGTATTTTTTCTTGAAATCTACAATTACAATTAGTATTTCATGTAGTCTATTGGCACAATTATACTGGAGATATATAAATATATAATATATTGCTTTAGATTGTTTACACGAAGATGGAAACTATGTCAATAGGAAAGCAATTAACATATTGTATACAAATTATAATATAGAAAATAATTGTCATTTACATATTCATACACGACACAAAATCATGACAGAATCTGTTATATATCAAATTATCACCGGACAGTTTACGAACTTGTACACCAGGGGTCTCCCCCTCACACACTTCCATTTCCATTTGAACATGATTATTTTGAAGTCGAAGCATATTTTGAGAACACTGATAGTTAACATCTGGACAACGTGTGTCTAATATTTGTTTAATCGCTAATAAAACATCCTCTACAGATTTATGAAGTGCAGGATTAATGTTGAATAACAGTTTAGATTCAGCTGCACTTTCTTGTGAACAAGATTGAGCTATAGTAGGGAAACTAATAGGAGATTTACGTGAAGAAATTTCAGCAGTTTGTTGTCGAGATGATAAATCAAGCACAGTAGCAGCCATGGCTTCTGATTGGTCAAAACTATGAGTTTTTATTTGGCCTGTGTCCAATCCTCGCAAATGATCCACATATGGTATGTTCTGTAACGCGGCTTGTTGAAGGGCGTAGGAATCGTGTATTGTGTGATGACGTCGGAAACGACCTTGACTTGACCTAGAGTCAGAGTTTATATAATATTGATTGTTACACCAAGCAGGAATCTCGTTAAACTGATTTCGTTGACCTAAATCTCCATTCGAAGTTTCAGGTGGAATAGAGGCTAAGTTTGTATTTACAAAATTATTAAAAATATTGTATGTAGGAAATTTAATTGTAGGGGTATGAGATGGAGAGGTTGGGGATTCTTTTTTAGCAACATTTCCAAACTTTTTTCCAGCATCCGATGTCACTGTTTCTTTTGTATCCATTTTGTTGTCATCCTCCTCTTGTAGTGTTGGTACATCAGTCACATGACCAGATGTATCTGTGATGCTAATTTGTGGGTTTCCAATGAATTGTTTGTGTCGGACCTCCTGATTAGTCAATCTTTCTGGAAGACTTTCATTCATCTCTTCATCCTCTACAGGTGGACGTGGAATATGAGCTGTATTATCAACAGCATCTTCGCGAATCATGTGAAGATTTTGTGGAAAATTTGGTGGTGGACTACTTCTTTGATGGAATATGAAATTAGAAGGTGGTGATTCGGAACGTGAAGAAGTTAAACCTGCTGTTAAAGTAGGAGGACTAGCACGATGTAAATTTGGACCGACAGGTGATGGCTGTATTTGTTGAAGATGTAATTGTTGTAAATGTTGATAAAGATTGCAAGGTTGAATATCAGCAGGACTGGTGGCAGTCGGACTAAAATGTGGCCGTTGATAACTTGGTGAACTAGGTAGAGGTGGGGAGGGAATTGGTGAACGTTGTAATGACTGAGCCTATAAAACAAGAAACATTCTTCACATTGCAGATATATATTTATTTGCTACTTGTGTCTATATCAAATATCATTCATTTATTCTGTTAGTTATACAAACATAAAACAAAGAAGTTGACTATTTCCTAAATCAAAACGAGGTGAAATTTATGTCAAAATATGATTTAGATATTTTTGGTTGTCAGCCTTATAGACATGTAGCACAGGCAAAGATGTACTGGGATAAGTATCTAGAGTACTCAAGCCATTCTAGGATTGAACCCAATAAGAATAAAACAATCTGTACACACCTGTAATGACTGGGGATAGAAACGTTTATCAACTTGTTTCTGAAAAGCAGAAAACAATTATTTGTACAATAATGTTGTTCCTTGATTTATAGGATCTTTAATGATTTAATCACAGATATAGCATAGTAAGAGAAGAAATCACATGTAAATTATGTTTACAAGCTTGGCAGAAACATAATATTCCCACTAAAGTGTAACATTAGATTTTGGCTTTGCACAGGATGGGGGTCTTACAATTCCTCTTAAACTTAATTAGCAACTTTCATCAAGCCAGGAATCACAGACATCTGATAGGAACTTGGAATGATGCAAATAGAAGCCAAAAATGGTCCTGGAACACATAAATTTTTTAGAAAAACTTGTAACAATCCCTTTAATCTAAAAAAATTATATTTAAATGAGAAAAACATTTTGAAACCCATACCTGTAATTCTAGACATTCATGTTGTAAAGCCTTCAATGAACTAGTACTACTAGTATTATGACTAGTAGATTTCAGAGAACTTGCACTATGAACTGTGAACTGTTGCTGACCTAATGTTTGATTAAATATTCGTTCTAAATGCGTCTGGTATTTATGTAAATTAGATAGACCATCACTTGCTCTTCGTACTGGTGAAAACCTCTCATTAGGTAGATGTAAACTATTTAAATCTTTATATGTTTCTCTACCTTCAAATCAAATTGTTTTAAAAAAAAAATTAGATGGAAGAGGCTGGCAACAATGTAAATGATAATGATATTGTGAATTTATATTACAAGGCATCATTAATACTAATTATGGAAGTGTGACATCTGCTAGGCAATTAGGTACAATAGGTTCTAATCCTACTAAAAGTAAGAAAAATTCAAAACCTGTGGTTTCAGAAGGTTTCAGAAGATGAGCATACCTGATGTCACCCTGTAAGTTTATACTCAGTTATTCAATGTCCTTAAATAATGTATATGTCATAATTACATTATCTTATTATTTCCATGAAAGACTTTATTGAACTTACTTGGTCTTTCTTGTGGTGATAATAAGCCGCCAGTACGTCGAGTTCTGATTGGTTGAAGTGATAATTTAAGTTGTAATTCATCAGGTATATCATTCATGGGATTAACAACTGCTAGGGTATGTCTTTTAGTTAACCCTCTTGAAGCCAAATATCTATATCAAATCATACATATATAACTTGACAATCAAGAGAATGAAAATGAAATATTTCATGCAGTCTGACAAACTGAAGATTTTGTAATAGGTCTCATGGTGTTAAGGAGCCATGTTTTAAAATGTTCAGGGTCAGGTGAGTGTCATGTTACCTCCAGTAAGAAATTTGAAATTGATGGGAAGAATACCATTTTATGTATATTTTTGGGGTGCCAAAGTACTACACTTACTACTGGGATGAGAACAGGGCTGTTGATTAAGTTGTATTTTTCCAGACATGAAGTACAGGATAGCTCAAATGTCCATTTTTGACAAGAATAGAATCTGAACCATGGTAGAACTAAAAAGACTTGACACTATCAGCGTATCAAATCAAATCAATCACTGACTATTTGGTGAGCACAATAAACTAATAACCCAAGTGATTAAGGGATTAACATGGAATTTAACTAACGGTACATAGTATAAGTAGTGTCTACTACAATAGGCTATGTTGCTAGTATGTTAATTCATGAGAAATAAAGAACCTCAATCTTACCTATTGACAGCATCAGAATCTGGTTCCTGATCACTTCCACCATCCTCTACTTCCTCCACAGTGATTGAATTCTGTAATGATGGGGTTGGGAGTGGAATGCCTGTAGGTGATAACGTTGACTGAAATACAAACAATATCATCTGACTACCTCAATGATTAGAACAGATTGATCAGTAAAATAAAATGGAGTTTTAAATTTAATTTTCTGCATCTTAGCGGGTCAATGAAAATGTCAACACCATGTAGTGAGCAATGTTTGATATATAGCAGTATTTATACAGTACATTGTATATTGGTCCATTAAGGAGCACAAAAATAACACTTACTACTCCACTTTTGTATGAAAGCAGGCATGTAATTTGAACTATGATAAATACTCAAAAGTCATTACATAATAAAACTTACAGAAGAGAGAGCTCCATGACTACCAGTTTGATTACCCATAAAAACTTGCCGATGAAATTGTTGAGAAAATAAACCAATGTTATTGTTTCCACCACCAATATTGGCACCACCATCTGATGCTCTCCTACTGATAGTGTTATCAACTGTAATTATAACACAAACCATAAGGAACCTCTTATGGTTCAAAAGCACAAAGGAGTTATCAGGTGCTTTATCACGATATCAAGCATTCTCAAATCTTACTAACACCAGTCACAATCAAATCATTGAGTGTGCATATGTTGGTTTAAAAAATGATGTTACATATACCAAAGATTGAGAATAATGATTGACTGCAAGGTGTTTTATACATTTAAATATACGAAGATGACAGTTAATGTAACTACAGTCAAACTTGTATTAAACATGCTGTCAAGGGCTGCTTACTACAGGGTGGTGCATGGCAAGGGTTTGGTGCACACAGTTAAGAATGACAAGTTAATATTACGTAATTACCGGAATTTACTGACAATAAATGATTGTTGATCTTGCAGTCACTCTCTCAACCAGATATAGCAAATAACAAAGGCAGAAATTATGAACAATATAAGTCTGCTAGAGAAAAAGATTTTCTACTTACCTCCCATGAATAGATGTGGTTGGAGTAAGTTGTTGTTATCCTGTATAGCTAAACTGTGTGGAGGGAGGGTGTTAATTAATGGAAGATTGGTTGGCTGACCATTTGGCCACCCTTGTAAAGTTAGGAAGATATTGGGTTGTGGTTGAGCCAGACTTGGCTGATTGTGAGCTAGTTTAGCACGAATATCTTCTGGTGCCTCTAATCTAGAATCACCAACACCAACTGTATGTCGTCTCATGGCTAGATATCTTGCTAAAGCTTCAGGGGAGGGTTCTTCATCAGAATCAGACTGATTACTGTCTTCTTGTTGCTAAAAAAAATATACATATAATCAGGTTATAATCAGAATGATCAAAAATCATTATTTGCACAGCCACAATTGATGGTGCGTTCAACTAGAGTTAAGGCAGCTTAACTATAAACCGATTTTCGGTTAAACATAACCTGTCTTGCTCCTACTTCGGATGTGGCTTAAAACATAGTTTGACTGGATATGTCATGTCTGCACATGCTCCATTCATCTTAACAAATTCCAGCCATTATTATTGTCGTCATAATGGGCATGTGCAATGATATTGTAACCTCTGAACTTTCCAATAAATTCCAAAGTAATATCAAAGCTGGTTTAACTTATGCCAATCAATCAATCAATTCGTTTATTTGGTACTGTGTGGCTGTTAGTCATGGTACAAATTATAAACATATCACAATAAATATATTGACTATATAGTGCAATAAGTGGCAGGTTTAACTTATGTCTGTCTGAACAATCACCAAAAAAAAGAAAACAAGACTCAAAGAAAGATTGATGGTTAAGCTGCCTTAACTTGAGTTGTCTATAAGATTATCTCATTAACATTACTAAACTTGTTTTTAAACTTACAAGTTAGAAACCAGACTTTGAATACAATGCAATTTTACTACCCTGATAATTCAATCAACAGATCCCTTAGGTCCGAATTAAGCATTAAAAGTTAAAAAAAAAGGGGGGGGGGAGTAGAAATATCTGCAACACTTACAGCAATGTACTGATCATAGGGGAATTGCACTTTAGGAATGGTAGCACCATGTAGTGTTGTTTGTAGTGAAACAGCAGGATTATCATGTACTTCAACTGGTACTTCTACCCTTTCCACTATAATGACAATAAATGAATTAATAAGGAATTAAATGAACAAGAGGGATACATACAATACTCAGTGTATAGCGGCGAAAAAAAATAATCAATTTTTTAATCTCTCCTTTCTTTTTAACAATGACAAACCATAAGATATAGCTTACATATTATATTGATCATAAAGCATGTAACTTGAACATCATCTATTTTATTATTGCATCAAGAACAGCTATGTACATAACTCATGATAATGTAACAATATCAAATATAACCCAATTTATTTTGAAAATTCACATTTTTACCAAAAGATACTGGATACATTGTGGTGTTACAAGGGATGACTTACCTACACCAGTAGTAATACTAGACCGTCTTTCTGTTCTAGTAGCTAGTGGTAAAACAGTGTGAGGGAGTCGATTAGATAGTGTTTTAGTTGGATGTTTACGATATCTATCTAACAACAAATGGTAGATGGCACTGTGATGATCGTAACTATGGTCTTCTATAGACTGTAAAACAAGGAAGAAGGAATGAAAATGCAAATCCATATTCAAAATTTTTACTTATCATTATTATTATTTATTCAATAAACATTATTATGAAAATTTAGCCAAGAATATTCTTGAATTTGGCTGCTAACTAGAACTGGTTGCTATGCTATATGGTGACCATTTTACACAAGTTTGTCTGTATGATAACCATATAATTGCTATTTATCATAGATAGGGTTTCAATGTATATGACAGATTATAATCTTTTACAGAGTTTTTAAAAGTTAAAACAAATTTATCAGTATAGGAATATATTTAAGAATCTAGTTAATTGGAATCTTAACAACATCAAGCTAGGATATCTTTTATATTAAATAATGTGTGTACAATTAGTCATCAATTGAACCTAAATTTTTATATTTTTTTTCCAGATCTATTTGGTAAGGCAAACAACCATGACAATAATAATTTATTTATCTATACAGTATTTTTAACATATAATTTTTTCATGGAAAAATGGTCTTAAAGCAAATCTTGTCCCTTTTACATTGCTTTATACAGAAAACCAACTTGATTTTAATGTAACTCTTGTGATTTGTCAGTTATTTTGAAGAATGATGTAGAAATTGTATTAAAAGTGATAGTTAAACCAAGTATTTGAAGACTACATCCAGAATGTTTAGTAAAATATAGAGTGTATGTTTTGGTTGCGCAAGATAGAGCAATAATTAAAGAGAAATCACAAGAACTTGACTCTGAATTATGTTTCATGTTTCATGACCTAAAGAATCCCTGCAACTACTTAAATGATAGGACAGACAAATACATTATCATTACTATGGTCTCAAATGATGACACAGTAACTACAGGTTATTAAAACCAAGTCAAATCAACATGTACAAGTCTTCTCAGTCTCTTGTCAAGTGAGAGATTTTAAAAGGCAGGGTAATGGACGTCTATTGGATAATAATAATAATATCAAGTTGTCTCTGAGGTTCAAAAACATGATTCCTGGTTAAAGATAGGTAACTTAATGTGTATCTCAAGGCACTAAGCAAATGTACTCAAATGTATCTTAGCCTGCAAAATATCTGGATATCAATATTTCCTAGCAACATATATTGATTTGTTGGTGATTAAAAAAAAATACTGAGCAATTGTTCTCTTTTACATGGAAATTTATCAAAATAAAATAGTACCTAACAATAGCACAAGCCCAAAACAATCTGGCAACAAAATTTAGAAGTCAGAATATTTGACTGCAGAGGTCAAAAAAAGTAGCATCCAAAAACTGAATCTATGTCTTTACTACTTCTAACTCACTGCAGGGGCCAAAAATTCCAAAAATGTACACCTATGATCACCTACCTTAATAGTTTTTTCTCGGTCCATACCCATCTGTTCCATAAAATTGAGGATCTCGTCACTAATATCATCAATATCAGCATTACTATCAGTAAATATATTATACTGAGATACTAAATCACTAAAATCATCAGTTTCATCAGCACCAGACGTCATCCATGTATGATGAATAATCTTATCCATATTAAATCTTTTACTAGGATCAACAATTAACATACCTCGTATTAATAACTCACAATCTAAAAAGAAAAAAATAATGCATAGTGCAATGAAGGGAATGTTGGCAGACAGGGTACATACTTTTTTCATGTCCAACAATGAATTAACTTTATGTCCAACTGTGCTCATTGTTAGATGGTTGAGTAACCCTGTTGATTAAGTAAAAGCACTAGCTTGTACAGCACTAAGAGCTGCATGCATGTCATGAATTTACAATCTAAAGTACAATTATAATTCCTCAGATAGCAGGAACAGATCAAGAGAACTTTACAGGGCTTGGAAAGGTACTGAGGATGCAACTATGTTTCAGGGACTAGGATAGAAGGGTGGGGTGCTTTGTTATGCTTTATATTATTAGAGCATAAAGTTGATCAAGCTTATCTAGATGCATCTTCACAATGTCAAACTATTACAAACTTCAGCTTATACCTTGACGTCAATAGTAACCTTTCTTGTATCACAGAATGCAGCAATTTGATTGGATTATGACAGCAAATGCAACCAAAAGGCCTTTGATTGACTGTATTCGCTAGCATACAATCCAATCAAATCACTGCATTTACATACTTCTCTCAATAAAGGTCATTATTACTTGAAATTGTGAAGATTTTTCTAAAATTAAAACTAAAAACAAATTGGCACATATAAATAAAAACTAGATCAGGAAGTGTTAATAATTCATAAAATTTAACCCTCCAAAACCATTTGATACCACAATATTCAAGTGGTGTCAGGTGCTCCAGAAGGAACTCTAATATAAGACAGTTTTATTCTATGTGCTAACTGATAAAGAAAGAGAATAGCTAAATCTTATTTTCATCAACATATAATAATTATAATCATCAAACTGAAGTAGTTGTTGAAAATCTTCATGTTCATCTTATTAATAATTCACATTTAAAAAACATTAGCCAAAGGTAGCACCACATCTTTCAACAAGCATTCAAACATGGCCCTACAAGTATCTATCTATCAAATCTGATTTTTGTTTGATTTTTTTAAAACTCTAAATGATGAAAACATAAATAAAAATTTAATTGGTGGATATCCAGTTCTTATTCAGTGCATTGATTGTTTTGTTACAAAACTAGATGCAAGAAAATTTGACAAACAGTAAAAATACAAAATAACATCAACAACTGTGTGAAGTCTCTGAATTGACAAACAAAATCAAAGAGTGGCTGAAGCAGTTTATCCATCACACGGTCGTGATCATTTATCAAGTCATAACTTGCAGGATTTGAAAGAGAATATTATTGATAGAATAAGATAAATATCAAAGTATCATCACTACATGCTTTACTGTGTGGGTAGATATTATTTCACCATGACCTACAAGTCAACTAAATAGTGCTTGGAATTTGCAGCCTAGTTTCCCCAGTCAGTGATGCAGGTCCGAGAGGTCTTTTGAATTTTATTTGTAACTTCTATTAAATTAAACTTAAAGGGATGTTAAGAGGTTTTCTTAATTTTTTATGTTTATCAGGGACACTGAGAGCATCAATTTGCTCCATTCCAATTTTCAATCAGGCATCTGTGGTTTCTGTGCTTCAACTAAAACTAAGTGTTTGATGACATCACTATTCACAAGGTCTTATATGATAAAAGCATATATTTTTTTGCAATTGGTGATGTCATCATACATTTAATTTCAGTGGAATTGTAGGAATCACAGATGCCTGATTGAAAATGGGAATGGTGCAAATTATTGATATCATAAAAACTTTAGAAAACATCTTAACAATTCCTTTAATAATTCTTTTTTGACTGCATTAGCACACAATTCTTCTAAAACAATGTCATAAAATGAATTGATTTGGTCTTATCTGACATTTTAGATTCATATTTTTATCATTAAAAGCAATGAAAATAATGACAAGCCATAACAAAATCAAAGAACTTGGCATTGGCTTGGCATTTGTATAATATTGTTGAACTTCTGAGTGATTTTTTAAATAGTTCTATCAGTAAACCAATAGCTGTTGTAGCAGATCAATACATTGATTATTTAAAGGTTAAATCCTCTGCATGGGTATTGTGGCGCCTTAATACAATTTACATGGACAAAATTTCAATGGAACAGTTTGCAAATTTTAATCTTTCACGGCAAACAAACTTCTTCAAAAATAAAATAGAGAGGCAACCAATATTTCTCCAATTCAGATTAAAAAGATACTTCATGAAAAGGACAAAGCAGACTATATCAAAAAGACTGCATGAAGTATCATAATTTGTCAAAAGGAAAATGCATAATTTACACCAAATATTCAAAAAGTTTGGCTCTCTTGCACAAATCATACTGAAACTCTTTTTACAACTATAACTAATCAGATTATTACCAGGAACTCCACCCAAAATCCCATACTGTAATTGTAATAAATCTTCATCCATATATAATTATCTAGTCATTGCAAAATTTTGAGTTTCAAAAAGTTTAGGGATACCCTCATATATTGACAAAAGATAAACTAGCAAAACTTGCTGGGTGTTTAAAATTAAATGAGAAAAGATAATCCTGTATTTTGCAATTAAGTCTAAAGTTAACAAGACATCAAAATTAAACTAGGATGAACCTATCTTTAACTATCAATTCATAAAAAATCACTTTGACATTGAGGTATAAATAATTTGCGTATAAAAAAAACTTTGATGTAATGCTCAAGTGATTTGCGTGGAACAATTAAGTAGATGAGATTGACGTCATTGACAGTGAGTAAAGACGTAACACATTATTGACAGTAAACAATACACAAATCAATAATGTAAAACGTCTCTAATAATATCTCTCTCAATATTCTCTAGTTTATATAGCCTTATATTCTTTCTATAATTATCATTGCTATACGTAATCTTCTTCAATATCATATTTCAACATTCTAATGTTCTCTTCTTTATTCAAATAATATCTGTTCAAATATTAGCCAAAATGCAGAAGGTCAGCCTTCATAGTTGACAGTAGGATAAGGTTAAGCTTAGCTTTTACAGCTACAAGATTTGTTTTTATAGATATTCTGCTACAAGTAGATATGTTAAAGGCCATTGTTCACCATTTTCGGAAGTTGATTTTGTATGAATATATGTAAACAGTCTTCAGAACTACTTCAGAATTGAATGCAAATCGTTCAATTCCTCCAAAATACTGCAAACTAAGGATTTCACTACTTATACATTCCTTATATGGCATAAATATATAAAACATTTGGTCATTTTAACTTTTAAACATTCAGTGTACACATGGATATGAAGGCTCAAATTTCGACAGTGAGATGTGAACACAATTACTGATTATCTCAGCTAAGCTAAAAAATTCCCGTTTCTGAGACTAAGAAGGTACAATTGGTCAAACAGATGGTGTATGTGTCTGTTTAAGCTTTTTATTCTCTTTTTACTTTTTAATGATCTTTCTAAAACGTCTGCAATCATTTGACATTACAATTTTTGTCAGGCTATTTTACCAAACCTTTAAAGATGAGTTTCCTTATTTTTCAGTGTCAAATTAAGCAAACTATTTGATTATTTTGTGTTTCTAATGAATTATCATGTATTCTTAATCAATATGTTCTGCATATCATTAAGAGTTTTAACCAATCATAAATATCCATGTATGTACAGTCTGGATAAATAAAAAAAAGACTTTTTGACCTTTTTTGACCGGTAACTCATTGGAATTTTGCTAGTAATTCTCTTCTAATTTAGCAAATTATGAATTTATTCAGGACATGTGAGACAAATTGGTATTTTTCCAAGTCATTAGAACACCGGTACCTTTTATTCATATAAGTTTTAGCATTTTCATTTTCATAAATGAAAAAAGGGAACCCATCTTTAACAATGAGTAATGAAAACACACTCAAAACAAATGAGCTACATTGGCACAAGAAATGTAAGATTTATGATCAAAATACATATATTTCCACACAATGATTTAATCAAATTTAATATGATCCTAATTAATATGTCTTTGAAACATTGACAGATTCAGTCATCATTTTACACTGGAATTGTTCATGGAAGTACTCTGAAAATTCACACGTTTTTCACCTTTAAAATTTTGTGAACAATTTTGTTTCATTTATGTCAGTATATCGTGGTACATTTTTCGACCAAATAATATATGTTACCAAAATTATTTCACATTGATATTTCTAGACTATCATCCTTTAAGATTTAAACATCATCTCAATATTCACATATCAGCATATAGCTCAAGATAAACTTGAACAACAAGAAAAAGCGATAGAAATCATACAAGTTGAATTTACAGATGGTACAAAAATAATCATGCATAGAATTATGAGAAAACCATTGTATTGTTGTTTTCTATTAGATTATTATATAAATATAGTTAGTCAGTACATACTCCCACTTCAAAACCTATCCTTTTATGTACTGAAAAAGAATTGATAATTGAATAATGATACAAAACAAAATAAAGCATACTTAGCACTCTTACTTAAAAAAATCCTATTTACTTACCAGTAGACATAAAAAATGGAATGCGATATTTTCCACTGAGAACACGGGCCCTTAAACTCTGTAAAGTACTTCCATCAAATGGTAGAGCACCACACACCAAAACATACAGTACTACTCCCATACTCTATAAATAGAACAGTAAACAACTAAATGAATGTAAGGGTGAATGAAAATTAAAGGAATTAAAGTATTGTAATATTTTCTGGGTGTGCTTGAAATCCTCTCTGTGTGAAGTATTGAATGATAGCATGACATTATAGGTAAGAACTGAATGTTGATAGCCTTAACTTGTGTGGCATCTTTTTTGTTGAATTGTAGTAAAAATTGACCTCAAGTCTTTATTCTGAAAGATTCTTATAGAAATTGAGCTCTATCAGTAGGTGACAAATCCCATTATGAAAAGTTTTAAAATGTTGGTAACATCAATTTTACAGACTGTTTTTTTCATATATCAGCTTAAAAATACTATGATAATCTAAATTTAAGATTAACTTTGCATCAGGCATTATTTCCTGTTTATTCCAAGGATGCAGAATTCAGATTAATTGTAACATGGTATGAACAGAATGACAGACATTGTTTTTATGTCATATTCAACAGACCATAACAAAATAAAACACATATAAATCATAATATCCCCCTGAAGAAAATTACAGTTTATGAATGAAAGTAAAACATCCATCATTTAAATTAGGCCAACATTTTTAAACATACGTTACTTCATATGAATAAGAAAGTTTCATTATTTTGCTTTGAAGTTTATCAGAGAAATTCCCATACCATGTCCATTATCATTGCCATGAAGGTAATATCTACGGCCTGTTACCCAAATTTAAGTACCAGCAAACCAAGATATTAAATTGGTGAAAACTACATATTGTGCTCAAAATGTAGTTTTTCAGAAGCCAAAATCTTCCCACACCAAATCAACACAAAACAAAACAATGGCAATAATTGGTTAAAAACAAAATTGCAAGATAACTTATGTAAGAAAATAAATCATATTTAAAGATGATTTGATGTAAGGTAAAGAAGAAATGTAATTAAAGAAAGTATTACAGAGGAGATAGGGTCAGTAGAACAGTAGATCAGCCAAATAGATTTGAACACTATAGCATCATAGTCACTAATAATTACCATCTTTTAGTCAAATCTTCAGAAACTCGAGAATTAATGAAATAAAAACCTCCCTACCGGCAACATCAGACAGGCTTCAACATTTTAAAAAAACGTTTCCTTGAGAACAAAAAATAATTTCTCACTAATGAATTGTAATTGATAGAACATAGAGAAAAGACGGTGAAAATAAAAATGTTGAAAAGGGATCTCTGTCATTGTTTTGAAGAAATATATCAAAAGTACACTTCTTGTTCAATGTTGTTGATTTGTTTCAAGAAATGTTGAACAGGGACCTCTGTCATTCTTTTGAAGAAATATATATACATTTCTAGTTCAATGTTGTTGATTTTTTTTACAGGTGAAAACAGAAATGTTGCAATGCTGGTATCAGTTGTGATAAACAAGAGGTCATGAAGCCAATTAGCCACTAAATGTCTTCAAAACAGGACACATTCAATTATACTGATATGTTTCTACCCAAGGAGAAAGCAGTCAACTTTCACTATAGTTCTAGAATGGCTACACAACTGTTCGAAAAAGGGACATTTTTGATTAAAGAACTGTAAGATGTCACCATTCAGAGCCAGTAGTAATCTTCATTATATTTGTATAAATTGTTGACTGTTCACCCGTTATCCAAGTAGTAACATAATTAAATATTAAATCTACCACAATGTATGTATTTGTATGTTGTTGATATATACATTTTTTTTCAGATTGTTATGTTAATCTTACTTACCCAAATATCTACTTTAGGAGCATCATATTCTTTGCCTTCAAATAATTCAGGAGCAGCATAGGGTGGACTACCACACCATGTTTTTAATTTACCATTTGAAGAAAAATAATTACTAAAACCAAAATCTACAAAAAAATAAAATCTTATGATAGAGCAAAAAACAGCTTACTACGTAATCTATGATTTACTGACTCGCTTATCATTACTAGAAGAAGAAAAAATTACTTTAAAGAATGACATTACCTTAGTCTTAATGATCAGAAAGAGTGCTTACAATCTTAAGATCTTGCCTCCACAGAGTTATATCACTAATTAATGCTCTTGCAGAAAATGTTTACTTTGGCTCTTATTAAAGCATTTTGAATCTAATTCCAAGCTGCAAACATAGTACCATAATGTGATGCTTGCCAAATCTTTAAATATCTATGTTATCACTCTAAATTTTGTTGGTGTATTGTTTGGAGCACTGCCATTAAGACATCCATGTCAAGTTTAACCAATTAATTTGTATTTTTTAGAATAAATTTGTGATCTATCATAAATCTTAAAAATTATCACTGAAATACAGTTGCACTGATTTGAATATTAAATGTATAAGGGACTGTGTTGCTATAAAACATAGCTTGCCAGGCAAGGTAACATGTATGCCCACTTATCAGAAATGACAACAATGTATGCCCACCTATCAGAAATGACAACAATGTCTTTAGTAGCTTCATAATGAATTTTCAACTAATCTTAAAAATATTTATAAGTTAAAGACAGTTCATCAAATGCAAACATTGACGTACATACAAGGGCAATAACTCTTGACAGATTGATCCTTTTGCTACCAATATCAAACTCTACTGAGATCTCATCGATATATCTACATGCATTCCAAGTTTCATCAAGATCAGATAAAAACTGTAGCCTCTATCACTTAATGTGTTTTTATTGATTCAAGGGCAATAACTCTCATCAGATAATTACTAATTTTGACCTTGACCGAGATTTCATCAATATATACATGCATACCAAATTTCATCAAGATAGGATAAAAACTGTAGTCTCTATCATGCCTAAAAGCCAAATATGGCGTGTTTTTACTAAGTCAAGGCCAATAAATTGTTCATCCAATTGTTACCAAATTCGAATTTGATCAAGATCTCATTAATATATACATGCATACCATGTGTATATAAATATATAAACCTAATTTTCTTTATGAATCATAAATAAGGTATATATTTATAGCTATTTTAAATAAAGAAATAATATAGACAACTAAATGAAGCTATATTAGATGGTTAACTCTAGAATTATCCCATTAAGGGGACAGATGCGCCATTTTTTTGACCAATCGTACCTTAGTCTCAGAAACAGAATTTTTTAGCGAAGCCAATCATAGTGATTACAGCACACTGAGGAAATTTGTGACTTCAAATCCATGTGTGTCCAGAATTATTTGAGTTTGAATGTTATGACTCATCAATTTTAGATACTCTATGATATATAAAAATACATGTATGGAAATAGTGAGTAAAATTCCTAGTTTGAAGTATTTCTGAAATTTTCTTACATTTCTAGTACTTTTGAAGATTATATGTATATTCAACACTCAGATAAACTCCCCAAAATGGCACACCTGTCAAATATACTATCAACAATCAGAGCTATGAAGCTATATGTGATCGTACAACACCCCTGAGCTAATTCAGCATAAATCTATCTAAGATACCTGGAGCTATATTGATGAAAATTTCTTACTTTGAGCTTTAAGCGTGTTTGACAGTAAATAGTAAATCTGAATCTTACAGCACAAATATATCACCAAAAATGTTTTATTGATGATATTCAAAAAAGATTCCATTATAATTTTGATTCCAAGCAAAAGCATGTCTTCAAAGCTTCTTAGAACAAGTCATGATTGAAACATTTCCTTTTTAAGAGAATTGAAAGGTTACAATATAAAGCCATGTATTAGCCTACAGACAAGTCTTCTATAACAACCTTTTAACAAGGCTATATTGATTGAAAATAACTTGTCTTGTAAAAAATACCTTTACATCAGCCATTCAAGGCCTCAGATGAATAGTTTTTTTCTTTCAGAATTACAGATATCAGCATATCCTGCTGAAGCACTTGGATTGACTTTTAATGTCTTAACTTCTAGATAACTATAACACATAAATTCTAAACTTGAAGTTTCTTGACGTAAACATTTTTTTATATCAAAAACTCCATAGCTTTACATTATATTCCTCAGTATGGACTAAACTTAAAGACAATTTCATAAAAATTCAGCAGCAAATGCATATGAAAAAGGGACTCCTTACCTGCTATTTTTATATTTAAATTGGCATCAAGAAGTAAATTTTCAGCTTTAAGATCTCTATGTACAACTTGTCGACTGTGACAATAAGCTACAGCAGCTACTATCTGTTTAAATTTTTTTCTAGCTTCTTTCTCATTCATTCTACCATGGGCTACTAAATGGTCTGAAAATAGAAAACACTTTTCATGAGATTTGAAGAAAAGTCATTCAGATTTTTATATGATATCGAGCTATAGATTTAACACTTCCTTAAGCATAGGACCATATAAAACCAAGTTTCACACTCTTGATACCCTTAACATTTCCACACATGCCTCTCAGGTGCCCCATGTTGGATTTGTTGGATACCAAAAAGTTATAACTTTTTTCTAGAACAGCATGCAAGACCACCATCTTAAATTTAAGTTGGGTAAGCAGTTTTGTGATATATGCCATCTAGTTCATATCTGGATTGACAACTACTGAGTTGGAACATTGATATTTTGACTTTAAGACAAAATGAGTCACCTATGGACTTTAATCCATTAAACTAAGTAAGTAATATTGAAACAGGCTTACAAGAGTTTTTCAATAGTTACTCAGTTTAATGGATATATCGTGTTATATAGAGATTTTATTCTTTTATCATGGCATCTGGTAAGTCTAACTGATGAATGTATATCTTGACCAAGAGGTAGTATTCATTTAATAATGATTGATGCATGAATTTATTTTCAATGCTCAAAAATCATACTACTTTTGAATCATACTACTTTTGAAAGTCTACAAATTTGTCAAAAGTTATTCTGGGATATATCATTAATATCTGCAGTCTGTAGCCAAGGACAGAGCAATCATTCTAAAGAACACAATTTTTTTGACAGATATGACACAAACTATTAATTAAAACTTGATAATAACAAACTAAGGCTATTTGTTTATATTGTTTGTATGAATTATAATTTTGAGACCACAAACAAACAACCATTATCTAATTATCCACTTTATAAATGTCTGAATAAATAATTAAGTTTATAAATTACTATCAGATTTGTTGCTCATGATAACCATATGTGATATATTCAATATTTTTCAAAATATATCTTCACAATAATGTAATAACTTACAGCTAAGTTCTGTTGCATTTCCTTCTTTTAATCAATAGGCCAATAGCAGTTACATTTTAAAGTTAAAATAAAAGTAAGTCAGTCATTGTAATTTCTATTAGCATTTTCTAGCAAATAGAACAACGCCGTTTTCATAAAGTTATGGAATTTCAAACAAGTAATCTGTGAATGGTACTCTAGCCTTAACCTTGTTTCAAGTATAAGTAAGATCAAGCAAAGTATGGGCTGTTTATTGCAGAAATTCTCAACCGGACAAATTAAAATCTTGTACCAATATTCATCTTGAATGCATAATAAATGCAGAGAATCTTGTAAGATCAAAATTTCAATTGATCATTTAAGAGCACCAATCTGATATGACTTGCAAATACAGATAAATCAACAGCTCTGATATCTACACAGGATAGGTTGTACGACTGTCGGATTGGGGAACCATTCTTATCTTAAACTTTTAATTTTACATAGAAAATGCTTTAAAGATCAAAATTTCAATCAGTCATTTAAGAGCACCAATCTGATATGACTGGCAAATAGAGATAAATCAACAGCTCTGATATCTACACAGGATAGTTTGTACGGCTTAGGATTGGGGAACCATTCTAATCTTAAACTTTTAATTCCTTTCATCATTTTGTGCTTTTATCGTTCCATCCTGTAAGCAAGTGGTAATGACCATTTGCAAGCTATAATTTGAAACATAATAGTCTAAATAAAGATTTGAACATAGCTTGTTCAGTAAATTTAAATTCTTGGTTAAGTCAGGTTATGTTAATTATGTGGCTTCAGGGTCAAATAGATTTAGTCAGTTGAGTTTATTAGATGTTCAATCCTTTCACAGGATTGAATGAGATTAAAATTTAATCGGAAGCAAATAAATCAAATCATTTTGCAATGTGTATGACCTGTGTGGATACATGTCATAATAACATAACATATGTATTAATTGTTAAAGTAGCTGATTGTTGTTATTTCAAATTTATTTGTTTACATCTGATAATCACCTCCCTAACAAGACAGACAGATGATGATACTAGACACCCTTACCTATCTACTGAATTATCTACTATATAATAAGTATTCATTTACAAGGTATAACTAAGCTAAACATCTTATATTCCAAACACTTTTACTGGCCATAGATTGATGCATACTGAATTATAGTCTGAGTCCCTATTTGTCAAAAAATCAAAAAATGCATTAGAAATTTCAAATGTTTAAGAAATCAAAACAAAATTTCAAGACTTCAATATGAAATATTTTTCTCCTCGTCAGAGACCTTTCCCCCCAACAAACAAAACATATTTGACATGGAGCACGTACAGAGCACCGTCTTTTAATTTCATGACAAAAATATATTACAATCATACAACTCATTACAAAATAAATTCTCTAAATACATACAATCAAAACAAATTTTTAATGAAAAATTCACGTGCAGAAAGTCGTTGACGTAGCGCTGAATGATATACAAAGCATTCCTTTGCTATTTATAACACCTTCAGAACAGTGCCCCTGTGGCTGACTAGCAACATGAGAAAACAATTCTAGTATAATTCAACCTACAAGAATTTAATATAAACTTAGATTAAACTGATCATTCATAATGATATTATTTTAAAGTTAACTTTACTAGAAAAAATTATGTAATTACAGTACATGTT
Organism: Lottia gigantea; assembly: GCF_000327385.1. Classification (NCBI taxonomy): domain Eukaryota; kingdom Metazoa; phylum Mollusca; class Gastropoda; family Lottiidae; genus Lottia; species Lottia gigantea. The sequence goes on along the minus strand of NW_008709781.1, from coordinate 108,009 downwards.
ATATATTGAAAATAAAGAGATTATTGTATTTTCCTTATCATTCAAATAACTGTTATGTCACATTGTACATAGTTTCTGAATAAAAAAAATCACAAAATGTCCTTTCAATTCTTTTCAATGCACTTTATATTGTCAGGGTAACCTATACATTCTCAATAATTATATAACCTTGAAATTTCCTTAATATTTTTCCGTATTCGATTATTAGGTCAAGGTTATTCAGGTCCGTTATTTCATACCCTTGACAATTTTTGTATCACTTGGCAGAGGACTTTCACCACACTCATTGATAAAACCAATTATTTCTGTGTCACAAAAGTTTCATTGAACAGAAGGTTCTACAGAAGAAACAGGTCCTTGGAAAACAATCTAATTAAAATTAGATTACAATGTTGTTTCGTTACTTTTGTAATCTAACAAGATTTGTAGAGTTGGTTTATTTCAACCAATCACAGCTTGTCATGCAGAATCCGTGCGTAAATTTTGATAAAAAAATTGTGAAGCAAACCTGAAATAGAATGATTTGATCAATCATGACTGATGATGCTTGCTTGTAAAAGTGATTCTGATTCACTTGAAAATGGTGGTGGTGATATAATTACTTTGTAGTGTCACCATTACATGACCTTGGTATAAAATAAAAACTCTTAGGCCACTGCTTAGTTAGTCTGAAGCATTCTGAACAACCTTTGATAGATTGATTAGACAGTTATCAGCAGCAAAACAGGCGTCTTTTCAACCCTTTACATCCTCCAGCCAAATGTTCACAGGTAATCATGGAAAACAGTTTGGTCAAGATCCAGTTGATGGATAAGACTCATAGAAATATAGTTACCCTTGTTAATTATGGATGTTCTGTCTATAATTGTTTTGTTACAGACGTCAAGGAAGGTCATCAATGAAAAAATATATCTTGTTGCATAGCGTGATGTGGATCTCTTGTATTTTAAATTGATATTGTTAACAGCATATAGAGTATGAAATTATCTGTCTCTCTTAAACAAACAATTTAAAACTATTTACATGATTCTCCTATTTCAATTTCATAAACCAGACAGAGTTTTTTGCATACGAATCAAGCAAAAATTGTACACATAAAAGCTTAATGAAATTGTAAGAACTAGAAATATTTTGTGTTAAAATGATGAAAATATGTCTATGATTACATTTTGAACTATCAAATTTACCACCATAAAGACATCTTTGTCTGCTGCTTAGTACCTTTTAGATCTTCCTCTACTAAAGAGTACTGATACTTTCTGATAAGGAGAGAGGGTCTGGCATTGAGCCATTAAAACATGCTCATCTTTTCCATAATCTAGAATTAACCTTTTGAAGACACTAAAATCTTATTTAATATGTTTCAGTTGAATTATATCTTTGTCAAGCATTAGCATGTTATATATTTTACAGTATTGATTATTATATAGATCTGAACTATGCTCAGTTCACAAACTCAAAGTGGCATCACGTATTCTACAGTTGTTTTTTAATAGAAGAAAATAATAAAATTTATATAGAAAACCTGTTGCTGATGATTTGTTATAAGCTTTAAGTCCATATCATAAAACTGTGTTTTAATTCGAGCTCTTGTATATAACTAGGACTGGGAGAAGAGATTTTGTTAGGGTGGCAAGGCTTGCTTCTTTTTAAGAACAACTTCGCTCTGAAACTAGGTCTGTCAACATGACATCTCATTTGGAAAGTGTTATAATGTTTATTTGGAATACATATTGTAAAAAAAAAAATTTAACAGAAGTAAATCAAACACCAAAATGAAAAGATTTTCAATTTTAAGACGAAAACATAAAAATTGACAGGTTCTAGAAACGAATTACTAGCAAAGGATGATATGATTAGAAGTGATTCCACTTAAAGACGTAAAAATACACTCAACTTTACCAGTGACAGGAAAATATAATACAATTTGTATTTCCAGTCAATAAAAGATAGCATGCCAGGCAAGGTAAAATGCGCCCACTTGCAGCTTTGATTTTGATTAAAAGTATTTGGCAGTACAGTAACAATTATCAGTATAAAATATTCAACCTTCAGTCATACACTTTTTTTTTACTTTTTGGGGCGATATTACCAAGTTTTGTCAAAATCTGTCAAGAATTGTGCCATCTAGAGTGTTGAGGAGCTAAAAAAGGCAATAACTCATACTAAATATTTTTCGGATTTTTCGGGTGATTACGAACACTCACACCAAGTTTCGTCAAAATCTGTCAAGAATTGCACCATCTATTGTGTGTACAAGCAATTGTAGACGGACCAACAGATATGGGTGACAACAATATAAGCCCCCCCATTTCATGTGTGCGTATAAAAATAACCCCAAAGGACATCAATATATAACGTTTATGAAAGTCTCAAGATGCTCTATCATTGCTTTGCAATACAATTTAAAAATGTCAAAAATTAAGAGAGCCAATACTCTATACATGGCAATTTTAAAGTATAATAGATTCCAGCCAATTTCTTCATTTCCCATGAGAATATTAGCACATTAGGAAGACTCCAAGAACAGAAAACTTGAAACATTGAAAGAAAATGATGAGTGCTTCACAGTGTGAAATGATGTTACGTCATTACTGACGTCAATGTAGAATCAATGTGAAACAATATGACCAGATTTCCCTTGAACTGTACCATTGTTAATAGACAATAAGCTTAGGGAAGTTTTATAAGGCCTTGTAGTGTCTTAATTAATTAACGAGTCTATCTCACACTGTCTAATAACAAATACCAAGAGATTTATTTCTTATCAGTTTTACTGTGAATATTATTATTATCAAGTACAAATACCACGATATATGAGGCAACACATCTATTATATATGTATTCTAATATCCTTAAATAGTATTCTTTTTCTGAATCATTTACTTCTACAACTTTTACTTTAAAATTGGAAAACTATTACATTATATCAAGTTCATAGATCATCTGTTTAATTGCGTTGAACTAGCCACACAAAGATTGGAGATCAAATTATCTTATCTTGCATTCAACAAAGTTTTTAGTAATAAAAATTTAAATTTTGAGTCTGTTATCCATCAGTATCTGACACAAACTCCTACACTGAATGTCTCAGGTAAAAAATTTTGATGCAGCATAAGAACAGATTTCATAAGCCGCGTTTAGACTGCCATAAAAACTGGCCCACTTGAAGTGAACCGTACTCGGTCCGGACTCGTCCCGGTTGGCCTGTACCGTTTACACAGCACTGTTTTCACTGGGCCAAAATCAAAAGTAGACCTGCTCTCCAGTCTGAGGAGGCGAAAAAACACAAACATACAAAATGGCACCCGCTATAAACAAAGCTATGATTTTGAAGTTTTTGTTGAATTTGTCTCGTTTAAAGCGCAAACGAACCTTAAGAATCTTTTTTTTTTGAGACACACAGCAATGAAAGTGCATGTTTGCGTGGCTAAGTGGGCCAAGTTGGCCTGGTCCAGTGGCACGTTTACACAGCACTAATATTTTGCCGTGCCATACTCGGTCCAGACCGAGACTACCTCTTCTTGCGGGACTCGGCCCACTTGAAACTAACACGGTGCCGAGCCCTCTCAACCCGTTTACACAGCCACTTTTTGTGCCGAACCGTAATCGTTGGCTGTCTAAACGCGGCTATAGAAATACTACAATTAAACCATTTTTATCAGAAGTTTTTAGGCTAGTTTTGAGTTAAATGCCCATCTGGAACAACCTGAAAGTTTCACGGTACCTTGTCCAAAATAACTTTCTTTCAGTACTGTGCTTTTTATTATTTTTTTTAAACATTTCCTCAATCTCTGCTAAAAAAACATAATAATTAAGAAATTTCTATAAATAAGATAAATTAAGTTTAATAAGTCAACTTACCAAATATTTCTCCCCCACTGGCATATTCTGTTACTAAATATAACATTCTTTCTGTTTCCATAACCTTAAATAAACCAGAGATGACGTAACATGATCTGAGTCTTTTCAGGATGTCAGAGATTGTCATACTTTACTATATAGGGTTGGGAAGATGCAAGACAAATTGTAGCATGATCCATGTTTGTATCATCATGCTAATAGTTGTCAAATTAACTATCAAATTCTAGCAGTATCAATATTTAGACTTGAACAGATTTTCATAAGTTGGTTCCTTATTTGATTCATTTATATAAATACAACCTTAATCAACACATTTTAACTTCAGGTTATACCAATACCCTCTTTAACCATTGCACAATACCAAACAGTTTTCTCTTAGTCTACTCTAGCTAAAAATACTAATAGCACAGAATAATGCAAAATGTTGAAATATTTTGTTTGAGAATATTTCGGTCACCTAAATACAGTAACAAGCACATGACATGATTTTACTTTTTGTTAATATTAAAAAAGAAAAAATTCTAAGATTTATAGCTTTCAAATCTAAATGAGGTGACCTGTACCAAATTCCACAATGTATTAAAAAGACAATGTCATGTTATGTATAAGTCATTTAGTCATGTTTAATATAAAATGTTAGTGCCCCAGATAAACTGAACCCACACTCAAACTCAAACAATAAGAAAGAAAATAAGACAGATGATTTATTGACACAAATTTCCATCTTTTGTTTGGGTTGTACTTTTTTGAACTCTCAGCGATCAATTAATTTGGAAGATCAATTAATTTCGAAGCAGACCATAGACTTAGTATGTCTACAACATACTGATCACAAACAACTGATCCAATTCCTCTAACCATGTACCAATGATCAAGTGTCAGTACAGTAATAATCAAATGTCACTGATCATGTACTAGATGTCTTGATTATGTAGCCAGTAGGGCTGCAACGATTCCTAAAGTGGCGATCCGGTACACTGAACGATACTTGTTCAACAATACGATTTATTGCGATAATAAATTGCAATTCTTTGATTAAAAGGGAAAGAAAAAGAAAACTGATAATAAATAACATTTTAACACAGTTTAAATTATTTTGGCACGCTTAGAAGTACAAAATTCACTTTTCATCATTTGTTACACACAAGGACTAACAAAATAAATAAAATACCAAACCATCAAATACAGCTTTGTAGAATTATTTTATGACTATGCAACTCATATTACGTTGGAAAAAGAAAAAGTTTATATCAGATCCCATGCATTTATCTAACACTTGGCATATTAATATGTTCTCTTTTCATCGTTTATAACAAAAATTAAAACTGTTGAAGACAAATTAACACGTGAAAAGCAATTTTTTAACATTTGAACATGACACAATTTCTAAAATATGTGAGGATTCCTTGCTATTAGTCATTACAGGGAGTTAATTACATTTATGAGAATCTGGCCGATGTATCACGATTATTTTATTCTTCCGCATTGCATCGATAAGAAGGAACGAATCGCGGTTCATCGATTCAACAGTGAATCGTTGCAGCCCTAGTAGCCAGGTTTATCAAATGGTTTATTCCCATATCGCCCCTTCTCAATTGGCCTCCACTTTATTCCCATTTTCCCGCTTCCCATTTTGCCCCTTTTTTGCATTTAACTATTCCTAATTTTTCCCTTTTTTAATTTCCTCCCTTTCCCATATATATATTTCTCCTTTTATTTTGCTCCGGTCTTATTCCCCTTTACCCCTTTTTCAAAAATCTGCCCTTTCCTATATACACCATTCTACATCAAATTATATAATATCTAATATCTACTCCTTCATTATATCTGGTGGGCTTTGTTTCAATTAAAGATGGGTTTCCTTATTTTTTTAGGTTTCCTTATTTTTTTAATGTCAAATTATTTTATTAATTGGTGTTTCTAATGAATTATCACCTATTGTACTACCTTATTGCATATAATTTAGTGTTTTAAACAAAACTTTACTTTTTCACCTTTCTTGATAGGTCACTCATTGGAATTCTGCTTATCATTTTCTTCTAATTTAGCTAATTATGAATTAATTATGGACATGTGAGACAAAATAGTATTTTTATAAATGAAAATAAGGGAAGCCATCTTTAAAATTGTTCAATAGACCAGATTGAAATATATATATAATATCAAATTATAGAGCAGCATTGTTTAACAATTTTGATACAATGAAAATAAACAGTATTGAATTTCATAATCCAATTTTAGAATATACTAAGACTTAGTAGTGCAAGGTCGCATATAGCTTTAAAATATAATATCTGTAAAGTTTATAATAAAATAAGCCTAGCCGCAAGCATACAAGACTAGAATTTTTTTAACACATTTATTTACTGGGGACAAAAGACTCATTCAAGGACACAGTAATAAAGTGAGGTTTATCTTACAACCCAATGTTTTCACCAAAAGCTAATAACTTTTTCACTTATGAGTACACTCATGCATATAGATTTCACTCAGATTACCAACAATAAGAAATCTTGATTGTTTCTATATACTACCAACTATCAACTTCAATCAACTAAAATATTTTAACTGGAAAAATCGACAATTCTAGGGGCAACTGCACACCTAGTGTGTTGGAAAATAAAACATGAAAAACTGTAGGCAAGTGCAGTCTCATCTAATGATCGTTAAAGTAGCATGTCTTCATCTGATACTTTTTCTGAAATGGCCAACTTTCTTGTTTCATGATGAGTGATTGGATTGGATTGGATTGGATTGTATTGTACACCAGCAAATACAGCCATTGAGAGCTCTAAATTTTATATCGAGTGCTCAGATTGGCTGTATTCACTAGCATACAATCCCATCAAATTGCTGCAATCACAAATTTCTGTGAAATAAGAAATTGGGCCATTGCAGTCAAGGTTTAAGATAAATTTATAATACCTTGACCATTGTCAAGATGCAGTTGTCTGTGCATTCAGGTCAACTAAATCCACCAAGTGACATGACTCTCCCAGATGCAAACACTCTGTCAACATGTGCTCCCTGTTTTCACTGATCATGAAATATATATTACTCAATAAAAGAATCTGCTTACCTGATATAAACGAATAATGTGAGGATGTTTTAATAATTTCATTATTTGTATTTCACGGTAAATTTTCTTTAAATTATCCTCATCTAGTTGTGTTTTATCTATGATCTTGATTGCTACCTGAAAAGAAAATACAAGTCAAATAAGTCGTTTAAAATCTTTTATTCCAAAATCAGCCATGATAAAGGTGATATGCAACCAACATCGGAATTATCACATCATAAAATCCAATGCTTCAAAATCATCTTATTCATAATCCAACATCGGGTTTGTCTACAATACAACAAAAAGAATCATCTGAAATCAAAATAATCAAAAGAAATGATGACAGTTTAATATGATCTTGCTTTCCAGACATTGAAATTGATAATGTAGTTATAATGGATTGGAAGACGTCATTCTGTTAACAATAGGAAAAAATATGGTAATTTACAAAAGGAGAAGAGGGGAAGGGAAGTGGGGGAGATGAGTGAAGTGGGGGAGATGAGAGAAGTCAGGGAGATGGGAGAAGAGAAGTGGGGAGGGGATGAGAGAAGAAAAGTGGGTAGGGGATGAGAGAAGAGAATTGGGGAGGGGATGAGAGAAGTGAAGTGGACAAGGGATGAGAGAAGTGAAGTGGGGAGGGGATGAGAGATGTGAAGTATGGGGGTGAAGATATGAAAAAAGAAGCAAATGAAAAAGATAGTCCAGTTGACTCATTGTATTGGCTCTTTCACATTTATACATGAGCTAAGTTTTCAAGATCCTGTTTATTGGCTGATCCTTGGCATCAACAACAAATTCCATGATTATCAATGTGTTATATTCTAGAAGATCTGATCTGTGGAACTGATCTATTCATGATCATTAATAAAGGATTCTATCAACAAGCTGCTCCTTAGTCAAAGCTCTTGATATTAGTATTTCCAGGGTCTGTAGTTTGTACATGAAAACATTTTGAAATTCTTTACATTTTTATTTATCATTCTATGCATATTTTTACTTTTTTCAGACAACTTCATATCAATGTTTCAATTTTCTTGAATCTAGTTGTTCTATAATGCATGAACTTTCTCAACAATAAACATCTAGAGTTCAAAACAAACAACAAATAGTACTTTTCCTGAGGCCATTTATCTCCCAGCACATCATGACTCATTTACTGAGATCGAGTGACAACCATCATTGTGGAGTGTAAACACCTTACAGCCAAATATTTGATACATGTTATTACATAGTTATACTAATCACATGTCAATAACAGTTCATATTCGTAAACATTATCTTATTATATCTTAATCCAATCCAAATGTCTTAAATCTGATATTTTCATTCATATTTTCTACAAATTTTTTGTTTCAGTACTCATTTTTAGCTCCCAACTTATCACAAATGTCATATTTTCATTCATATATTCTACAAATTTTGTCTTACATATCTTTTAGTCCCAAACAAACATCATGATATTTCAAACATCTTTGACACAGAATATCACACTAATGCCATGCAATGCAATCAAGACGACAGCGGTCTTAATATTTTCCGTTTTTTACTAATAATTACCAGATATAACTTATTAACAAGAACTAACGTATTCCTTGTTCTTACTTCTAACCCTAACTTGCACTTTTTAAAAACAAAGAGTCATACAATTTGCTTAGTAAGTGATGCGCTGATGTCTAGAGTTTCTATGCATAATTCAGGGAAAGGCTCCATGTAATAATAATAATAATAAAATCTTAAATAACAAGTGAAAAATTAGGCCCATGGCCTCTTTACAATTTTGCCTGAAACAAGATAACATAAAACTCAATACATATCAAAAAATATTACAGAATGGACATAATATGTGAACAATAAAATAAAAGATGTAGAAGGCTATTTGCCAACTAAAGGTATAGACATGTGGGAGGGGAAGTTAAAAAGATTGCATAAATAATTACATGTATATTTCAAATTTGGTAATGGGTGTGTATAAATTTGGATACATTTTTTCTAAAGGTTTTTATGTTGGTAGAAAATCTAATAGTAAACGGTAAAGAGTTCCATAGAGAAGGACCTGTATATTTTTAAATATTTTTAAAGAGATGATTTTTAGATTTTGATATTTTGCACCTTAAGTTAATTGATGAGTATTCTTATATATTAAGATAGTGTTAAGATATGAGGGACACTCAAAGTTTTGAGGTACTGTACATGTGCATAGAAGTAAATGCTCCTTTTTTTTGTACCATTTTTGATAATGAAAATTTTGCATACTGAAAAATTGGAGGAAGGAATAAAAATACATAGCTCTAGAGAAATTGTCATCTAATGAATAACATAAAAGTGGAAAGCGAAATTTTCTTTCATTGGTATTGGCAAGTATGTATTGAATTTTGTGTCCAAAATTCATGTTTTTTCGTGTGATGTCTTCTACAAAGAACTAAGATATTTGAAGAGATGAAAATAATTGGCAAATGTAACAAAATCATGACCAGCCAAATCATGAACAAGTGTAATGTTCCAGTGTCACAACTGTTTTTAATCAAATTTTCAATTTCCAAAGCTTACATTGATATTGTACTGAATTGCATACCATATCTACCATTTCAAGTGCCTACAATTCCTGATACCCTTTATATTAGGTGTACAGAACTTCAATGCATTATATAAGAAATATAATTCAATTGAAAGATTACATTTATTTTAAATGATGACAACTGATTCAAAATCAACCGTGAAGCAGCCAGTTCTTGAAGTAAATAGAAGGTCTAGTATTATGTACCAGAAGGTAAACAACATGTGACCATAATATCCCTTCTGTTAGCACAATGTACAACGTTGTATTATAAAACAACCGGAAACAGCTTATATCAACCTTTTCTAACGGTAAAAAAACGTGAATGGATGCCAAATCTTGTAGAGCAAGATATTAACCAATATAATACAACACAAGGACAAAATTAAGTCATTGAATCATTCTTTGCATGTATGTCAATATACCATTACATATAAGTGTATAGTATATCGTTGAAAAACAGTGATATACTCTTAACTTCAGTCAGGTGACTTTTTCACAGAAGAATATCTCAATGACAAAACTTACCTTTGTCTTTGTAACGATGTGAGTAGCTAATTTAACAACGGCAAAATTCCCCTTGCCGATTGTTCGTTCCATTTCATAATATCCAACTCTTACTGGGCCGCTTGCCCCCGAGACGGGTTTCACTCCCGTCTTCGCGGCAGCCATTTTGTTTAGACTCTCATTATTACGCATGCAATGAAGCCTCGAACTGACGTGTGCTATGTCAAGTAGAATTAGGTCAAAGTTGGTTGACCTGGTTTTTGTATCTCAATCCTTGATTGATTGATGGCAGTAGTAGCCGCAAAATGACACAATGTTTATCAAAAGAAAACACGACCACCGCCGCCAAGGTATGCGGCTTTCTTCTATTTGGCTATATATATATTTTGTGTGTAACGTGGTTTTTTCCTAATGACGAATAAAATTTAACCCGTTCAATACATCCATGCGTCAAACTATAAGTATTGCTTTAATTGACATAAAATGATTACTGCTGGCAAATAATATTCCATTTTTATAATGCAATTAAATACGAAACAACAATGTCAACAGGAATTTGTGAATCTAAGTATATTGGTTTGTATATACTAGTTTTATGGTCGACACCATAGAAGCACAGGTTATTTCCCTTGAGATATAGAATTTTGTCCGGTATATCAGTCGATCCAACATGTTTTTGTCAAGAATAAGTCAATCAAATCTTTACTGTAGTGGATCCAGATTGAAAGAAACATTGCCATACAAGCATTTTGCTTGAATTATCTCATCGTAAGATTTAAAAGATTTTAAACATGGTCAAGATTGTTTACATCTGTTCTAGTTCGTAAGTCGTAATTAATAAATGAAGTACTCATACAAAAACAATTTTTTTTTCATATCCTCTGGACACTAAATAACGAAAAAAAAAAATTCTCGGGTAAATGGCCTCAACCCAGTTTTTTCTATGATTCCCCTCTCAAGTAGAATGAGCCACTGGTCTACGGAATATTCCACCTGGTTTCCCCCTATCGCTATCAGTGATGCATAATCGGTCGGACAATAAACCGATTGTCACATCCGACCATACCTTTGAAAGTTGGAGATCGTAAAAAAGACGCGAAGTTCTGTTTACAACTATTGTTTTTACAGGCTATTTTGAAATGTTTTTGACGATATTGATTTTACGAATATTCCACTAACCACAAAAGTTCACGGCCGCGGTCAACATTTCACAAAAATCAGTGTATGGAGTAAAACTTTTCCTGTTTACCATTGTTCAGATATCAAAATTCCAAGTATACAACTATAACAAGGTATACGAGAGTTAAATTATAACAGTTATGTTATACTAGTATTTAAATATACCAATTACGGTATACGAAAGTTAAAATATCTCATACTAGTATCAAAATATAACAATAACGGTATAGTCTAGTCGGTATACGAGTGTCAGCATATAACATGGGTGTTAAAATATTCCAATGACGGTATACAAGTGTTAAAATATAACAATCACGACATACGGGTGTTGAAATATAACAAGTATGTTAATATATAGTTGATGTAATTAAATCGATCGTATAAAAATTTGACATATTTGAATAGAAAGTGATCGCATTAATTGATGAAATAAGGTCCTAATGACATTTTCTAGATCCCTAGGTCAGACAATTTTACACCTTCAATAATATGACGAAGATAGGATTTCTAGCTATTAACACCTGATACTAACGTCATTGTGACGTCACGACCATTTCTTCATAGGGAGATTTTATAATTTGATATAGATGACGAATGGATTGGAAACGACTCGATAATACCCAGTAACCCACTGACCGAATGATCTTATTTTATCATCACACAAATTTATCGATCTGAACATGGATGGGGATTTAAGGCTTGGTTGACTACCATTAAAAAGTCACTTGGGATGTTAACAAGATTGTTGTGTGACGTCAATAACCATGTGGCTGTCTACCAGTGGGCGTTGTACTGTCTATGGCCTTCAAATTATAAATATATTTCCACTGAAATGTGTACATATGCCAAATTAAGCAAGAGAGCTTCAGGAAAGAATTACTGCAGTTTGAGATAATGAAATCATAATGTTTTACTACACTACTTAATTTCATTATAGCTCGATACCCTGTGGAATTATTATGTAGAAATATAGATTTTACCGTATCTTCCCGAGTCCTTAAATATATACTCATTGTCATGTATTCCCCTGAGAGGTAATATATATATATATAGGCTAGGGATACAATTATGTTATTATGCTGAAAAACATAAATCAGGAGAACAATGGATATTCAGACTCTCAAAACCTACTGTAAAAAGGAAATTCAGATTACAAAAATAGTTTCAAAATTTCTTTGATAGTTTGTCTACAAGTAAATAAAAACGAAACATTGTTACAGATGCCGTTAGTCATTTTGGCTTGTAGAATGCTATTGCCGATTAAGTCTTCACATGAAATACAGGAGAATGATAATATGTTTATTAATTGTAAACAAGCCCAGTTTCAGATTTTCATGCTGAAAATATATCAAGACGGTTGCAAGTATATTATTTACTCAACTTTCCGATTTAAAGAGCAAACGTAGGTTCGACAACAATTTCAAACAGTCCACAGTCCTGAGCGGAACATCCCAATAAAATGGTTCTTCGTTTTTCTGCAAAGATCGAGGTTGGTGAACTTTCTTTTGCGGAGATCCGTGGATCCAATTCTAAGTAAGTTAGGCTTGAAATCACGTAGGCCCGCATATATATATTTGTATATGTGCGGGTCTACGTGATTTCAACAGAAAATAATTATGAACTGAAAGTTACATCAGAATCGATATCTGGAATTTTACTTTTTACACGACATCCTTTTTTTTCTTTTTCTCGTTGATCAATGGTTTTGATATGCTTGAATGGTTTTTCTAATAATTCCGATAGAATTTTATTTGAACCAAACTAAAAACTCCAATTAGACTCTTTTCAAGTTTCATTGACGTCATATTTGACGTCAGTTTGGAAATCTATGCACGCGCTAGGAACATGAGGGTGTATTCTCTATCGATTTCAAAGAAAAAGTGAGAAAATGCATGACCGAGAGGATTTCTTTCCAAATTTAAAAGAACCCATCAATTTTTATAATCTGTTATGTTAATACAACCGATGCTTATATTCTACGTTTTAAATCCACGATTCTGTTATAGGCTACAGTAGGATATTGGATTATTATCTAATGCAAAATACTGATAACTACAGTGTATAAATTCAGCTTAGAGTTTGCTTTTTAAACCTTGGGATAACTGTCAAATTTACAGGAATGAAAAGAGATATTACAAATTATCGTAAATCTTCATGGGTTATATAATCAACACCACCATCACCCCACCGAAATCATTATATTATTTGATTTCTTGCTTACAACCTAAAGCCCTGATCCCAACCTGGGCTGTTTTAATCCCATGGGGGTGTGGGACTGGGGTGTCGGGGTGTCAACTGTTGTAGGAGAAGTTCTTTTGGGGGAAATTATATGGTTCCAAAGAAAAACAGCAACAGCCTTCCCACTGAGCATCTTATTGTGGCCGCATGATTATATATTATGTGCGATTATTATGATTAGTTTGAACAATTAAATTTAGAAGAGTTCTTGGCACATTTAGAACTTGTTGAAATTGTTCAGATTCACCAAAGAATGAACGGTAACCGAGATAATCATAAAAACAAAATATAAAAAATAAATATTTAAAGGGAAAGTATTATTTTAAGCCACTTGGAAAATTTTGTTTGCTCAAATTTATAATAATAACTATCGGTAAACGAAAAACTACGAAAGCCTTTTAGGCCCATCTAAAAAATGTTTTTTTTTATTTTTCTGAATGTAGGGCCTATTTTGCACAATTAGAAATACCGGATTCGACAAGTCGAAATTTCGGATTCCAAAAGTCGAAATTTCGGATTCCATAACTCGAAATTTCGGATTCCACAACTCGAAATTTCGCATTTTAACGCAGTCTTGCTGAAATTCACTAGTATAGTTATTCTTAATTTGAGGCAAGTGTTTGTGATGAATGTTGGAAAGAATATAGTACGGGATCTTTTCCATCAAGATTTGGGTTACAGAGAAATTAGATTTGTTGCCTCAGGAATATTAAGCGTTTTAACCAATTGAACAAATTGCCATGGGCAATAACTCAAAAACTGTTCACAAAAAATGGTATTCAGAAAAAAATAATTAAAAGATATATTTGTCAAACCTTTTGAAGAACTCGAAATTTCGACTTGTGGAATGCGAACCGATATTTCGAGTTGTGGAATCCGAAATTTTGAGTTGTGCAAAATACATTCAGAAAAATAGAATTAGAATTATTTTTTTAAGATGGGCCTAAAAGGCTTTCGTAAAAAACTAGAGAAATGTGTCTCATTACTTATCTGAAAGTTTTAACTTTAAGTATCCCGCCATCAATTTTAGAACGCCAAAGCAAGTTAAAAGGTTTACGTAAACACCTTAACCTCTTTGGTTGGTATGGGAAAACTAATATACGAGTTTTAGCAAAATAAACGCCAAATTGTAGAGAAATGTGTCTCTTACTTACTCTGAAGGTTTCAACAAAAACTTCGAGACATTATGAAGCCAAAATAAGTCAAACTGCTTAGTGCGCTCCATTTATAATTAACGCGTTCAATTTTGAGCTTGTAAACGCTCTAGAAGGTTCAATTATTGACAGATTTTAACGAAACTTGGTGTGAGTGTTTTTTTGTCACCTAAGGATGAGCCCTATCGAAAATCAGAAAAATCAGAAAATACTTAGTATAAGTTATTGCCCTTGTTCTTAAAAACGCGTTCAAGTTTTACTCTGTAAACACTCTAGAAGGCCTAATTCTTGACAGATTTTGATGAATCTTGGTAATATATTTCAGTATGGCCTCAAAATGTTCAAACGAAGTGAATGTCTGAAGGTTGAATATTTCATACTGGTGATTGTTACTGTACTGCCAAATATTTTTATTTAAAATCAAATCAAAATTTCAATATGTTTTTTTCTTGCCAAGCAAGCTATCATTTGACTCACAAATGCATTACATGTACGAGGTTCTTTTATTTAATATTATGTTGCAGTTTCCAAATACAGTGAAACAAAAAAGCCATTAGATGAAAGTGTGCTGGCGAAATTGAGCTCATTGCTTTTTGATGCGAGTTCTAACAGAAAAGATCTAGATCTAGCAAAATTAAATTTCTTTTCAGACATGAAAAGGTCCTTTCATTATCTACATCAAACAGCCGACGAAGATTTCTGAATCGTTTCTATGAAGCATGAGAAAAAGACAATCCAAGTGCCAAATCCAATCCGATCAACAGGAAGTAGAACTATTCAGTATGGCGGCCTAAAAGCATTATTTTCCCAACGTTTTCTCGATGTAATACTTTCTTCACACACACAATACCATAACAAATATATTATCATGGCTTTGACAGAGGTGAGCTACTCAGTTCATTGTGTTTGTAAATTTTCTAACAGAACCTCAAAAAATTATATAAATTTTGAATCATTAGGCTTATGTGTAAACATGTTTGCATTTGCCTATAAGTTTTGTATGAATTGAAATATTAAGTCTAAAATAGCCTTATTTTGAAATATAACTAGGGAGAACTTTCAGTCTGAAATGGGGTCAGGAATTTCAGGAAGCAAGTAAAATTTATTATCATCTAACCTTCAGAAAAGAAATTGATCTTATAGTTCTATGTCCCTTACAGTGGTGTAACCTATTTTCGTGGATATAAGAATTCAACACCAAATTTCTTCAAAGATAAAAAAAAACGGAATTTATTTTTTATGTCTTAGATGTTTCCTCAGATATTCTACAAAATGAATCGTTCACTTTGACCCATATTTCATGAGCAACCAACTCGGCAACGGCGGCAGAATGCATCACCTATTTTCGTGTACAATGTTTGATCTATAAATAAGTCTAGAAAAACACGTTGTATGGATACCGGGTGGTATAATTAACTTCTCTTAGTATTCATCTATAATATCAATTCATTATAACTAGTGACAATTCCTTCAAAGAACCACGATAAAAAAAAAATAGTTACTGACAAAATCAGATACGTAGCGTGATTTATTGCTAAAAGTCACTGAAACAACATAAGAATATGGTCCACTTTGTGTTCCATAGAAATTTTCTGCTGACACAGAATCCGCTTGTTGATCACATGACTTCATTCTAGCAGACGACACTTGGAATTCCGATTACCGCTTGGGATTATAAGGAAATTCGGCCGATAAAAAATGGTGACGTTTGGTAATAAGTGAAATCCGCCATTTTGTATTTGTCAAAGTATACATTAATACATTTTACCTTGGATTAAACTAATGGATTCATTCTACTAGCTGATATTGTAGAGAAAACCCATGTTTATCAAAACAAGCAAATGCGGAGGTCACGCGAGGTCGCACATGTAAATTATTAATTCTTTCCGGAAATCCACGAATAATAGGTTTCCACGAAATTAGGTTACTTGACTGTATATGTCATTCTTAGACATGGTATGGAATTGAAAATTTGAATTTGCTGGATTATTTTTTACTTATTTTTAACTTTCAGGATGTCCAGAAGCATTCAGTTCATACACTGGTATTTAGATCACTGAAACGTACACATGACATGTTTTTATCTGACCAAGGCAACCTGCCTCCCCTTGATGATAAAAGGTTTGTTTGATTTTTTGTGTTAAGAGTGAAGAAGTTCCTAAAAACTTCTATGTAAAGCACTGGCCAAGGTCACAAATAAAGAGATAAATGTTCAATAAAAGATAAGGTGAAGTTAGCATAGTTAGTATTAAGTTGAAAAAACAACCACGAGTTTTTGTGTAAGGCTAATTTGTTATAAGTGAAAACCATAAATGTCATGTTTGAGAAAATTTGATTTTTTTGTTTTCTTGCTAAATGATATTGATATATATTATATTTTGTGCTTTGAATATTTCTTACAGTGAAGTGATAAAAAGAATGACAAAAGCAAAATCAGAATATGGACCAGTGTTAGATTTACCAAAACAAACATCAAATAAAGAACAAAATAAAACAGAATCAGAAGACTCACATTGGCACAGTATGTTTTTTTTTTTTCATTGTATCCTTTTTTATTACCAGTATGGCTTTTAACTGATTTTAATTGTTACTTAAATTTCTTCAGGATATCAAAAGTCTGCTGAATCCTGAATGTCAATTAAAATTACATGGGTTCCATCCTCATTTAAAATACCTCTTATTTGATTATTTCAGATGAAGATAATAGTGGTAGTTCAGGAATGGAGTTAACACCATATGAAACACCTAGATCTAATGTCACTGAAAAGAATCCAAGTTCTAAGGTTTATATCAATTTCAAGATATATTACAGCAGAAAAAACTTATTTCAATTGATAGCTAGAGAATGATTGTAAAGGACATATATTTATATATTTGTTTATATTCCAGTCTTTGGTGTCAGTAACAGTTGGACAACAACAAATGCTGGTACCAAGAAAAGCTCAAACTATGCCCAAACCCAGTTGGCATCCACCATGGAAATTATACAGGGTAAGAATAAAATCTCATATTAATGTAAATGATATATATCTTGTCAGTAAATTATGTCATTGTTAATAGTAGCCTACATCTATAAAACTTTCTGCCTCTTACCAGCTTCAAACATATTTTTTTGAAAAGTCTTTGATTATTTGTACAGTTTTTAACTCCACAGCTGATAACCTTCAAAAATCTCTATCAAAGGCTGGTAGCAAGTTTCAAATGAATTGAAAGTAGCAATTCCCTTTCAAGAGTAGTTTTATGTATGATATTAGACTGTTTTATACTCCTGAATTGCCTTTCACTATAAAGTAAATTAGTCATTTTACAAATCATAATGAAATTAAAAATTTTAGGTAATTAGTGGTCATTTAGGATGGGTAAGATGTATAGCTGTAGAACCAGCTAATGAATGGTTTGTGACTGGAGCTGGTGATAGAGTTATCAAGGTACTAATTATAAACTTATTATAACAAACTCTCGATATCAAAAAAAAAAGGAAAATACAACAATTAAGTGCTCAAGCAAAATTCAAATTGTATCTGATGGAAGAATAGTATTTGTCATTCATTGATTGTTTGCATAGTTAGATGTAACTTTCAGTATTAAACTTAATTCCTTTACATGCTGCAGTGCTGTACTGGTTTACTTTTGGTAAAGTTCTTAAAAGGTATAAGTAGAGATAAGATAATTATGCATTAGAAATCTTTCTCACAGCTTTTGATTTGAATTGGAAACCATGTATGTTTTTCTTATTCTATAGATATGGGATTTAGCAACTGGTACATTGAAGTTATCATTAACTGGTCATATAAGTACAGTACGTGGTGTTGCAGTCAGTGCTAGAAATCCCTACCTTTTCTCTTGTGGGGAAGATAAACAAGTTAAATGCTGGGATTTAGAGTATAACAAGGTATTTTAATAAATTGTCTTGCAGGTTTTAGTTTTACTACAGTAAAGTTGACCCTTGTAATTACTGAGAGTGTTAGCAAATTGCTCTCATTGTACACTGCATGATGTTGATAAATGTTTTTATGACAGAGCTCAGTTTCGTTTTTAATTCTATAATTCCATTTTTTTTGTTACCACTTATTCCATAACTTTTCTAGGTCATTCGACATTTTCATGGTCATTTAAGTGCTGTACATACATTAGATCTACATCCTACTATTGATATATTAGCTAGCGCTGGTCGAGATGCTACAATTAGGGTAGGATTTTACATTCTAATTCTTGGCGTTTTTATTCCAACAATATCCTGATTTAATTGAATAATGAATGTTCCTTACTTGATTATTCATAGATTATAGTTTTTGTTGTGGCTGTGTTGAGAACTTACTGTGTACCATCCTCTTAAAATTGCATTATTATGGTGCTATAATTGATCTCCAATAAGCAACTTTTTTTAGTGTAATGGTGTTGGTTTTTGCTTATCCTTCAAATTGCTTTTGATCATTTGCTCTTTGTCAAAAGCAATGGAAAGAACCATTTACTGGATAAGTATCAGTAGCTTCTTTTTTTCTCAACATAAGATCAATACTAATTTTAAATGGTTGTTCCTTTTAGGTATGGGATATAAGAACTAAAGCTTGTGTTCATACAATGTCAGGGCACACTAATACTGTAGCTGTTGTTAAATGTCAAAGTGCTGAACCACAGGTACTAATAATTGTTATACATGTATTTGTAAATATATATATTGATATTCTAAAATAGCATAGCCTTGCCATATATGAGTTACATGTAGGGCATAATTCATCTTAGATATTCAGAAATATATTTCGACATTAGCCCAAAAAAGCAAATTTAGATGAATTGTCAAATGCAGCAAATTACCTCTATTTGTTTTAACCATGACCATTCTCATGAGTGAATTCCCTCAGTGCATTGAAATTGGATTCAGATCTCTGAAGGAATTGTAAATAGAGTTACATTTAACATATGTCTTTTATTATTCTAGATTATATCTGGAAGTCATGATTGTACTGTAAGATTATGGGATTTAGCTGCTGGTAGAACAAGAGTTACTCTCACTAATCATAAGAAAAGTGTTCGAGCAGCTGCACTTCATCCTAAGCAGTAGGTTCAGTTTAGATTTTATAGATTTTAGGTTCAATGTAGTTTAAAATTTCTTTGTATTCGTTTGGTTAGTTCTGCACGTTTTGGGGTTTATGTAAAAAGAGATATTAAACAAGTTGGAACAGAGTTCTATTAGTGCCCGAAAAATGGCAGAGAAGAAAATAGATGATATAATTTTGAATGCGACATATCTGCTTTCATACCGATTGATTGGGGGAAGTACAGGACCAAACAGAACTTAAGATCTACACAAATGAACGCAATCCTAATGATCTGTTTCTGCTGAATAAATAATGAGTTATGTCCCATATTTGACTTTTAATTTTAGTGTGACTATGATATATACCAACCGTGTCATTTTTTTTGTCGGAAGAATATTTTCAGCATTGCTATGCTGTAATTAATTATCCATTTTTTTTTACTTATTTCAGGTATAGCTTTGCCAGTGCCTCACCAGACAATATTAAACAGTGGAAATTTCCTGAAGGCAACTTCTTACAGAATTTAACTGGACATAATGCTATAGTTAATACCTTGGCTTTAAATTCAGATGGTGTTTTAGTGTCTGGAGGTAGGCTACATATGCGATTCTTTCTTAATCATGAACATGAAATTTCTCTTGGTAACTCTTTCAATGTGCATTAAAATGTTAAGTAAGTGTAGCTAGAAATCTATTTTTTATGGTTTTCAACACTCAAACATAGTTGAAGTAAATTGAATGGTGCCAATTAACAATTGAATGGTAAGTGACTACAGTGCCATGATATATTATTATACTGTTTTCAGCTGATAATGGTACCATGCATTTCTGGGATTGGAGAACAGGTTATAATTTCCAGAGATTACAGGGAATGGCACAACCTGGTTCTATTGATTCTGAAGCTGGTATCTTTGCTTTATGTTATGATTTAAGTGGAAGTAGATTGATAACTGGAGAAGCTGATAAAACTATTAAGATTTATAAAGAAGATGAATCAGCTGTAAGTTTACCCCTTAAAATTTATTACTCAAACAAGTTACTTTACCTCCTATAATCAACATTATTTGTATGTGAATTTGCCTTCATTTCACAGCCACACAAAGTCTTAATATTGTCTGTGGTTACTGCAATTCCACTAAAACTATATTTTTGATGATGTCATTAATCACGAAAAATGTATTATCACATAAAGCCTTTTGTAATTAATGACATCATGAAACATGTTATCATTAAAATTTTAAATTTGTTAAGAGCTGTGTTAACATGTCATTCCTGTTTTATTTATTTTTAGACTGAAGAAAGTCATCCAGTTAATTGGAGAGCTGATATTCTTAAAAAGAAGAGATATTAGAGCATTTTTATGGATTCTAGATAACAGCATGAACTTGTCAATTTAAACGTATTGCCAATAACTTGATGTATGTTATAATGTGAAATACGTTCACAATCATATGTAAATAAACCATTATCATATTGTAATTCTTTTATTTGTCTTATTTTAACTTAAGTAATTAAAAAAGATTATAAATGTCCTTGGAAATATACAACGGACATTTGGATATCTCAATACTATTCAATTAATATTTTTATAACCCTTTTGGTCCCTTTGTCAATGACTCTCGACCCGGGAGGGTAAAGAACACATCTGAAGGTCCATAGGAGTTAAATAGGATATTAAGAGTATTGGACGATTTCAGGAGTAGCAGACAAAACGTGTTTTATAAGTTGCTGGGACACGTCAATCTGATTAAAATGCAAATCTAGATGTTTCGTTTCATTTTTTTTTTGTTCACAGAAAAAGCATGGAATAAAACATCCAGATTTGCATTTCTTTCAGATGGGTAGCCATGGACATGCCATTTGTATTTCGGGTTTAACAGTGTCACATATTTGGGGCTGGGAAAGTGTCTATAAGACAGACTTAAATAGACATTTCTTTGAAATAAGAAGAATAGTCATTAAAATTCAAGGTAAAATGCTTTATTTGAAATATCCATGATCCTTATAAGCTTGATGTAAAACATCATTTTCTTTTACAGTATAATGTAAAGTTTTATTTTCATAATATTGACTGTCCATCTCAATATTTTCAATGATAGAATCCAGGAGATGGGCTCTAAGTACATCTGTCCCTGGTGCATCAAATTTTAAATTTGAAAAATGAACATGCAAATGATAATATGAAGGTTGATAATGAACATAAATTCTCAGTTTTGAAACAGGAATGTTAAATTCTTTTTCAATAGCTTCTGTCCCTGATTTAAGAATATTTTTGAGAAGTGGTAAAGATTCTTTGTTTAGATCCCTTAAGGATTTGATATGATTATGAGTGATTGCCACTAAATATAAGCTGTCTAAATCCTTACGATTCCATTTCAAATCTGGAAGTAGAATAAATCCATTCACAGGATCTGGATCCTCAAAAACTATACGTTCTGATTCACATTTTTTCTCCAGAATATTATACACCCATTGTATACTGAATTGATTTTTTTCTAGACATTGTTTTGTGACATTTTCATACAGATCTTTGGTCTCCCTTACTACATACATGTCCTGTTCTGAATATTTGATCACATGTTTCTCAGTAGCTGGATAAATCATGGTGGTTTTATAATCTGGAAAGTTTGTTGGAGGAAATGCTTCATAAGTGCTATAAATATCATTATTCAAAGTTTGGTGCATCGTAGAGGAGCTCATCAAGTTAGCAACAGTTTCCTTGTCAAAAGGCAGCTTCTCTAGAAGCACTACAGCATCGCCATCTTTGCCATTAAATTTCCCTTTAAGAGTCATCAACTTTGCTTTAGTATCTTCTCTCAAAACGGATGTTGTGGTAAAATCTTTAAAGAAAAGACCTCTTTCGTCTTCATCTCCAGCTCCATCTGCATTCCCTCTTTCTGGAAGATCGGTCAACTTTTGTCGTTTAGGGTTTGAGCCATTTTCTTCTATACTTGCCATTTTAAGGCTAGTCACAGAGCTATACAACAAAGGAATATTCGAATAACTTGAAACGACGCTAAAATATCCAAATATCGAGCGCAAAAAGTTTATGTGAAAGAGTTTCCTGTTTACTACTCTTCAGCTTAGAAGACGTGTACAGTATATGTACGGATTGGAATAGGCACTTTGAACTGATTCAGATACGAAGTTCTATCCAATAAATTATATAAGAGAGATAACTCATCGGTTCTATCTAACTCATCGGTTCTATCTCCTTAAATCGTGAAATAATCAAAGTATGTCAAATTTACTTTTATTTGACATTATGATTTTGAGCTTATTGATAGATCTAAATGGGTTTTGAAATAGTTATTTGTCGA
Organism: Lottia gigantea; assembly: GCF_000327385.1. NCBI lineage: Eukaryota > Metazoa > Mollusca > Gastropoda > Lottiidae > Lottia > Lottia gigantea. Next base: position 85,094 of record NW_008709781.1, on the reverse strand, counting down.
GAAAATCGAGAGCTCTTTAATTTAGGAGGAGAAAAAGATATATCATGGATTTATGGCTGCCAATATATTTTTTGTGAATAATTTGAATTAGGCTAATTGGCAACCAGAATTTGGCTTAATGACCTTATGTCAATCATATAACCACCACTTCTGCTTAAGTTGTGTCACAGCAAAGTGAACATATGCATTTTGCCGTGTAAATAGCCACTGAGAATATTGTATTATTCGTTTCAAATTCAATGCATTGGCATTAGGCTACTCCACACTGTCACACCTACTACACTCCTACAGACACAGTCATCAACTTAATCAACATTACAACAATCTTTAAAAATTGAATTGAAATAAACCTCTGTGCAGCTCAAACTAAACTGTGCAAACACTAAGCCTAGCAGGTACACTTCCTATTTACTTACATGACATGACATAGCCTGCCCTATTTGTAGGCTACCCCACACATTGAAGGACAGAAAAAACTTAAATTTCTTGAACTTTTTATAATTTATAGGTGCAAACATTAATGTATTATTTGAATATTGAACCAATTCAAAAGCAATGAGTCAGTCAGATGTTTCAAGCCAGTTCTTTAAAAAAAAAAGTAGCCTACATGTTAACCCTACCCAGAGTTTGAGACAAGATTAAAGATATATCAACTGGAAATGACTTGATTATTTATTCCCATTTCATTGTAGTGTTGATTTACAGAAGAGGACAATGACAGAACTTGCCTATGAAGCATCAGATGAAGCATCTGAGAATGAGCTATTGGATAAAAGTTTATCTGTTTGGAGGGGATGGAACTCTAGTATTTTAGAGGATGATTTTTCTCCTGTTAAAATTGATATACATACAGCATCAAGTATTGGTCAATATGAGTCTGTTAAATCACTTATCAATAAGTAAGACTTAGTATTTTCTAAGGTTAAGACAAAATGTGTCAAATTATGGAGTCAGTTTATATCATGTGTTTCATGAATGGAATAGTTTGTTCTTCTAAGGAAGACAACTGAGAGAACTTTTCTATACAAACATATATTATAAGCTTAATAGTTACTCTATTTAAGAAAAATATTATTGCAGAAGGCTGAGGGTTTTTAATCATATTACAAAGGTGTAAAATAACAATGTTAAGAAATTTTTATTTGTAGGCATGATGTAGATATTGATAAGAGAAATCGGGGTGGTTGGACTCCATTAATGTATGCTAGCTATATTGGTCATGATGCTATTGCTAAATTATTGATAGATGCTGAATGTGATCTCAATATGAAGAATAATAAGGGACAAACACCATTAATGTTAGCTGCTAGTTGTGGAAATGAAGGGGTTGGTCATATTCTTGTCAAGGTATATCATCTAATAGTTTTCCTGAAATTATCATTAGAGTTGTTCAATTCATGATTACTCTAGTTTTAAGATGTAGAATAAGCACTTATTATTTAGCAGTCCACTGGTTAAACAAATCAGCCATTTCTGCCTTAAATATGCCTTAGATATGCACCATTAATTAATTTTATTCCCCTTTCTATAAACATTTTTATTTTCTTACACTTATTATTTTACTTTCACAGCAAGAGGCAGAAATTGAATCAATAGACAAAAAAGGTTGGACAGCTTTGTTCCATGCAACTAATTCAGGACATCAGAATTTTGTTCGATTTCTACTGAGTTCTGGTGCCAATATGGATGCTGTGTAAGTACAATTTCGAAGTATGTATTATATTAAAGACCATAGAGATCCTAAAAATCTATCTTTTGAGCTAATAATTATCAGGATGCTATTTCTGGATGCTTCATGATAAACAGTTATACAGTAAAATATTTTGACAGCCAAAAAAATTGTCAGATTTGATTAAAAAGTGTTCTAACACTACAATCATTACTCCTCATTTAAGAGCTCCAATCTGGTTAAGCATTATAAGTTATTCTGTTTCAGGGTTCCCTCAACTGGTGTAACACCTTTGATGGAGGCTGCTGCTGAAGGTCATGAAATTATCGTACAATTATTCCTTCAATATGTAAGTCCTAAACTTTTTATTGTAGGCAAATTACAAAATGTACTGCCGACTGTTAAAAGTCAACTAGATTTGTCCAGTACTGTATAATTAGAAATATAATGTGCACTGAGTGAAATGATCTCTGTCACAGTATAAAATATGCACCCTGGATCGATAAAAAATACACCACAATATTGAGTGCTGATATCACATATTCCATGACTTTTTATTGCATGTTCTTTAAAGTAAATTTTTATACTTAAAATATTCTTGACTAGCAAATACAATTCAAAGATGTTAGAAATCTTACAATGATTATGTTGTTTATAGGGAGTCAATGTAAATGTCAGATCATATAATGGTGATAATGCTAGATCTGTAGCTTTAATCAATGGCTATATGAAGATAGTGAGTCTAATAGATAATCACCTGATGCCAATATCATCATTGAGAATAGAACAAAGTGAGTAACATAGCTTTATAGATCTACACATGACATTTTTGCCTGAATCTAAATGCCATGTGGAGAGTAATATTGTTAGTATACTGCAGGCCTAGATTGAATTATGGTCACATGGCAGGAATTACTCTTTAACAGTTGGTTCCAAATTGTGCCAATATTTCTTTGTAGAACTACTGCACATCATACAAGCTAGTCTACATTACAATTTAAGAATATTTAAAAAGATACTTTTTTGATAGTTTTATTGATTATGAATGTATGTTTGTGTATTAAAGTTGATTTTAGTTCATCTGATGAAATGATACGAAGACCTAGACCACAAATTATTAAAGGTACAAAGGCTAAATATAAAGGTTAGTCTCATGAACAGATGATTATTTGACATTTCCATGAGCAAAATTTTAATGATCCAAATGACTTTTGTCAAAGTTTACCTATATAATGTTATAAATTTGACTGAATGATATTGTCAATTATATGTACGGTATATGAATTTTTAGGTGTTGGACCCAGTATAAGAGATGGCCCAGATGCTATAGCTAAATTAATAGATAGATCTAAAGTAAACACGAACCATATACCTAGTGAGTATAGATTTAACCTCAGAATTCATTAGCTGATTAACTTTAATTGCACTCATATAATGTAGTCAAATTCAATAGATTTGTACTCAAAGAGATATTAATGCTGATATGTAGCATAAACACATATGGGTATTGATTTTGTGGTATTCATGTCCTTTTCTTTTAATAAGCTTCCTGTGTACCAAAGGGGTATGTGACATTCCCACAATGTTTAGGAGATCAAGGGGAGGATACTCAGATATCCTATAGAGATGTTACTTCACCTATAAATCCAGAAGATTATACTCTAGATAGTTCAGGCGGTAAAGGTTAGTTTTGATTCTTTTCATAATTTTAAATTTAGAAAGGAAACCGTTTTTCCAGGTTTGGTTAATAGGTTTGCATCAAATATATGAAAATCCAGGATATTTTATTTGCAGCAATCAGATTTTTGAAAGATATAATTGAATGTAAACTGCTTGTGTTATTTCAGATTCATATGAAAATGAAGAGGACTCAAATGCATTTTCTAAAACTGGTGCTATCACTATAAAAAGTAGCTCCAGTTCCAGTGGAGGCCTTGTTGCAGCATTAGGCCTCAGTCGTGATAACAGTTTAGAAAGCGATGATTGTCCTAGTAAAAATAAACTTGACCTGAAACAAACAGTGAATACACAATATAGTAGTGGTGACGAAGTCAACAATAAAGCAGATGATCCTTTAAACCAGCTTGTGAGTGGCATCCAAGAATTGGCTATGCAATGTAACAAAAGAGATTCTGCTAATTTAGTGCCAGCCAGTAATGATGGAAGTCTTAAGACACATCTGAATCATTTACCAATAGATTCCAGAGATTCTGGAATTTCGGGAAATGACGGTGATGATTTCAGTGGCATTTCACTCCACATGTTACGAATATCTGGGCAAACGTGTATTCCAGTGTATGGTGGAAATTATTCTACAAATCAAACAGAAACCAACACTGGTTCAATAGATGATCGTACCTTTCCTCAGTTCCCTGGCCAGCAGATTATACCACCAAACTATCCACATGACTTATCTACGCTTCTAGAAAATCATGGACTTTCTAAATATTTACCTATATTTGAAGAACAAGATGTAGATTTAACTGTATTTCTATCTCTAACTGATAATGATCTTAAAGAAATAGGTATCAAGTGAGTATATTTTAATATTTGAAAACTCACAGTTGAATAGAAAAGGATATAGGCCCTTATTATGTGTACTCTGACATCCGATGGGTCTGAAAAAATATGACAGATCATGTCTTTCTTTTACCAGTTTCTGGCCTTTGATTTTATCTATTTAACTCATACTACTAATTGAAATGAAAATCCGACATCTGGTTAGACTGAAATCTAAAATTTATCAGTAATATCTGCTTGGGAAATTGATACTAACAGTGTGTAAACTGAGACTAAAATCCTTTCAGGTTATTTGGACCAAGAAAAAAGATGACTAATGCTATAGCTAGATGGCACAGTAATGCTCCTGTTTCTTCAACTGGTCCTGAGAGAGTGTATGCTGACAGGTTAGAGGGTGAAATGCAAGAAATGGCTATACAACTGAGTCAGGTATGAAATATTATTTGGTTGATCTATTCTTGAAGTGAGGATTAGATTGCATTTTTCTGAATTAATACAAATCTTGATATTGTTAGTTTTTTGTTGTTAATATATCCGGGAAAAGTCTTTGCCTAAAATGACAATTATAATGTATTTACATTTAATAGTTCTTCTGGCCACACGATCTGCTAACATTGATTCTATGACTATTTAAGCTTGTTTCAAGAATACGTGGCCTGGTTAACATATAACCTGCAAATAACCTATTGTATGTCATGAAATGCATATTTTCATGGCTGATAATTAAAATATCTTCAACAATTTTTCTATTTAGGCCTATAATAATGTTGATAAACTTAAAGCCCAGATACAACAAGAGAAACAGTTACGTTCAGTAACAGAGAGTTGTTTATTAGATCAACAAGAGTCCTGGCAGAATATACATCATACTGTCATAGAAACCAAACAACACTGTGATTTTATGAAAGATAAATTAAAGAAATTCAAGTAAGATAAATTAAATGTCCTTATTTTAAAAATAGGTCATTTTATATTCATATATTTTATTCCACCATTCCTATTTGCCATATTTAGCTGCAAGCTACAGTTTGAGATAGTGCCTATATTTTCACCTGAGTTTGAGAGAGCTTGATGTCAAAAGAGATTTGTGCAATTTGAATTAGATAAAACTAAGTTCTCATTATTATTATGAATCAAATAATATCAAATAATTGTGAAATGTTTCTTTATTTTCAGACTATGTATAACAGACCTTAAAGAAATGTGTATGAAAAATGGAAACAACGAAAATGCTGTGAAAGAAAGTTCAACTTTAAAACTTTCAACTTCCAATAAGGCCAAAGACAGAAATTCTATGGAATATGTTTTAAATAAACTTGAGAAATATTTGAAAGAGTTATCTCAGAATATATCTATCCTGATTGTAAATTGTGATCATATTAGTGATAAATGTGTGACTTCAAGAAATGTTGAAACTGAATATGGAATATCACAAAATGTTTTACCTCAACAATTATAAAGTCTTATTTGTGAAAACTTATTGAAGATATTATATGTAAAATTAAGAAACAGTGTAATCTGATTGGATATTTTACTAAATTTATAGTTGAGTTTAGTAATAACATCTAAGGGATAAGTTTTCAAGAATAAGGCCCCAGTAGGAATTTATAGCATTTATTACCAGCTTCAGATTTCCAATTGTTCCAAAGTTTCTAGACGAATGGAGAAATGATTATTTGACAGAGACAATTACAGAACTTAAACTAAAAAAAGAAATATTAATATAAAAGCAGTAAAATAGTTGGGTTGAACATACATTAGTCAGATTTAGACAATATGGGTTTGAAGAATTTCTTGTACATTGTTAGTTCAAGTCACAGTCATAATTTAGATTGTGATGATTTCACTTTGTGTTTTAGTTGTTCATAATCACCTACAGTGCCAAATTTTATAGTTAATTGTTTTCTTCAGCACATTTTTATTATTATTTTAATTATTTTATATTAAAATTTTAATTTTGAATGACAAATAAACTTTATGAGGTTTATACTAGGTAAAGAAAGAAATGTAAAAACCCTGTCTTAACCATAATGATTTTTAGTTTTTTTGTGTTATACTTTTTAAGGTGTATATCAGAATTGTTTTTGTTATTAGACCTTAGTATTTGATCAGATGTATTTATGTACACATGTATCATGATATCTTAAAAATAACTTCCACCAATTTAGAAGGTTGTTTGGGAGCCGCGGTGGCTCAGTGAGTTAGACGCTTGCTCTCTAACCTGAAGGTCCAATCCCGGCATAGGTCGAGATAATACCTTCGGATTTTTCGGTTTACCCCTGTCAGTGATGCACGTAAGAGGGGCTGACATGGAAAAAGATGGGACAATAAACCGAGTCCCGTGTGCTACAGGCTGTGCACGTTAAAGATCCCTCGACAGTTGGAAATCGAAAAAGAGCAGGCTAATGCCGCTGTCCTGGCAAAATTTCCCTCATCGCACCCTGCATGGCGTTGCCCGTCTTCATTAGCCCACATGGTGCAGAAAAGTAGGACGTAAAACTCCATTCATTCATTTCATTTTTTTTTTAAAAGGTTGTTTGATCTTATCATATGTCATGACTTGTACATGAAGATGCTTACTGCTTAACTGTCCCCTATTTTGTCCCTAAGTTGTAGGAATCTATGAATTTACATACCCACAAATTTGCCTCCAAGGACTAATCTTTGAAATTTTGAGCCTTCAGAAACAAATGATTTAGAAGTTGATTGCTCACAGTGGGAAGGATGATAATAAGGCCTCATGTACATTAGACTAAAAGCATCTGTATATGTACCAATGATTGTTTATACACATGAAAACCTATCACAGTATAAATCCCTTCAATGACATAATATTTACATTTGTTAAAACGACTGCATCCTATTGTGCAGGATTTTGATTTGTTGTTATATAATTTGTATTATTGAATTTAGCATCAAGTATAATTTTATTATGTGGAGTTGTAACTTTAAATAAATTCAATCTTACAAATTCGTTTATGATAAATTCCATGAGATAAAGAAAGAGAACTTTTGAGAGTTCCTTGTTGCTCATTCTCAAATATAATAATTACCATGTACTAAGTCACAAAAAGTCAAACAGTCTGATGTGGCATTGCATGGGATTGCTTACTATAACAGCAATTTATCAAGGAAGTAAACACCAAATGTTATTTAAGAGGAAAGAGGTATATAACCAGGCAATATATAAGACAATTGCAAATATACAGGCCTGCTCAGTTATTAATCTATATATAGAGAATTTGACTTTTCTATTTTGGAAAACTGTTTCTGCAATTATGCCTCTCATTTATAAAAGAATTCAAAACTTTAGTGAGATTTCTTTGTCAGATGTAGTACTACAAGGTATTATTACAAGACATCCACTCAGCATCTAATTATTTAAATTTTCTTCAATTTATCATCAATTTGTTTTTTTAATTATTTAACATCCAAAAAATGATTTAAGAAAGACAATAGAAGCATAATATTTTAAATACATAACAACGAAAATTTCCGTCATACCGGCGATGATTGTCATCAGAGCCGTATATAGAGATTGTCATCAGAGCTCTGATTGTCATGATGAAAATCAATTGTTGTCTGTGCCCTATTGTTTGTAAACAAACGAGTTACGTCCCTTCCATAACTAAGCAGCGGCGTCCATGACAACAGTAATACTTCCAAGATGGAGGACGAGGACCAAAACGTTCCCTCGACACCAGAGAAAATGGACTCTACAGGTAATTGATAAGGATAAGGTGTTTTAAAGCTAAACAATATCGATGGTCAAGATTTTTTCTTGTCTTATCAGCATATTGAAGTGCTAGTCTATTAATAATAGCTAATTGTCCTTGAACTTGTCTTTTTTTACTGTTTTTTTTGGACAACAGCGAACAGTCAACAGGACAAAAGTAGGGCTATAATTTGTTTATTGTTTTTCCCTTTTTATGGGAATTTGTTATATAATTCACCTTTTTAAGAACATCTGAACTCCACTTGATCTTGAACAGGTGATAGGCGAGTCCCAAACATCTGCCTAAATTTCAGCCTCTGATAGATATTTTGACAATTTTTGTCTGGAGTAGATTCTGTAAAGCTAGGCCTAGGTCCTGTTTTATGGGTATACCTCTGATACATCTGAAAATGCATATTTTTCTTAAATAATAATATTTAATTATCCTTGGGAGGACTGTCCTGCCACAGTTATGCAGGTAAGCCTAATTGTTAGGCTACAGTAAATTATTGTTGGGAATCACTGAGTAACTTCGTTTTGTTAGTATGGTATCACAAACGATTTTTTGGCGGATTCGATGTAGACCCTGAAGTCATCACAAGAAGTCCAAATTTTCAGTCATATTTTATTAACCAGTTGTCGTCGATTTTTGAAACCCTTTTGTAAGTAGTTGTCACAATCTTGGTGTCGAAAATTTAATTGAAATTGAATTTAGTTATGTAAACAAATGTAAGTGGGAGGCGACTGTGTTTCTCTTAAGATAGATAGGTTCACCTCTTTAGGATTAGCTTTGGCAGACTCGTTGGTGGGGACTCTTTGTCTTTTAAATAGCCGGTGGATTATATTCCATCAGGGTGGTTATAGATTCCAAATTTTAAAACTGCCCAAGGGGGTCATGAAATTAACCATAACTGGGTCGTTGACAATTATATTACTTTTGGCTAACTTGTGAGGGGCAAAACACTGCATGATTTTTTTTTTCATTTAAAGACTACTGGTAGATGTTGTAGTTTGTAATTGTATACTAAAACATGGTGCTCACTATAGCTTTCTGCAAAATTAAGTTTAAGGGTCCTCTTGAGAAGGTGTCTTTTACTGATTTTGTATCAACATTCAACCTCTTTCATGCATGGAATATGTAGTACAAGACTATTAGTGACATTTTGCATCATGAATTAAATGAATATCTATGTAATACTGGTATACATAAAATTATATAATTAATAACTGAATAGCACATTGATTTAAAATAAATAATTCAGTCACATTTTTTTCAACTACATGTAGTCAAAACCGAAATTGAAAAAGTCAGTTACAATCTGGAGACAGTCACAAATGAAATTCAGGGTCTAATCCGAGGTACTAATTGAAAAGGTTCAAAAACCGCACCTTCAAAGATCCCCATTAAAAACAGGGTCTAGTTTTTCTGTCTTTATACCAGCCAACAACTTTCAAAATAGCTCTGAATGGAGACAGATGTTTCGGTCTAGGTTCAGGCTAACATGTACTGACTTCATATAGGTAATTTTTAATGTTTTATTTAGAACAAAGAGAGAAGTTGGTCACATAGCCAATTTTTATCTCTTTTAATGTTTTATTTTTATGGGTAAGAATTTCACCAAAGTGGTATTCTCACTTGGGCTAATAAATTCCAAAATGACATTCTTTAGTTTATTGCTGTACCTACAATTTCGAATTGATATATTATATTCATTGTTATGTAGTTTAGGTCCAATTAAAAAGTATATTAATTTGTGAATTAAGGGTATACTTTAAAAGTCTCACCTGGTGAATTTTTTCAAATTAATATCTGACATATTGTTCATATATCTGTATTCAGATAACAGGGTTTATCTTGAAAATTCATGCTTTTTTTTAACCTTTTGTTTTAAGTTTTGCTTTTGTCTGTCTTAATTATCTTGTAGTTGAAATAATAATCTATATAATAGTTTATATTAGTTTAACATTTTTGTCAGTTTTATTTCATCGTTGTTTATGTTAACTAATTCTAATTTTTATTTTGTTCTTTTTTCTTCTTTTTCATTTTTATTTTCTAAAAGATAATGAAAGAAAATCCAAAAATTTAGTCCAAGCTACTGCACATTTGAAGGAAGAAGCCTTAAGAAGGTACAAAATAAGCCAGGAAGAAGAAAAAGAAAAACTGAAGGACAAAAACAGTCAAAATCAAAATCTTTCTGATGCAACTATTTCTGAAAGCAAAAAAATGCAGAACAGTAATTTAGATGCGACAGCTGAAGACAATAGCATTAAACAAGAAAAGTCAGAAGTGACTGATGGCCAGCCTCAGGTCACAGAACCAACAGAATCAAGAACTGCTGTAGAAAATAGTCCTAATACTATTGACACTTCTAAATCTAACAATATCTCTTCTAGTATAGATAATAAAGGTACAACACTGTTAATAATATTTCCAAATAAATAATTATATTATAAAAAAAAACTAATATAAAAACTAATATAATATATTTTCATAAATAACACATAGCTTTTAACACCTTTGTCTTTATAAACCCATATAGAGTTTAGAACAGTTGCTCACCGGAAAATGGCTCACAAGAGAACTGAGATATGGGACAATGGCTCACCTCAATTTTTAACAAATTTCTTTTTTGTTCATGTTAAACTTTTCCCAAATGATGGCATCCTCTTGTTGGTGGTATTTTTGTATTGATTTTAAGATAGATGTAAAAACTTTTTAACGTCTGTAGACATTTGGAAATGAAAAAAGTTTTTATCATATAGTGGCACGGGTTTTGACCAAGTTTAGTTTTATATTTTGCAAACATGATAGACTAGTTTGTTTGTTCAATATATTTTTAGGTGAAACAACTGAAACAACAGTAACAGGAAATGCCCCAAAAGAGACAGTTCCATCAGAAGATATGTCAGCTCCAACTCCAGGGGGCATTACTGCACCACCATCCCAGGAAGTAGAACCTAAAACAGACAAACCTACAACAGAAACCATTCAAGTTGTTAATCCTCTAGGTTCAGAAGCAGACAAACCTGAACTCAACACAACTGAAACGGTTCAGCCATTAACTTCAGACTCCACTGCTGAATCAAAAGAAGACCCAAGCCAAGCAACCACAGGTGACCCAGCATCATCAGAAACAGTTTCTTCTGATGCTCATCAAGTAGAAAAAGATACACCAAAGACGGATTTGCCATCTGAAAAACTAGCTGAGTCAGAGACAACTGCTGAAGTAAAATCTGATGAACCAGCTGAAGTGAAATCTGACGAAAAATCTGATGAACCAACTGCTGAAGTGAAATCTGCTGAACAAACAACTAAAGTGAATTCTGATGAAACAAGTGCTGAAGTCAAGTCTGCAGATGAAACAAATGTGGAAGTGAAACCAGCTGAATCAACTACTGATGTGAAGTCTGATGAAACAACTGCTGAACTAACTGCTGATGTCAAGTCTGCTGATGAAACAAATGCTGTAGTGAAACCTGCTGAACCAACTGCTGAAGTCAAGGCTGCAGATGAAACAACTGCTGAACCAACGGCTGAAATCAAGTCTGCTGATGATAAAACTCTTGGTGAAAAGCCAGTTGAAGTGGGAGATGCTGCTCAGAAACCTGCTGAAACATCAGTTACACAGCAGGAAAAAGATATCAAACCTGAAACTTATGGTGAAGGTGACCAAGCTGAAATCAAGAAGTCTTCTGAAGGTGCTGAAACGGTTGAAAGAGAAAAAACTGGTGCTGATGGAGATTTTAATGAAAATGCTGCAGAAGGTAAGTAACACTCAGTTTAATTTCATATTTTTTCTGGTAAAGCTTGGTGATATAATACTAATGAATTTGTTGTGGAAATTTTACATCCTTTATAAAGACAAATCTCAATTTTTTTTTATATAGGAACTGAGAATGAAAACAAGGAACCAGAAGTAAAGTTAATGCCTGAAGATTTTTATTACGATATTGATGAACATGTGTCCAAACCAGAAGTTACTGAAGAATCAGGACTTCCACTTGATCTCTTAGCTTTAAAGTATCCTTTGAAAAATCATTCATGATAAATTACAACTCATGAATTCATTAAAATAGTTTGTTTTTTGAAGTAAGTTATTTGTATTCAAATTAGCCCATTTCCATAAAGGGCAAACTTCATTGCTGTATAAACTTTACTTAAGGTGAAAATAAAAAACCTTAAGTTAATCTTTACCATTAACTCCATATAAAAATTAACCATATTCAAAGAATATCAAGAGCGAGATTTGCTGATTGTTGTGTTGCTTGATAAATTGACTTTTTTCCTTAATCCATGACAATAGACATTCATTTGGTTATGATTGTAAACGTCGTTGTAATTTACACATGCTAGATGAGAATACTTTGTTATTCTTGGCTGGTAACCTCATACAACTATTAGATTTACCCAGCAAAAAGTTAACTTATATTCGCAGTACTAGTGGTGGAGGTATTGGTGCTCTAGCTGTAAGTAAACATTAATGAATGTGCTTGGAAATAGAGTCCTTCCCTTCAGCTTAAGTCCACTTAAGGGCTCATAATCACCTGGTTTTTTTATTGTAACACTTTGTCTATTCTCATGCTGATGACTGACACCATTTTCATTTGTCTAGTCTGTCAAATGTTTTATAATGATTATGTTATGTTTTGTATCATGTTCTGTTTTTTCTTCACTTCAGGTGCATCCCAGTAGGAAATATTTTGCTGTTGCTGAAAAGGGTCATGCTCCCAATATAAATGTCTTTGAATTTCCATCTTTAAAGTTGTTCCGTATTTTACGTGGTGGTACTGAACAGATGTATTCCTCATTGAATTTCAGGTATTTGCATTTTATTTAAAATGAATAAGGATTTCAAGGCACCAAAAAGCAATTTCTCTCAATTTCCAAATCTTCAATAAAGTCAAAGATTCTTTATGCAATTCCAGGTCACATTTTGTTACTAAGAAATCATCCTTTCACCCGATGATAAAGTTGTGAATTTTATGAATGTAAGAATTAAAACATAAACCCAGTAGTAGTATAGCATTGTTTTATTATTTCAGATATCATAAGGTTTTTAAGTCTAGGTTTTAAATGATTTCATAGTTTCTGCTCTGTTGATAAGATGTTATTATGAATGTTTTTTTTTTAGTCCTGACGGTGAATTATTGGCGTCACAAGGAGGGGAACCTGATTTTATGCTGACAGTGTGGAACTGGAAACAGGAACAAATAATGTTGAGAACTAAGGCATTCTCTCAGGAAGTGTTCAGAGTATCATTTTCTTCTGAATTAGAAGGACAGCTGACAACAGCTGGTACTGGTCATATCAGGTATGTCATGTTTCTTTCTCTTACAACAATTATCACTAGCTTATCCAGGATTTCTGCACTTGGTGAATTTAAATCAAAGATTCTCCAATTTAAAGTGATACTATGTCTTAGAATACACTCGCCCTGTGGCTAATATTTGTGACCATTGGTTAAATAAGTATGTATCCTACACTTAATCAAGTTTGAAAAATCGACAATAAAGCTATAATCATAATTTAGAAAAAAAGTGAGCAAGCCATGAATCCGTTCAGTTGAAGAAAAAAAAAGTCTGGGTAATCAACGCTAAAACAGGAAACAATCATCTTCCGGTGTATACAAACAAACTTTGCCAATGATTAATATTCGTTGAAAATTGTGTCAGTGGTGGAGTATTCATTCTAAATTATATGAATTGCTTTTTGCGGATTCACTTAATCTCCTACGAGGCATCATTATTCCGTCTTCAAAATATGTCAAGGTCAATTCAAGAGTAGAGGTCAAGGACGCGGGAAACCCCACTTGAGAGTTACTTCCCCTTGAAAATTACACCGGATTTCCTAGACTCACGATTTGAAAATCGTTTAATGGATGTATTAAGCGTTTTATAATTAATTACTTGATTTTGTGGATATATCGGATAATAGAGGGATTTTAATGTTTAGTTAGGACACCAGGTAAGTCCACTGATGGATATATACTGTTATTGGCCAAATTTGAGCAAAATTAAAATTTTATGTTCATCCTAAGACGTAGTATCCCTTTAAACATATTCCTTGACACCAAAGATGGATAATTTTGTACTTTTCACTTTGGATGAAAATTTTAATAGGTTGTCGTGAAAGAAAAAAAATTTTGTTCAGGATCATTGTGTTTTGTATTTCATAATGCTCCCAAATTTGATTTATTTTAGATTTTGGAAAATGGCGGATACATTCACAGGTTTGAAGTTACAAGGAGAATTGGGAAGATTTGGTAAAACTGAAATCTCTGATATTGAAGGTTATGTTGAATTACCTGATGGAAAAGTTCTGTCAGGATCAGAATCAGGCAATATGCTACTATGGGAAGGTGGCCTGATCAAGGTAAATGCTAAAAACTTGGCTCGGTTATTGATATGAAAAATCGTTCTGTATTTGTATAGAGATGTTTTTAACTTCTCTTCTTTAAAATATTATTTTGAAATGAACTTTTTGTCTGGATAGGGCTGGGCTAATCAAAATGGACAACACAATGAGTATGGGGTCTATTTCAATTTTTAAGGGAACTTTCACATGCACAGCCTATGGTGCCCAACTAGTGCAATGTGTTGTTAAATACCCGTTTTTAGAAGGTAATCGAGGTTGATAAGCCTGAAGTTAGCATCTTAACTGATGAAATATTTAACCTTGGACTTAAAGGTTTAAGAGCAAGTTTCTAACTTCTTGAAGATCTTTGAAATGTTTTCAGCAGAATAAATGACAAATGAGGTTTTTAAAAAGAGAGAAAGATATACAAATAAAAATTTTTCTATGATTAAGGTTGAGATAGGACGTAAAGGTAAAAAGTTATGTCATCATGGTGCTATACAACAGATATTATTAGATGAAGGTGAACTGATGACTATTGGTATTGATGGTTACGTCAGGGTAAGTTAATTCAGAATTATTGAAGCTTTCTCTTAATTGTTACTATCTACAATCAAAATTTGATACCTTTGTAGTGTAGTGTTTCTTCAATCCAAAATTTCAATATGATTAATGTGCTTTTTGCTTATGAAATCAGCAATATGTTTACTACAGAAGCAGACAGCTTATGTTTGAGCAGAAAGCAACTTGTCACTTAATAGACCACCAAGTGTCTCTATGTATGTGTTGATTGATTTCTTTAGATTGTACACATCTGTAGATAATAGTATGCTTACATCTTTTTCACAAACATGTTTCTTTAAATCTAAATGTGGGAGTTTTTCAATAGAAATTAAGTTGTTTGTTTAATTTTAGATGTGGGATTTTGAGACAATAGATACAGCTGATACTAGTGATGATACTGGTCTTTTTGAAATGGAACCAATGAATGAATTATGTGTGGGACCCCATGTTCAATTAAAATATATTGTCAAGTCTATTGATGATGAAAATGAAGCCACTATCTGGTATGCTCAGGTGGGTCAAAGGTCATTCTTTTATTCCCAAGTATCTTAAAAAAAAATGCTTTGCATCAAGAATTATCCTCTCTTTTTCTTAATGATGAAATGTTAGTGTTTTTGTTTTCTTATAAATAGGAAGCCATTTAAAATGAATAGCAAATGTGCAACGATTCTGTCATTTTGCTCTGTTAGTGTCTTTAAAGAATACAAAAGAATCAAATCCTTGATTAGTCTAAAGTAATTTATTCAAGGCTCTTTAGATGTTTAGCTTTGTGATTCCTACAACCTTTTACTAATCTTATTCATGTTTTTTAAGGATGGTAATGGTGCTATATACAAACTAGATTTATCATTCTCCCATACTTCACTAGCACCTGAGAAGATCACAAGTTATCATGCAGGTCCAATATCAACCTGTATAACATCTCCAGTAACTCATCTTGTAGCAACTACTGGTACAGATGGTAGGTAGATCCAAAAAATTTAAACTAACATTTCTCTCATTACATTCTGAAAAATCACCTCCATTAACCGAACAAAGGGCACATAGTAATGTGACTGATAAAGTTTTGGTGATTTTTTAGTTGATGATTTGATTATTTAGTGTTGTTGCAGCACAAACTAAAATCAAATGCAAAGGATTATCTGTAAAATCTAATATATTTTTTTAAAATTATGTTTAACACCACAAATCTAAAATGTAAAATACATACAGTATAATACTGTTTATTTTTTTTCAAATTGTAGCAACTGTCAGGGTATATGATTATATGACAGAAAAACAAGTTGTAGATACAAAATATACATCTTCTGGTACTGCTATGTTTTGGGCACCAAAAATAGTAAGTAATATGTGTAATTTCTTATTTATCTAAATTTTTAAAGATAATTGGACTATCACTGATAGTGATAACCATTGTGGTGCTTAGGAAATTTTTACTGATGTTGATGGCGAATTTCAACCTAGGTGACAGATCAGCACAAGTCTCAGCATGTTTCTGAAACTTTACTGATATTATATAAAATTAATGAATAAGATATTGTTCAAACGATTCTTTCAACCTTATTGCAGTATTACTCAAATTCTTACAGACATCAGTGACGTGTCTATCAGTAATCAGTAATGATTTCTGTATTTAGGTAGACCCTAAAGGTAGTACAATATATGTGGGATTTGAAGATGGTGTAATAAGAATTCTAAATGTTACTGAACCAGTGACTGTGCCAGGCCGTAAACACAAATCAGAGTGTGAAATATCATTAGTGCAGGCATTAAAACCACATAAAAGTCATGTAACATCAATTGCTGTGGATGGAAAAGGGGAGATTTTAGCCACAGGGGTTTGTATAATTTTCTTCGTTTCTTTTTTACTTTGTGAAGAAAGAGAAAGTGTATTGAGTTGTATCAGTTTTTCTTAGGTATTTTAAGAGTGCAACAGAAACATAAGTCAAATTCCAAACACCTCTTACCTTTAAAATGGAAAGTTCCGAAAATATTTGTAAGCAGAAGTTGGAAAGTTTGATTTTATAATTCAGGGTGCAGATAGTACTGTATTTTTTATTGGTATTGGTGAAGAATATAGTCCTATTGGTTTTGTTTCTACACCTGCACCAGTTACACAATTACAGTTCTCACCTGAAAAATTTGTAAGTTTTCTCATTTATAACAAATAAATACATCTTTTCTCATTTTGACAGCAGTCTCTTTTATTGCAGTTCACCAAGAAAATACCTTAATTTACTTCAATTTGTTTCATGTTGTTTTCTGATATTTTTCATCTCCACTGTAATCTAAAAGTCCCATTCTAGTGACATAAATTTAAACAAATCAAAGTGTTAAGTCTGGTTTCTTGATAACGTAATGGATAGTTGGATAGCTAAAACTAGAACAAGAGCAATATAACAACCTCTTTGGTTGTTGCTATCCCACAAATCGTTATTGTTTTCAGGAAACAAGTTTCAACCTGCAAGGATGATTAAAATAATGTTAAAAATATAAGATTAAGTGGAACATGGTGTAATTACATACCTACTATTATATTATCTTTTTCTAAATTGATCTATTAGGAGAAATGTTTCACTGTCGTTACGTTTCTCTGAATTTGATTTGGTATAATTATGCCTGTACTTTGATAGTGATTCTTAACTATTTTAACATATTTCAGTCTAAGTCGACACTATTGGTTGTGTGTGAAGGGGGTATAGTGGTAGAATATGATATAGCTAACCTGGATAAGCTAGATACAGCACATACTTATCATATACAGCATCTAGAAAATAGAAAGTATACTTTTAGAAGTATTAAATCCAGACTTAGGGTAGGTATATTTATATTAGTTTCCAGCTTAAAATCATTTTTGAGAACCACTATTGCCTTCATAAAATGCAGAAAAGTAGGACTTATATTTCAATGCATCATAATTTTCATTAAGAAGTTGTCATGGTCTCAGGAGAATCTCAGTTAAAACCTCAGTGGAAAAATTTCATAGCTACTACCTAATGGAGCCAAAACAGTGTGGCAAACCACAGGGCTCCCTTCATTTTTTTCAAAACAAAGCAAAAGTTATTTCAAGCAAAATTATATTTTAAAATTTATAATTTTTGTAGCACGAAGAAGAATTAGAAAGATTTAGAATAGAAGAGGAAATTAGGAAGAAGAAAGAAGAACAGGAAAGAAGAATTAGAATTGAGAGAGGTTTAGAAACAGAATCAGACAATGAGGAAGAAGGTAAATTTAACAGTTTTGGTTTTGCCTTGAGATCTCTGAATTCAGCATCTCCAGTTGATGTAAAAGAGATTGTCCTGAATTCTTACCTCATTCAGTGTTCAGAAGTCTGGTGACCTGGATTACATGTGATATGTGTTTGTGTTGTACAAAGACCATTAATGTTTGTTTTAGATTCTAAAGAACCAATCAAACAAACAGAAGAATGGAAGCCTTACATACCAGAAGATCCTAGTCCTATTTTACAAGCTTTTTATTCATTAAAAGAAAATCAATTTTGGCTTTCTATGGTAAGTTTAATCTCTTAAATCTAATTTGCTTTAAGTTCTAGACAAAGGAAATAGCAGACTGAATCTCTCAGGCATAATTCAGTTATAATGGTATTTTCATGCATTTAGGATTTAGTCAAAACTTTGGAATAGTGTAGAATTTCTTAAAAATCAGCAATATTGATCACATAAGTGAAGAAACAGGAAGCATGCTTGGGCTTCTTAAAATATTAAGAATTATGTTATGAATTTGTTACGTAATATTTTTTGGAATTGATGTAATATTTGTATTACTTAAATGTATTGAGCACTCTGTTTAAATAGTGCTCAATACATTTATGGTTATATTATATTTTAGGGTGAGTTTGATGCTGGTTATTTATATGAGTGTAAATTTGCTAATGAAGCTGATAAATCTAAACTGGTTTATGATGAACCTCTACAAGCTATACCAGTAGTAGATTCAATTGATGTCCCTATTAGTATTATAAGATTCAGGTGAGTATTACAAAGCAATTATCATTTTCTGTGAACATATTTTTGCAACTTGCAAGATTTTTTACACTGGATAAACCTATGTATGAAAATACAGTTCATGGTAAAAGAACAGTTCTGTTCGACAGCATTCATCTAACATTTTGTGCATTTAAGAAGAGGGCAAGGAATATGTGACAAAAATGAGTGGTCACAGGTCATTAAAATTTTTATTGACCACAAGTTTGAAGAAAAAGCTCTGAAATTTTTTGAAAAATTGCTGCATGCATGCAAGACTGAATTTGTGGATGTAGAAATTATATAACCTTATTTTGTGCTTCTTAAGAGATTGTTTGGTCAATTTTCAGTACAAATGGTCAACAAGTGATATTTGGTATGATGAATGGTAAAATTAGAATACAACAATTAGATGAACCATTTGACATTTCAACCATGGCTGCATATTGGATGTTGAGTTTACATGACAATCATTATGGTCATATTACTGGATTAGCAATGAGTTTTGATTCATCCATGCTATTATCTGTTGGTGCTGATGGAAATTTCTTTAGTTTTGTGTACATGGAACAGTTGAAACTTGAGGAACAAATCAAAGCAAATAAAGCCAAAATTCCATCCGCTAGAGTGAGTAAATTGAACCGTATAGCTGACATTAAATGAAAAAATAGAAATAATTGAATCAGTACGAATCACAAAATCATATATTTCTAGTGAAACTGTAACCTTTTCTTTGCAGAAAGATATTGATCCTGAAAGACAAATAGATGATATTGATGATCCTAATGCATACAGGTATAACGTTTGAAATCTTTTACAGTTAGTTTTTGAATCTTGTTTCAATTGATACAAGTAATTTAAATCATAGTAGGTTACAGATGACCAAAAATATATGTTTAGTTATTTTGCAGTTCCACACATGGGTGACAAATAAAATATTGCAATTTCTCAAAATTATACTGTTTGGTAACATTTCAGTATTGAAGATGCAAAACAAAAAGCAGAATATGACAAATTAATGAAACAAGCAGAAGAAAAAAAACGTGAAGTACGAAGAGCTATAGCTAAATTACGTCGTCAATTTAAAGCCATATTAGAACAGAATGAAGATTTGCCATCTGATTTACAACTTGATAGAATGGTGGGTATTTTGTGGTAAAAGTGTATACTAATGCATACCAGTACCTTTTGAGGTTCTTGGTTGAGGCATTAAATTTTGTCAAAGTGATAAATATGAAATAGATATTGACCTGATAAATATGTTCTGAACACTACAACAGTTTGATAATAGCTAGTAAATATCAGTAAAACTGAAATCTTTTCCTCTAAATTGAGGTGTGCTCTTCAAAAGATAATTTGCTGATGATTTCCTCTTTAGGAATTTGAAATGGACAGAGAAATCAAGTTAGAATTACAACGACAAACTGAAGAGAAAATAGACACAGTTAGAAAAGAGTTAGCTTGGGATTCTGAAAAACACAGAATAGCTCTAGATAAATTACGCAATAGGTCAGTGAAATTATTTATATTGATATAATCTGAAAAGAGTATGTTGTTGAGGTGGAAGTGTCCTCAAAATTTGTATTATTTGCATTAGTCCAGTAAGCTGCAGGATATCTTTAAAGGGTTTGTAAAGAGCTTTTTAATGAATTTTATGTGTATCGTGCACACTGATAGCATTGATTTGCAGCATTCCAATTTTCATCAGACGACTGTGGTTCTTACAGTTCCACTAAAACTAAGCGCTTTATGATGTCAGTATTGCAAAGGGCCTTATATGAGAAAGTTTCTCTATAATCCCCTTAATTCAATTGTTTATTTAAATGTATATCATTTGATGGGTACAAGCACTTTCTATGTGAAGCTATTGAGTACTAAATTTCAAAAGTCAATGTTAATCATGAATGTATTTTTTTCCTAGGTTCAAAGATGTTGTCGAATGTGAAAAAATTATTTTAAAATGTTTCCAATCAACTCATGAAGTTTCCAGTTATCGAGCTTCTAAATTATCAGATGATTTTTATAAGATGCAAGCTGATTTTGAAAGACGGAAAACAACAATGGTTACACGAGATGATTTCACTCGAGATCCAACCCAAGATTTGTTAGCAGGTAATTAGCTTTGAATATCATACTGAGAATTTATCTATACATGATTTAAAACCATTCTTATTGGAGAAAATCCAAAAGCTGACATCAGAGGATCACCAACTGTTAATGACACAAAATTGAACTTTCCCGTCAATCTAATAATGGTTGTTGATGATCATGCTATCGACTTCCTGACTAGTGCTTCATTTTAGTTAAAAAATTGAAATATTTTGCTTTGTTAACATTTGAATAGTGCTTCCTAAAGGAATGTTGACTTGACAAGTAATGTACATGGCATAAGGTGAAAGGGTGAGCATGACAAGCAGTAATAATTTCTTTTTCACAGGTCAGACCAGAATGACAGAAAGTTCAGTGACTATGGGAGAGAAATCAGAAGATGATAAAGGTGCAAAAGTAACTACAACATTAAAAGGTAGTATGGGAGAGAGAATAACCAAGGCATTACAGAAAGTTGAGGAAAAGAAGAAAAAAAGAGCAGCAAGAAGAGCACAGGTAAAGTTATGTTGAGAAAGCTTAAAATGTAGTGAGACACACCTAAAAGTTTATGGTTTTATATACCATATATTTGCATGTATAGTGTGCAGTTTTTTTGAAACTGAAATTGGCATGCTAAACTTAGTGTGCTCATTATATACATTGATAAAAAATTTCACTAGAAGTCTCCTTTCAATATTGACAATCCACCATTGATGATGGTGGAGTTGCTCTTATGGAAGACCATATGAAAAAGTCCTGTCAATGCCACAAGATCGATTTTCTAATTTCCATTGTGTGTACTGATTATCTTAGATTTGTGTTTAGTATTGATAAAGTAATTTGAAAACCATTTCAGTGGTCTGAGTTACATGAAACTAAACCAGATGATAATTATGAAGATCCTGCTGATGTTGCCAGTATAAAAGAAGCTAAACAGAATATGGGAGATTATAAATTAAAAACAGCTAAAGATTATGTTGTACCAGACCATCTTAGAATGAATGTAGAAAAAGCTAGAGGCAGATTATTAGTTTTGAAAGATTTGGTAAGTACATAAAAAGGTTTCTGTTTTGATTTCGATCTTATACTCAATTCTTTTTGGTGAGAATTTATCAAACGTTCCTAATTCTAATAATGAGACCTAAAAACCTATCAATCAACCCTTCTTTAATTTCTCTCTCAATTTCAGATTCATGAATATAAATATAATTTCAATGTCAAATTCTTGTCATTGCGTGATAAAAAGATTAAAACAATAGAAGAAATCACAGATTTAGTGAATCAATTAGAAGAAATACATATTAAACTTGATGTATCAAAACACAAACCAGTACCTGACATCCCTAAAATGCATAGCTGTGAACAACCAGAAAGGTAAATGTTCTTCCTCACTCTGAATCATTGATGGTAATATGATTTCTGATTGTCAGAGTTTGGAATAAGCTTAGAATATTTCATGCAATTTTCATTACATTCGACTTTCAAATGGTGTGAGTTTCTACTTTAGATTTAAAAACAGGTTACCTTCAATTACAAAAATTGTATAAAATTGAACCTTTCTCTACAGGAAATTGGAATATACAAGAGAAACATTGATAAGGTTTAAAAAAGAGAAAGAACATACTGATTTACAAAAGAAAATGGGTGGAGGAGATTCTTCAGGGTTTGGAGGTGGATTTGGAGGGTTAGGAGGCGATAAGGTGAGAGTTGAAAGAGGTTATCTAAATAGAGCCAAAATATTTTTTATTGGTAATTCAGTTTTTCTGTCAGAACATAATCATACATGAAATACACGAAATGTGTCTTAAACATCAATAATTGCTCTGCTATTCAGTGTGATGATGTGACTACACATTAAAATTTCAGCAGATGAAAATAACAATCTTTCAATTGTGTTAATTAAATATTTTATAGCATCATACACCATCACCACCTTTAATACCGAAGAATTCTTCAATGATGAGTGGTGTAAGTAAAACTGAGTCTAGCCAATCACAGGATAAAGAAATTACTATAACTGAAGAAGTTGAACCTTCACCATTAGAACTACAGATTAAGCAAATGGAAGAAATCAAGTTAGTTTTTGACAATTTTTTGAAAACAGTTGTTGTCACCCAAATTCGAATTATATTGTGTAGATGTCCTGTCCGAAAACCTTGATTATGTTCAAGCTCTACAAAAATAATAACTACTTTGATACCCTGGGGAGTGTTGAGTCTTCTCATTTTGAAACACTAAATGTCACTCTGCATTTGTCCAATAAATAGAAAATATAAATGCTAATTGTCATTTTCACTAGAAACAGTTTGAAAAATATAAAGATATATTAAAGGTTTCAAATGATTATTAGAAATATTAAAACAGAACCTGAAACTTGTTGGTGATAATTATGATACATTTTTTTTTTTTTTCGTTTTTAATTGGGTAATATTTTTTTCAATTTGTAAATAGGCTTAACATAGAATTCCTTACTTTCAGATTAGTCTATGAACAAGATAGATTATTAGCTAGAATTGATGAATTATTAAAAACATTTGATGCTGAACTAAGGTTGCTAAGACATGATAAATTTAAACTGGATATTACTATGAAGAATGCTGATTTAAGACAAGTTACATTATTTGAAGAGTTTGTCTTATTGAAGGAATATGAAATAAGAGAAGAGAGTTTAGCTGACAAAGTTTCTAGCAAACATCAAGAAAAGCTAGACATGCAGAACAAGGTAATGGTCATTGAATACACGAAAAGTTACTCAATCTTTTAGTCTAAATGAAAGTTATTTATGTTAACTTTTATAAGAAATAAGATAATTTAAGATACAGTTCAAGAAACTTGATTGATTTTAGGATGATGGTAGGTAAAGATTTTTCATTTTAAATATTACTTAAAACATACATTTAATTTTTAAAGTTCTGGGTCAAATTCTCTTTTCTTTCATTCAGACTTGTAGTGTTTAAAGATTTTTCGTGAAATTTGACCGTCAGTTTTTCCTTAATCTGTTTTTTTTTAAAAAGAGCTTGATTGACTTTAGGATGATGATGTATGTTGTTTGCTGGAAAAGATACTTCAATTTTAAAATTATTTAAGACATAAAATTTTATCTTAAGTTTACTTGATCATTTCTTTCAGATTATGGAGGTTCAAGCTAAGTTGGATAATAAAAAGAAAGATATTGAGAAATTGATGGAAAAAGATAAAAAATTACATGCTGAATTTACTAATTCATTAGGAGAAAATAATAAATTTGTAGATTACTTAACAAAAGTTTTTAAGAAGAAAATTAAAAGAACAAAGAAAAAGGCAAATGATGGAGGAGGTAATATTATTTCTTGAAACACATAAAGAATTGTACAGACCTGCAATATCTAAGTTTTTGTGTTGTAGAGTCTACATCAACTATTTTTTAAGGATTTGTTGAATTGTTGTAAAAAGTTGAGTTTTTGAGAAAATTGTTGTATTGTTGTAGAATCTACAAAGTTGAGTTTGTGAGAAAATTGTTGTATTGTTGTAGAATCTACAAAGTTGAGTTTTTGAAGAAAATTGTTGTATTGTAGAATCTACAAAGTTGAGTTTGTGAGAAAATTGTTGTATTGTAGAATCTACAAAGTTGAGTTTTTGAGAAAATTGTTGTATTATTGTAGAATCTAATGACGATAGTGATGAAGATAGTGATGATGAATCAGATTGGGAAGAAAGTGATGAGGAATCAGAATCTGAAGCTGGTGGATTTGATTTAGATGTTTGTCCACAAGGCTGTGACCAGGTAACATACCATTTTTTCTAATGTTAAATTGGATAGTCTGTTGCAAGCAAAATGAATTGATTTAGCTGAACTTGTCAGTAATATGTGTGATTGATTTCTCATAGACATCTGATAACAGGTCAACTTCGTGTGACATACAGTAGACCTGAATCTTCATTCCAGAATGCCTGCTATGAAAGTCAGTACCTCAAGGGCTTCATTTACATATCGAGTTTTGTTTGTATTTGATTTGAATAATTTTGTCAAGCCAGTAATGATAACATGGCATGTATTCATCATATCAAAGGCAAGGTGTTGTTTGGTCCATTGTTTCTGCATAATTCCAATTGTGTTTTTCTATCCTCTGAAAAACTAATTTTGATGTGTTAACTCTTTATATTTTAATTTTTCAGTCAATCTATGACAGTACATGTCAATTGAGAGAAAAACGATTAGACAACGAAGAGGAATTAGTAGAAGAAAAGAAGAATGCTGAGGCTATGAAGAAAGAATTGGAAGGTTTACAGAAGAAAGCTAAAGTTATTGATGCTTCTTTGAAATATGCTCAGAATGATTTAGAGGCCTTCCAGGTATGTTTCTGTTGAATTCCATATTATCTCACCACTATAATCACATCACTCTTTTGATAATAAATCTTGGTCACAAGAAATGTGGCTGTAATGTAACATTATTCAAAGAGTTATTCTTTCTGTTTGTATATTGTAGCTTGAGAAACAACAGAAACTCAATGAATTGGATGTTGTAGTAACATTACGTCTACATCAAATCCTCCATATTGTAAATAGTGTCCTACCACAAGATCTTTCACAGACTTTAGTTTTTGAATCAAGCGGTGTAGAAAGATTGCAACATCGAATCAAAGAACTGGAACATGAAAAACATCTGCAGAAAAAACAAATGAAGTAAGAAAAAATTTGGTCTCAGTGTATTGGAGATCCAGTGAAATTTTGAAAAATACAAAATATCGGCTACAAATCTTACTGGGCTAATAACTTTTAAAATTATTTGAATGGGAATGGAGTTTTATGGCGTATCCTTCTGTACCTTATTGGGCAATTGAAGACGGGCAATACCATGCAGTGTGCAATAAGGGAAATGAGCCTGCAGCACAAAAAGCCTTGGTTTATTCTCCTGTAATGACCAGACTCTTCATTGAGACTAAACTGGATATTGTATTTTTTCTCTTTCAGAGAGTCCAGAAAGAAACATGTCCAATTGATAAAAGATAGAAAATTATTTGAAGAGAAAATATCTGAGATGAATGAAACCTGTAATGAAATGATGATAGCCAAGTTTGGTTGTATTGTGGATTTGGAAAAACTAGAAACAGTTGTGGTCAATCGTGGTATTGAGGAAATGAAAGAAAAACTACGAGTTACAGAAATTACCTGCTCTGAGGAAATGATTGATTTAAATGTATGTATGAATTCCTTCTCTTGGCATTTAAGTAAAATATTGAATGTCTTTTTGATTTCAGTAAATAATTTAAATATAGGACTTATTCTATGTTCTAAATTACATCATAACATTATGTATACAAACATAAAATGAAGTAAATTATACATTTTATTTTTTCTTGTATAAATTTCTACCAATTACTCGAAATACTAACTATTATTTTACTTTTTTCTCTAGAAATTAGTAGCAGAAAAGAAAGATCGTATAACAGAATTAATTAAAGACAATACCAATAGATTAGAACAATTATGTATGTTATCTACAGAGAAAAAAGATTTAGAATCTTCTCTTGATTCCAGACAGAAAAATCTGGTAAGTTCAGCACAATTTGATACACTTCATGGAGACAAAACACAAAATCAGGACATCCTCTTGGATTGAATGCCACTTTTTCTATATATTTACTTATGACTTTTACATTCCAGAATGTAAATTTAGGAATACAAAAAAAACAAGTACTAATGATTGGAACTGAAAAACAAAACTTGAAATCGGAAAGGAGAGTTCTGCAATAAATTTGTAGCGGTTATTGAACTTAAATATCTTTGTAAAAGTCTGATAATTTTGCATAAATGCGATTTTCTACATGAAGTTTATATTAAAATCAAATTTCAAGAAAAACACAAAGATACTTGCGTAGTTAAAGCTACAATGTGAGTAAATATGTAAATTAAATCTCAAGGTAATGAAATATTATTTCTTTTATCTTAGGGTGAAGAATACACTGGCCAACGGAAATCAGATGTTCATGAAAGAAAAAGATTAATTCAACTGGTACAATTACAGGCACAAGAAATAGATGCATTGAAGGAAGAAATCATGCTTTTATCAAGAAAAGGGGGTCATATTCTACCCCCAGCCCAACCCCCACTTCCACAAACTCCCAATAATATACATTCTGTCAATCACTGAGGCTTTAAACCATGTACTGTATTGTGCTATATCTTAATAATTTATAGGGGTGGGTTAAAGTTATAGAAATCAATATGAGCTTTTTGTGATTACGTATTCTAACCTAACCTTTCTTGTCCATTGCTCTGCACATTAAGGTTTTTTCAGACATTTATTTCCATAATCCGTTCACAAAATTATCTATATTTGGAGTAAAAATTACAGTCATTATGTGTTGGAAGCATGTTCTATCCTCAAATTGCTTTTCAAGTATGTTGGATTTTTTTTTTTTAAATCTCCTGTGATATGTGTCTTATCCCTAAAGGTCACCTTTTTTTACAAGTTTTAATCATTCCTGTGAATTAAAATCAGATATCCTTCACTGATCCATCCATAATGCTGATATATATATTGGTTGATTTCATGTGATTTTATCAGAGATTGATATGGTTTATTTCTTGATAATTTTTTATGAAACTGCTGTGATTATCATTTATCTATTTTTATTATATTCATTATTGTTATTATTTATTGTATATGTCACTACATTTTACATTAAGTTATATACAGTGAATTCAGTAAATTACTCTTCAGTGCTATAAAACCACAAAAATAACAGTATTAGCTTTGTGTAAAGTCAGAAAGGCAAGCTGACAAACTCAGTGACTCTGGGGCACCTGCAACAGAAATTTTAAAATGGAGCTGATTACAAATTGAGTTTGAAGATTTGAACTTTAAACAAAGGGAAGACTTATTTTCATTTCATTTCACCGCAGCGTTTCACCGGATCGAAACAAGGGTATGCATTTGACATGACACATACATGCGGTGCGTTGCGATATTTTCCGCTGCGTTTCACCGGACCAAAAGTCTCGGGATTTTCTGTCCGGTGAAACGCAGCTGTGCCGCAGGTGATTTGCATTATTTCAGACGTCATTGTGAGTAAACCCCATAATTACAGAGTGGAAGCCGTCAACATGCCACGTTCAGTCAAATTTAACGCAAAAGTGAACCGCGCGTATGTGTCATACCTGCCGCAACCGGTTTACCGCAACGCAGGCATCGCACCCGCATGTATGTGTCTTCAGCTTAAGGGGTGAATGGTTGACGTTTTAAAGCTCCGTTCAAGTTTGATAGCATACTATATATGGATAGAAAGATGGATTCTCATGTTTAGACCTTGTTAGTTTAACCACTGAAAACTGTCATTGTTAGTTTTTGTACGAGGACAATAACCTTGGAAAACAGTACCTCCGAAGGGGGTAGCCCCCTACCAGACCCACCCCCCCCCCCCCTTACCCCTCACCTTTGAAAAATTTGTGGCCTCTGCTCGGCCCCCTCATCTGATGTATCCAAGAGACGCAACTTTTTCTTCTGTCTCAGGAATTTACAAATAAGACTTCATGCAAAGCTTTCAATACAACTAAATATTTATATCATCAAATTACATGCTTTATTTAAAATATTAGATCATCGCCACTTCTGAGTTGATCAACACGTGAAACTTGTAATTCTTGGACACCTCTATTCAGGTGATTGATTCCTCTCCTTCTTCTGAAGTTGACTTCTTCTACTTTTGACACCAGTCGTAGAGGGCGACCAGAATCGATACTTCGAGCAGCTCTCTTCTGAATCTCGTGTACTCCTTTTAGGATGTCTCCGTTAATGGGGCTGCATAGGGCAGCTGAAATAAAAATATAAACATTGATTGAAGCAGCAAATTCTTAAACACTCCTAGAATACCCTAGAATCTCGGATGACTTCAGACTGACGTTTGTTCGTTTGGAAAGTCACTCTTATTCTGTACGGATGTTACCGTCGAGATTTCGAGGGTACTTTTATGCTGTGAGGCTAAAGATAAAGTCTGATGTTTCATTTAGGACTAAAAAATCTTTTTAACTAATATAAATTATTCATAACGGTAAATTATTTCAAGGAATGGTTTCTACATAAATGAGGGAATGTTAACTTTTATCACTTAACTCTTTGCTTGACCACGATAAGAGTTGATACAATTGTAATCAAATCAAAGACTTTATATAAATCAGAATTATTTCAAAGACATCAATTCCTAGTTTTATAGAGGCCTTGATTAATGTGTCTGTAAAAAGGTATCTAAACACAGTTATCTTAAATTATTCAACTTTATCAGGAAAAATTCAAATAATATACGAAAATCAAAACTCACCAATAACAAGAGTTACGACCAGGATTTTCATTGAAAGTTCCATGACTGAGCCGTATTTACTGTTTATAGTCTGTACGGTGTTAGTAATAACTGTGACCCAAAATGTAGCGCATAACTATTTTATTACCCGAAAGGATCAGCCACGTGACATCTATTTCTTTTTGCGCAGTATGCTTTTAAAGTGTCTATCCTGTTTAATATTTCTTTTTTCAAATTAAACAAACGTGTAACATCGTGAGAATTTTCGCTAATTTCGGAATTCATGTTTTTTTTGATGAACAAACAGCCTAGATATCAATTTACTATACTTGTAAAGGAAGTTTGTCAAATAGAGCCCTCGGGCATTCTTTGTATGTACTCCCTTTTTTCAAAAATGTTACGTATAAATATTAAGAATGAAATCGAATTAATTCTTGAAGTGATAGACGTCGAACAAGTTGTTGTCTTGGGGGTTAATATTATGACTTTTAACACAATCATCTTTAAAAGTTTACTTATTCGAGTAGAACGAGGAGTACTATTTTGGTTAATCTGGAAAAGGTCAGTTTGATTCTTGGTGGTATCCTCCCATCAGTCATACAGGCCATTAGCCATACATCCTATTATTGTTAATAGTCATACAGTTGAGTAGGTAGTTAATAAAGCACTCACTTTACTCAGTAAAAAGACAAAAGTTAAGCATAGATCTGTAATATATTATATAGTTCTATGGTTTAAGTTGTTATCTTTGGAAATATGGATATCTGGTTTGGTATCGGAATTTGGTCTAAAGTGGGGTTATGCTTTGAAGCATAATTTTCGCCTAAATGTACTGACCTAAACTTTATTTTGCAATCTTGAATCTTTCAATCTTTTAAAATTCAATTATTACACCAACTTGGGCATTCATAATTTGAAAGCTATTGAAAGAAATATTTCCAGAGATTTCCGTTCAGCTTTCAACCTATTCAAATTAAAATGTTGTTTTGAATATTATTGCGAAATAACAGGTTTTCAGTCATATTATTGTGATAATGATGTTTCGATTTATGAATACACTCATTAATATTAAAAAGGGAATTTCTTGATAAATTTTCAACTTTAGACTATCATTCGTAGCCTTGAAAATTCAAATCATGTCAGCAAAATTTTGAATCACTTTGATTTTCTCAAGGTGACCTCTGCAGAACTCCACTTGCAATTGAAACTTCAAGGTGACCTCTTCAGAATTCCTTTCACTATTCAAATTTTTCCGAGAAGTCACATGGATGTTTGGGTATAAATGGACTGAAGAAGTGCAATATTGGTCACAGAATCCAAATAGAGACTTATAATAAAGGTAACTATGATTCGTTAACATCAATTTTGACCAAAAAATATATTTTTGATAATTTCTTTTAATTGTTTAAATGATTAAACAAAATTTAATATTAGTGTATACTATAATTACAGTAAAATATGAAAGTTTCCTCTTACATCTTAGTATTATTTCACCTTGTTGGTAAAATTTTGTTATTTGGAAAAATGCTTATTGGAAAACTTCAGCAAAAATAGGCAATGAATCATCTTATAATGTTGTTTTTTAGGATTAAAGATGGGTTTGTTGTTAAAAATTTCGCTCTTGGCTTCTATTGTAGTCTATGTCTCTGCAGGAGCATGTAAGTAGCCTATCTATCTTGTTTTAAAGGAATACTACCTCTTAAAATGGACATAAAATCTGAAGTCTCAAACTTGGTAGATAGCGTAGATATTTATAGGCCTTCATATCTGTTGGAATTACCAGGTGCCATGACTAAAAAATAGGATCTCTATATATGACAATTATATCCACTAAACTTAGTAATTATTGAAAAACGCTTCTAACCATGGTAAGTTTACTGATATGACTCATTCTGGCCAAGTTTAAAAATTTCAATTTTTGGTCATCCTAAGAGGTAGTTTACCATTAAATTTTCTCCGAACGCCAAAGTCCATCTCAATTCCATTTATGTGATTTTCATAGATGAATGCAATGACAATGATTTACTCTTTATCAGAGCTTACTCATCTATGCTTCACAGTAATTCTGAAACAAAATTTTCTTAGTTTACCATGTGAATTTATTATACTTTTTTGTTAGCAAATTGTGTGATTGGGAACTGTCCCTGTAACTCGAAGGTAATAAATCTAAACAAGCCCTCGAATCCTACCAGAAATGATTTCACTGTTTGCTGTCAACCAACTCCCGAAGAACCTTGCAGCGAATACATATCAGCTGGTGATGCTACAGAAACTGATAATGCGTTTTGTAGTTGTGCTTATACAAGTATGTAATATCTTTTACTCAAAATATTTAAATCGATTATATTATGCGCGATATCAAAATACGCCCGAATTTTTTGTCGCCAGTCCGTTCAAGTCGACTAATTCCAGCGATTGATCAATTTTATCCCAAATATCGCTTGATGCTTGAAGTGGTTGTATATCCAGTTGCTCATGGAAAATAACAATGTCCTTTATTTGTCTAATTATATATCTAACCAATTTGTATAACATTTTTTTTTCCAAATAGAGGTTTTTGGTGAGTGCTTACGTGGTGACGACAAGTGTCACGATAAGCGAGATGGACCTTCACTAAATGGTATGCCACTATGTTGCGAAGATCCCAATAAACAAGCTTTTGCAGAATATATTGAGACCAATGACACCTATCACTGCAGATGTAGTAAGCATATTTTTTTATACCAACCAAAAAACCATATTTAATTCATGAATTTATTTGAATTTTTATATTCGCAAGAGACTTTTGATTTTGTACTTTGCATTGTGTAAGTTTGTTACTTTTGTATGAGATATAAAATATCAATATTAAAATTGAATGTGCAAATATAGTGCAGATATCAAATTGTTATATCTTTAGCACAATAACCAAACGCTAAAATATTACACTGTTTTGCATCGAATGGTTATGAGTAATTAGATATTAAATAATATATTTTTTTACTTGCAGGACAAGCATGTAAGTATTATCTTTAACTTCTTTCCTAAAATAAATTATTCTGTGAATAAGGCGTAACTAGACAAAACATGAATATTGAAACTGTATGACATATACATGAATATCAATATGAGTAAATGAGTAATTGCCATTACTGAATGTCCTCATTGCACACTGCATGTCGTCACTAGTGTCTACAGGATACAAATGGTACGGCGTGAACTCCAAATATTCAATTTATGGGTTTTTTTTTTTTAGCTAACTGCTTAGCAGATGGTGACTGCACTTGCAACACCAAGACCATCAATACCAAACCTCCTGGTGAAACACCCAAAACTCAACAAGTTTGTTGTCCTGCATTTGATGGCACACAGTGTAGCTCCTATTTAAGAGTTGGGGACTCGCATAATAGCTCGATCCCTGCATACTGTGACTGTGACTTTGCTCGTAAGTTATGTTTATAGTGTTTATCCTCTCTGAGATGTATCGATAAAACTGATAGTAGCCATACCATAATGTGCTTTCTTTTGCACAATATTTTACGTTATTCTGATTCTCGGCAGAAATGTCGTGGTTATTTTTTGCGATATGCCCTTCTCTGAACGCCATGAGATAATTTACTTCCGCATTTCTAATGTATAGGTGTAAACTCTTTTCAGTATGATAATATTTATAATTTTCAGGAATAAAGGGGAGCTGTTTGAGAGGCGAACAGTGTGCTGGTAGTGATAAAGTGACTGGGGCCGACCTGAATGGTATGCCAATTTGCTGTGCCAACAGTGACCACTATATCAGTTCAGTTGGGCAAATTCCAGACTCTAGAGATTTCTCCTGTACTTGTGGTGAGTACAAGTTATTTAAACTATCTTGAAAAGACAAAATGGTCGATTAAACTTTGATGAATCATTGCGACTTACAGTATTCTACATCAAAAGGGGGTTTATAAAAAGTTTCGTTTTGTATGTGAATCGGTTATGTTTAGTTTTAGTGTAATTGCAAGAAATACACACGTCTGACTGGCAATTTAAAAGGTAATAGTAATCAACAGTTTCGATATTCCATAGACAAATTAATGGTGCTTTTTTGCTAATTTTGTATCCTTTTTGCAGCCCCAATGCAACCTCCTCCTAGTAGTTGGTATGGAAACTGCTTGAGAGGAAATTCTTGTTATGGGAAGGATTTGATTGGTTTATTCAATGGCGTACCGGTTTGTTGTCCCAACCCTAGTTTGACCTACGACGGTATAAGTCAAGTGGGGTCAGTGTATGTATGTTCTTGTGGTAAGTTCACATTTAATAGTGTTCATCTATGGTATCTCTGTGATCACAGAATACTACACGTTGGGCTCGATAGTTCAGAATGTCTTGACGAGACCATAAAATAAGGTACCGTAGTTGGTGTCGATAACGTTACAGCACAAGCCCAATCGTTCAAAACACTTTATGGCATTGTGCAACTGGCTTTTTTTTGTTCAGATTGTTTTTTTTTTTAAAGGGATTGTATAGAAATTTTCTAAAAAAAAATTATGTTTATCGGGACACCGATAGCATCACTTTGCACCTTTCAATCAGTGTTTGATGACGTCACAAATCGCAAACTAATATTATGCTTTATCACATTATCACATAAGGCGATTAGTGACGTCATCACATAAAACATTTAAAAAACCTCTTTACAATCCCTTGAATAGAAGTCTCTCTTTCATTGTGAAAGTCGAATAAAAGTTTCCTATTTATTTTCAGTTTAAATGCAAGTCAGAAAGCTATTTCTACGGCCGAACTCATGTGTGTTTTTAATTAGTTTCATGAAATAAACCAATTAACATGCTTAACGTTGTCATATTTGAGCTCCAATATCATAAGTAGAATGCCAGGTGTCAGGTGTCACGAGCGAGTACCTGCTCCTCGATCTGAATCTTATGCTGCTTAGTTTGGTTAAAGTTGACCCTAAGAATTGGATTATTACATTCTAATTTTTATTGGGTATAATGTAACCTAGTCGTATTAGAAATTTTTTCTGCAGATTTCAGAGCTCTCAGGAATACATAGAATATATAATCGACCCAAACCCTAGTCAGAAACTTGCTGACGCTAATTTTTTCTTCAATATCATTATTGTACTATGTCCTAATCTGATGGTTGTCGCGTGCCTATACCTTCTGACCCACCCACCCCAGACGTCCGTGGTTCCTGTAATTCCACAAAAAGTGGGTGTTTGGTGACGCGACTCAGCGCAAAATATGCAGTATGTCATTAGATGATTAGTCATCAAACACTTAATTTAAGTGAAGTTGCAGGAACCACAGATATATATTTTTCAACCCAGTCATTCAAATCTACTGAAATATAAACGTATCAATTATCGCAGTTCACCAATATCATGTGACCAGTAGACCCTATACTCTTATAATTTCATTAACGAAACGTAGAAGAGACGGTTTTTGAAAAGTTAATGATGACGATACCGAGAAATTCATTTGGTTGGTTCAACAGGACAGTGCTTCTTCACAAGGGAGAAATTGGTAGACCGTGGGGAGGAATTATTGCTGGAGGCGGCAGAACGGAGAGTAAATGGGACGTGATGACGTAATTCACCCGGATGAAATGTTTCCCCTGTCTAGGGCTTTCTCATACGTCAATACGTCAGCGAGTTCGCCACTCCGTCAATGAGTTCGCCACAACATCAATGAGTTCGCGACTCCGTCAAGGAGTCCTTCGACCGTCAGTGCCTCACGTCAATGGTTTAGTTAACCCGACAATGTATCAAAGTTTTGTTTTTGATCCATTCTTTGATTATTTTTACATTTTAGGTGAGTTTTTTTCCATTGACATCAGACAGTCATAAAATTGCCCCAACCTTTCATTGGAGCCAGTCCGTTAATTAATACAGCGCTTCTTCATGCGTCGCTCCGGCATTGGTGTCAATGGATCCGTCATTCCGTCATTGGCTTTATCCGTTATTGCCGTCACTTCGTCAATCATCACAGTGACGGAGTGGCGAACTCACTGACGGAGTGGCGAACTCATTGACGGAGTGGCGAACTCACTGACGTACTTGTCCCGATATCCATTCAATTCATCAGGACATTGCCACGTATTAAGACGTAGGGATTGTCTTTTGATATAAAAAATAATCAAATATAGTAGTTCAACAAATTAGGTTTATTTATGATGAAATACAGGAACGGCTTATAACACAGTTCAAATCAAATCTTCTCACACCATGAAATCAATGAATAATATTGATAAAGTTACAAGCTCACTGTAACTGCGACTGAGAACCGCAACTGGTTAGAAAAAACAGTTCCTGATTGTAACTTCCAAACTGCTGTCAAACCAACAGAACTCACAAAACGAGCTAAATATTAACAAAAAGTTTTTATAGCATCCATGTGCTTATTTTCAACAGGAAGTTCTAATAATCTAGGAACACTAGTCTTTTCCTCCAGACGTAAATGCCAATTCAATAGACAATATAAAAATGCAAGATTATCCAGACCAATTGGATTTAGACCACAAATATTAAATTATTAATAAAATTGGAATCAGACCACCAATATTTTCTTACATTGAAATAAACTTAAAATGGTAGCCACAGTACTGACGTATGAGGAAGCCCTAGCCACGGTAAACATTCCATCCGTCATTCGTCGATGCTACCTTACAAAATTACGGGGCTCTATGTAAATAACAAAGCGAAAGAATACAGGATTAAGTTTCGGAAGTTTCGGTACTAGTAACGGGCTTGACGAAAACGTCGACTTACTGACAGACATCATTGATGCTCTGATGCATTCCTTAAGTTTGGCAAAATGGCTGAAGTGTACTGACTGAATCAATGTTGCATTTATTTTTTCGATTTCTTTTGTAATTATTGGTGTTTCGTATTCTGTAAGGTAGCATCGACGAATGACGGATGAAATGTTTTCCCCTGTCTAGGGCTTCCTCATACGCCAGTACGTCAGTGAGTTCGCCACTCCGTCAATGAGTTCGTCACTCCGTCAATGAGTTCGCCATTAAGTCAATGAGTTCGCCAATACGTCACTTGGATGATTGACGGATTAAGCCAATGGCAATGACTGACGGAGCTACCGATTCATTGACGGAGTGACGGATGAATAAGGCGTGTATGCTCAAGGGCTACCTCTTACGTCAGTACGTCAGTGAGTTCGTCACTCCGTCAATGAGTTCGTCACTCCGTCAATGAGTTCGCCACTCCGTCAATGAGTTCGCCACTCCGTCAATGAGTTCGTCACTCCATCAATGAGTTCGCCACTCCGTCAATGAGATCGCCACTACGTCTCTTGGATGATTGACGGACTGACGTCAATGACGGATTAAGCCAATGGCAATGAATGGCGGAGCTACCGATTCATTGACGGAGTGACGGATGAATAATGCGTGTATGCATCAGGGCTACGTCAGTACGTCAGTACGTCAGTGAGTTCGTCAATCCGTCAGTGAGTTCATCACTCCGTCAATGAGTTCGCCACTCCGTCTATGAGTTCGCCACTCCGTCAATGAGTTCGTCACTCTGTCAATGAGATCGCCACTACGTCACTTGGATGATTGACGGACTGACGTCAATGACGGATTAAGCAGATTCATTGACGGTGTGACGGATGAATAAGGCGTGTATGCATCAGGGCTACCTCATACGTCAGTACGTCAGTGAGTTCGTCACTCCGTCAGTGAGTTCGTCACTCCGTCAATGAGTTCGCCACTCCGTCAATGAGTTCGCCACTACGCCATTGAGTTCGCCAATCCGTCACATGGATGATTGACGGACTGACGCCAATGACGGATTAAGCCAGTGGCAATGAATGACGGAGCCACCGATTCATTGACGGAGTGACGGATGAATAAGGCGTGTATGCTGAAGGGCTACCTCATACGTCAGTACGTCAGTGAGTTCGTCACTCCGTCAATGAGTTCGTCACTCCGTCAGTGAGTTCGCCACTACGTCAATGAGTTCGCCACTCCGTCACTTGGATGATTGACGGACTGACGCAAATGACGGATTAAGCCAATGGCAATGAATGACGGAGCTACCGATTCATTGACGGAGTGACGGATGAATAAGGCGTGTATGTCTGATGGCTACCTCATACGTCAGTACGTCAGTGAGTTCGTCACTCCGTCAACGAGTTCGTCATTCCGTCAATGAGTTCGCCACTCCGTCACTTGGATGATTGGCGGACTGACGCCAATGACGGAGTGACGGAATCATTGACGGATGAATAAGGTGTGTATAAGCCCTGGATTATGTTATACGTAACTACGCCAATCCGTCACTGGGAGTCAGGGCTACCTCATACGTCAATACGTCAGTGAGTTCGTCACTCCGTCAATGAGTTCGCCACTCCGTCAATGAGTTCGTCATTACGTCAGTGAGTTCGCCACTCCGTCACTGGAGTCCATCAATACGTCGATGCTACCTTACAATTTTATAACTTTTGTTTTTAATAAGTTCTTAAACGAAAAACGACATTTGACGGAGTATTTAAATCAAATCGTCTATAGAACATGTCAAAAACTAAAAAAAAAATTTCGTACAAATTGGGGAATATCTAATTTCCATCAGTAAACGAAAATAAGATACAAGCTAATGACTTCGATTTTCGTGTTTTTAAAGCATCGTAACTCGTTTCTATTATTGTATGAACCTATATCAACATTCTTGCAGGATATCGATCTCAATTTGCTTATGGGTCGTGCAAGTGAAATATCTTGTATGTAGGCTATACAAATAGGCCAGAATTTTAACAATTCTTGGTATGTTTACGTATAATTTTGTGTACATCGTTTTATTACTTCACCATCTGCAAGTTTCTTATATATTACTTTCAGTTTTTGCGATGGTTTAAAGGGAATTACATGAACCTCAGACGTCCTATTGGAAATTTGAATGGTGAAAATTGATCCTTTCAGTATTCCCAATACATAACTTTGGACAATCTCTTTAATATGGAACAAATGATGTGAAAAAATTTGTAGTCATAATCATATTGCATTTTTAATGAAAAAAGACGTTAAACTCCAACACTTGAATTGTTGCTTCTGAATGCGTTAGACAATATTTACATTATGCATTTGTAAGTAA
This sequence comes from Lottia gigantea, assembly GCF_000327385.1. NCBI lineage: Eukaryota > Metazoa > Mollusca > Gastropoda > Lottiidae > Lottia > Lottia gigantea. The sequence continues at coordinate 46,842 of NW_008709781.1, read as the reverse complement.
CAAGCCATATTGAAATGTGCTGTGATCAATGGAGATATTATAATATTTTTTTAAAAACAAAAGAATAAATGAGATTAAAGCTGCCATCACTCGTTTGCCATGATTGTGATAACTGTGAAAATATATATTTTTTCAAAAACTTGTAATATCTTATGTCGAATTCTGGTATTCTTTTTTTTTAATAAAACAAATAATAAGAAAACTGTTTTGTCTTCTAATAGTGCCATAAATTTTTTTTATTATACTTTCACTATACCAAAATCGCGATAGATTTTTTCATCGCTTTCCTAGATTCCTTGAACATTTTTTTTTTTTTTCAATCTGTCATTGACGTTAGTCCGTCAATCAATGCAGTGACATAGTGGCGAATTCATTGGCATAGTGGCGAACTCATTGACGGAGTGGACAATTCACTGACGTAGTGGTGAACTCATTGACGGAGTGGCGAACTCAATGACTTAGTGGCGAACCCATTGATGGAGTGGTGAACTCATTTATGTTGTTAAGTATGAAGCAATCCAGGGCTGAATACCTAATTTATTGGCATTCAGTTTTAGCATTCCTTTAGGTTGAATTGAAAGCCCCCGGACTTTATTGATATCTGTCATTGGAGTCAGTCCATGAATACCTCTTCCGTCATTCTGCTAAGGATTTCGCCACCCCATCAAACGGCCCGTCACTCCGTCATTGCCTTTAGTCCGTCAATCATCCCAGTGACGGAGTGACGAACTCACTGACGTAGTGGCGAACTCATTGACGTAGTGGCGAACTCACTGACGCACTGACGTATGAGGAAGCCCTAGACAGGGGAAAACATTTCATCCGTCATTCGTCGATGCTACCTTACAAGATTACAGGGCTCTACGTAAATAACAAAGCGAAAGAATACAGGATTAAGTTTCGGAAGTTTCGGTACTAGTAACGGGCTTGAGGAAACCATCGACTTACTGACGGACATCAGTGCTGCTCTGATGCATTCCTTTAGTTTAGCGAAATGGCTGAATTATACTGACTTAATCAATGCTGCATATATTTTTTCGTTTTCTTTTGTAATTATTGGTGTTTCGTATTCTGTAAGGTAGCATCGACGAATGACGGATGAAATGTTTTTCCCTATCTAGGACTTCCTCATACGTCAGTACGTCAGTGAGTTCGCCACTCCGTCAATGAGTTCGCCACAACGTCAATGAGTTCGCCACTCCGTCAATGAATCCTTCGACCGTCAGTGCGTCACGTCAATGGTTTAGTTAACCCGAAAATCTTATCAAAGTTTTGTTTTTGATTCATTCTTTGATTATATTTACATTTTAGGTGTTTTTTTTCATTGACATCAAACAGTCATAAAATTGCCCCAACCTTTCATTGGAGCCAGTCCGTTAATACAGCTCTTCTTCATGCGTCGCTCCGGCATTGGTGTCAATGGATCCATCATTCCGTAAGTCCGTCATTGGCTTTATCCGTTATTGGCGTCACTTCGTCAATGAACTCACTGACGTACTGACGTATGAGGAAGCCCTAGCCACGGTAAACATTTCATCCGTCATTCGTCGATGCTACCTTACAAAATTACGGGGCTCTACGTAAATAACAAAGCGAAAGAATACAGGATTAAGTTTCGGAAGTTTCGGTACTAGTAACGGGCTTGAGGAAACCATCGACTACGGACATCAATGGTGCTCTGATGCATTCCTTTAGTTTAGCGAAATGGCTGAATTATACTGACTTAATCAATGCTTTATTTTTTCGTTTTCTTTTGTAATTATTGGTGTTTCGTATTCTGTAAGGTAGCATCGACTAATGACGGATGAAATGTTTTCCCCTGTCTAGGGCTTCCTCAGTACGTCAGTGAGTTCGCCACTCCGTCAATGAGTTCGTCACTCCGTCAATGAGTTCGCCACTCCGTCAATGAGTTCGCCACTCCGTCACTTGGATGATTGACGGACAGATGCCAATGACGGATTAAGCCAATGGCAATGAATGACGGAGCTACCGATTCATTGACGGAGTGACGGATGAATAAGGCTTGTATGCTGAAGGGCTAACTCATACGTCAGTACGTCAATGAGTTCGTCACTCCGTCAATGAGTTCGTCACTCCGTCAATGAGTTCGTCACTCCGTCAATGAGTTCGTCACTCCGTCAATGAGTTCGCCACTCCGTCAATGAGTTCGTCACTCCGTCAATGAGTTCGCCACTCCGTCAATGAGTTCGCCACTACGTCACTTGGATGATTGACGGACTGACGTCAATGATGGATTAAGCCAATGGCAATGAATGACGGAGCTACCGATTCATTGACGGAGTGACGGATGAATAAGGCGTGTATGCTGAAGGGCTACCCCATACGTCAGTACGTCAGTGAGTTCGTCACTCCGTCAATGAGTTCGTCACTCCGTCAATGAGTTCGCCACTCCGTCAATAAGTTCGTCACTCCGTCAATGAGTTCGCCACTACGTCAATGAGTTCGCCACCCCGTCAATGAGTTCGTCACTCCGGCAGTGAGTTCGCCACTACGTCAATGAATGACGGAGCTACCGATTCATTGATGGAGTTACGGATGAATAAGGCGTGTATACGTCAGTACGTCAATGAGTTCGTCACTCCGTCAATGAGTTCGTCACTCCGCCAATGAGTTCGCCACTCCGTCAATGAGTTCGCCATTCCGTCAATGAGTTCGCCACTCCGACACTTGGATGATTGACGGACTGACGCCAATGACGGAGTGACGGAATCATTGACGGATGAATAAGGTGTGTATAAGCCCTGGATTATGTTATACGTAATTACGTCAATCCGTCACTGGGATGATTGGCGGACTGACGTCAATGACGGATTGAGCCAATAACGCAGTGATGGATGAATTAGCTGTGTATCAGCCCTGGACTGCTTCATACGTCATTACGTCAATGAGTTCGCCACTGACAGACTGGCATATTCTTTCGTTTTATTTTAAGAAACGCTAGTATTCATCATTTTGTAAGGTAGCATCGACGTACGTCTTTCTAAAAATTTCGTTTTGATTTCGTTTTGTGATTATAATTCATTAATATTACATTTTTTGTTCGGTAGCATTGACGATTGACGTTATGATGGAATCACTGACGTGAGTGGCGACCTCATTGACGGAGTGACGAACTCACTGACGGAGTGACGGGTGAGGTAGAATTAATTGGTCACTGGGATGATTGGCGGACTGACGTCAATGATGGATTGAGCCAATAAAGCAGTGATGGATGAATTAGCTGTGTATCAGCCCTGGACTACTTCATACGTCATTACGTCAATGAGTTCGCCACTGACGGACTGGCATATTCTTTTGTTTTATTTTAAGAAACGCTAGTATTCATCATTTTGTAAGGTAGCATCGACGTACGTCTTTCTAAAAATTTGATTTCGTTTTGTGATTATAATTCATTAATATTACATTTTTTTGTTCGGTAGCATTGACGATTGACGTTATGACGGAATCACTGACGTGAGTGGCGAACTCACTGACGGAGTGACGGGTGAGGTAGAATTAATTGGGATGAATTTGAATTTTTAATCTGCCAGATTGTCGTCATGAAACGCCTGGAATCGTCATGAATCGCCTCTAATCATCCTGAATCGCCCCTATTTTTTACCCGATCGAATACGGACCAATGGAGTATGGCCCATGCCATGAGTAGGGGTAATCGGGGCCAAAACATTCTTTGGAAAATGTCCTCATAAGCAAATTTGAACGACCGAAGATCTTTTACTTTCGGTTTCCTGTGCCTACATTTCAAGTTATCGGGACTCAATCGGGTCAAAAAAGAAGACAATTTGAGGCGATTCAAGACAACAATCGGGCCGATCAAAAAAATATATCATCGGAGACAATCAGGTTCAGATCGGACCGATTGAAAAGAAACAATCCTTGGCGAAATGGGGATATTATACAAAAAACGTTACAAAAGAAAACGATTTCAAGTTTTTCAACTTTTTTACCAAAAGTAACTCCGAAACTCATAAAACAGCTAGTCAAATGTTGCTAAATCGTGTTATTCATTTTTAGATACCAGTGAAGGTGGCATGCCCAAATATTGTGCCTAACTTGAAAGCAACTATTCTTAGCTCAATGGAAGTTTTCTATGTTAAGAATGACAGTAAATCTACTCTGCTTCATCAAGCTACATCTAGATGAACAAGACATACATTTTAAACTGAGACTTTATTGTTGGAACTATTTGACAACATATAATGCCAATTTATCGTCTTTCACGTCTATATTATATCATCTAAATTGTCTTCTGCATCATTTATCTTTTTACCCATTTCTTCAACACCTTCCACTTCGTAGATATTATCCCCAAAATCTGTTACCTCATCGATTTCATCAATATTGTCGATACTATCTGCATTCTCATCATTTATTTCATCGATATTGTCGATACTATCTGCATTCTCATCATTTATTTCATCAATATTGTCGATACTATCTGCATTCTCATCATTTATTTCATCGATATTGTCGATACTATCTGCATTCTCATCATTTATTTCATCGATATTGTCGATACTATCTGCATTCTCATCATTTATTTCATCGATATTGTCGATACTATCTGCATTCTCATCATTTATTTCATCAATATTGTCGATACTATTTGCATTCTCATCATTTATTTCATCGATATTGTCGATACTATCTGCATTCTCATCATTTATTTCATCGATATTGTCGATACTATCTGCATTCTCATCATTTATTTCATCAATATTGTCGATGCTATCTACATTCTCATCATTTATTTCATCGATATTGTCGGTACGATCTGCATTCTCATCATTTATTTCATCGATATTGTCGGTACGATCTGCATTCTCATCATTTATTTCATCGATATTGTCGGTACGATCTGCATTTTCATCATTTATTTCATCGATATTGTCGATACTATCTGCATTCTCGTCATGGATTTCATCGATCTTGTCTACGTCATTTTCAAATATTTCTCGCGGGGAAGAATTAGTAGGCCCAACTGTCACAGCCTTAGAAAACACTGAAATAGATAAAGGAAATCAAAACATAGAATTATCAATTTTGCAGTTTTCTTTCTATGGTGCCTCACAATCTCACAACAAGAAACTCAGTTAGAACAAGTTTCATGGCCACAAAAAGTGTGAAATGAACAAAATTAAATCAATACCGTTTTAATTTTAGTCATAATTTTACATTGTTACTAGTGATAGTATATGATAGTGAGTGACAGTAGATGATGATAGATGACAGTAGATGATGAGATGACAGTAAATTATGATGGTAGTTGACAGTGTATGATAATAAACGACCGTAAATGATGGGATTCGAGTGTATATAATGGTGGGTGACAGGAGATGACGGTTAATTGTGAGGGGATGACAGGAGATGACAGTAGGCCTAAATTATGGGGGATGAAAGTAGATGATTGTGGGGAACAGCAAATGATGGTAGATGACAGTATATAATGGAGGATACGAGTAGGACAAGGGGGTGACAATAGTGGACATTTCTTAAATACGAGATGACCAACTAGAAATTAACTAATTAATTTCTAATTACGAAACTAAGTAATATTTTTATTACATTAATGTCCTGACCCAATAGCACGGTTCCGTCTTATAAACATAAATTAAATGATGAAGAAAGAAGTATTAATTTCGATATATCGGAACTAAAAATTATTTTCCAAAATATGTTTTTTTTTCTTCAAGTTGATTCATGCATTTTATATTTTAAAAGCCATTACTATCTTAAAGGTTTGCGGAAATGTTTATGAAAGCCGCTTTGTTAGCTGGTCGGTGGGTGTTGGGAAACTGCTGTACGGAGTTAACAAAAATAAAGATTAAATTTGAGAGAAATATGCGTCCTACTTATTCTGAAGCCTAAGAAAACGAGATATCATTTATGCTAGTTTAAACTTTTCAATAAGAACACTATTAACTCTTTAATTAGGCTGCCTTGGTTAGACATTTTGTAAAATGAACCATAAATTTGGGGGTTTTCCTTCACTAATGTGTTCACACAATGGAATCATTCTCGTTTAAGAAGCCCGAATTTGTTGTCTATGAAAGGTCATTCTATTCCCCAAACTATTTGTACAACCAATATACGTTGTATCCACAAAAGGCGATAGTATATATAACAAACTCTCTAGCACCTGGCATATTAGTTTTATAAATATAGATTTAATTAATTAATTAATTAGTTAATTAACCTATGGTTACCAAAAAAATATCAAATCTTACCTTCATGAAAAATAATAAAATTCAATATACAAATCAAAACCTTCATCTTGCTTGTTTGTAAAATTAACAATCTTTAAAACATAAGTTTTACCTTAAATTCAATATGAAAACTAACCTCCCTTTCGAGAAAACTAAATTGTTTTTAAGATAATTCTGTGGAAATTTTTCAGATCCGGTTTTAAATCACAAGTAAAAAATAGCTTGATTTTCTTAATATTGCGAAATGGATGCATTAGTCATCTGAATTTCGAATAAACTATTTGTAGAGTGTTTTGACTTGCAATATAGAAAATGATCTTTTTACAAATAATTCAAATTTCAAACTTGCACACACGACATGCATGGATAACATTTAACACGTAGAACTATTGTTAATATGTTTCGTAGTTTATTGATACGGTATACCAAAAAGCGCTTCTCCTCTCTCAAACAGTATTTGCGATGCGACGATAGCATAGATAAGTCTTTTCTCTGAACCACTGATGCCAGATTTTGATTCGAGATGGTGCAAAGAATTATAGTCAAAAGAATTTATAGTTATGATCAGAAATAACGCAACTTCATTTGGTTTATGTATTTTAGCATAACAACATAAAATTTTGGTGGGTTACTATGTTTCAATTCAAATTCTTGTTTCAACTCTAATGACTTTAACAAGGACGCTCTCAATTTGTTCTGAACAAATAAACTATAAGTTACTTTTGTTACGGTAAGTAAATATAAGCTATGTACATACACAAATACATATATTTTCTTGATACCCTGTTGAATCTGATATCAGAAAGTGTTATTCATTCACGCATGCACGAATATTAAAGGGACGTTGCGCTTTTTATGTAGGTCGAAATTTTTTTTGCTCAAATTTTGAAAACTGAACAAATAAACTATAAGTTACTTTTGTAACTTATTAGTTAGCTAAAGCATGTCCAGATTCTGAATCCCTTAATAATTGTGCTTTACCAGATATGATAATTGAACGAGTTTCGAAAACATGGGCAGTAAGAGATTTGAGATATTTTTCAATTTATTTATTTTTGACAGGGATCATTATGGTGGCCCCTGAGCGCCATAGCTGTTTTATTAATTTATTTATGAAAATACCTTTCTTTTGAATTTGAATTCATTTTTATTTCACTTTCATTTTGTTTTTAAATTCATTTCGTTTTTTATTTTACTTTCATTTTGTTTTTAAATTCGTTTTACTTTCATTTTGTTTTTATATTCGTTTTATTTTCATTTCGTTTTTTATTTTACTTTCATTTTGTTTTTAAATTCATTTTACTTTCATTTCGTTTTTACTTTTTATTTTACTTTCGTTTTGTTTTTAAAATCATTTTACTTTTTATTTCACTTTCGTTTTGTTTTTAAAATAATTTTACTTTTACTTTCATTTCACTTTTTATTTTACTTTCACTTTCGTTTTGTTTTTAAAATCATTTTACTTTTACTTTCATTTTCGTTTTTTAAAAAAAATTCTTCTTCATTTACTGCGCCATAGTGTCCAGATTATCCAGTCACACTTTTGTCTATCATCCAAGTGTTAGAGTAATTCCCCTTGAATGTGGTCGTGCGAGAATTAAACTCTCCTTTTTATACGCCCACATGAATATGTGGTCGTATATTGTCGTCGCCCCTGTCCGTCGGTCCGTCCGTCCGTCGGTCCGTCCGTCAACATTTCTTGTGAGCACTATAGAGACTACAGTTTTCATCTGATT